>NC_068437.1:14457468-14818339 GCF_023373465.1 Oncorhynchus keta | reverse complement strand
GATGAAATGCAATTGTGTTCGTTGTCCATAATTTATTCCTGCCCATACCATAACACCATGGGGCACTCTGTTCACAATGTTGATGTCAGCAAACCGCTCGCCCACACAACACCATCATCTGCCCAGTACAGTTGAAACCGGGATACATCCTTGAAGAGCACACTTCTCTAGTGTACCAGTGGCCATTGAAGGTGAGTATTTGCCCACTGATATAGTTTATGATGCCAAACTGCACTGAGGACAAGACCTTGGTGAGGGCGACAAGCACTCAGGTGAACTTCCCTGAGACGGTTCCTGACAGTTGTTCAGAAATTCTTTGGTTGTGCAAACCCACAGTGTCCCTCAGCTGTCCGGGTGGTTTGTCTCAGACGATCCCACAGGTGAAGAAGCCGGCTGTGGAGGACCTGGGATGGTGTGGTTACATGTGGTCTGCGGTTGTGAGGTCAGTTGGACTGCCAAATGCTTTAAAATGGCTTATGGTAGAGAAATGAACATTGCATTCTCTGGTAAAAACTCTGGTGGACATTCCTGCATTCAGCATGCCAATTGCACACTCCCTCTAAATGTGAGACATCTGTGGCATTGGGTCATGTGACAAAACTGCACATTTGAGAGTGGCCTTTTATTGTCCCCAAGGTTCAGCTGTGTAGTGATCATGCTATTTAATCAGCTTTGTGGTATGCCACACCTATCAGGTGGATGTATAATCTTGGCAAAGGAGTAATGCTCATTAACAGGGATGTAAACACATTTTAGAGAAATATGTTTTTTGTGAGCATGGAACATTTCTGGGATCTTTTATTTCAGCTCATGAAACATGGGGCCAACACATTACATGTTGCGTTTTATATTTTTGTTGAGTGTGTATATATATATATAACAATTTATAGTGAGTGAATGGTGTGTACTGACTTTACATGTATAGGTGTAGATTACTTTTGTTGATATGCCCTTTATTGTCTTTTTGGTACAGTTTCTGTCAAATTCAGTCCAGTATAACCTAATGTCCAGACTACATTTTAATGTCTGACTGTATTGTCCAACTGTCTCTCATGAAAATACCAAAAGAAAGTCCATTGTCTTTGCTGACGCTTAGCTGGCCAGTCAACACATTACCTTCTTGTTGACGGGGGCGACCACATGAGAGCAGACCGAGGGGGGTTGGGTCTATTTGTGTGGTGGTGTTCCTTGACCATACATTCTTGGCATGACCCTGGTCTCAGATGGTATTAATAGACACATTTACAGGCATGCCACTGATGCCATGCCAGTTAGAGGCTTGACCAGACAAAACATACTGCGGTGGCTGTCACCAGCCCCATAGGGGAAATACACGTCTGATGAAGGACTTGTCTGTCTGCCTACAGCTCTAACATGCTTCATCATGGGGATTTCATCATCACCTAGATGTAGAGTTTAGTCCCTCGGCCTTCATAGTCTGTTATAAGACATTTCATATAATACAGATACGATTCACACGACTCTTAATATATTAGCTCAAATGGGAATGTAATGCAAAGTTGGAACATTGAATTTCATGGTAATGTTTTAATTCAACCATTACGAGGGGGAGCTTACTGACAACACGTTCATACATTCTAAGTAAGGAGGACTGCCATCTAGTGGTACAAAGTATTGAGAATTTCCGAGATGGATGGCGAATGTGTAGCAAGGCTTCCTCTTATTCAAGTAAAAAATATATAAAATAATGTCTCCTACACAAGTCGTTTTTCCCCAATGTATGACACCTAATGTAAGATGTCCAAAAAATCTTCAAAGTTCTTCAAAGTTGTTTTACCCCAGTTGCTTTTATGGAAGCCAAATCATGAAAGCCATGTTGAGATATGAATTCCTGTGAAACCTCAATTGCCATCTCTTTACCGGGTTATAGCTAGGCTTCAACTGTATCAACCTTCATGGGTGGCCATAGTGGAGTGGAACTTTCCAGGGTGGAGATTGAAACATTCTAGTGGAGCTCCCTACGTGCATGCTCGACGTGATCTGTGGATTCACGAAGCATTAGCTCGTCCTCTGCTGCCATCTTATCCAGGCAAGACGTAGCACGAGAAAGGTCACAGAGCCCTCTCTGCTCTGTGGTTGGGCTGGCTGTGACGCTGGGTACCAAAATAGTGTCATAAAGTCATCCATCAAGCAAGTAGGTCAAGGGTCAGGCACTGGCAGCCAGTGGCACCGAGGGATAGCAATGGTGGAACCTTACACATAAAAAAAACTGAACTGCTCTTCAATCATGAATGTCTCCATAATGTCTCAAAACAAAAATAAATGTATGGAGAGAGAGAGAGTGGGAGGGACGGAGAAAGAGAAAGAGAGACGTAAAAATTAGAGGCTAAAATGGGAGACAATGAGATCAATATTGTCAGATAACTGGGTAACCGTATCTGCCCTTGCTGCTATGTGGCTGACATAGAGGCTCCACAGACTGTCATGACTATGTAACGTCTGATGTCATATGTCTTATGCCATGTGTAAAAACACTTTGTAAGGTAATGTATGGAGCTGATGTGTGAACAGCATCCATAATATGTGCAATGTCCATCTACATCTAGTTGAGAAACTCCAACAACTTCATTCTACCTAATCTTATTTTAGTCTCAGACATGGAGAAGAGGTGCTGGTGCTTTTCTTTCAGCTTAAAGGCCTGACTCTCCTCCCTCTGGTGTCTCAGTGGCACCTCCACGTTCCCTTCACACAACAAAACACAGAAGGAAAAAAAAAACACAGTCCAGCCTCCTGAAACTGATCACCATGGCTCGAACAAAGCACCCATATTAAAACAAAACAAATTGGGCCCCAACCGACTCATATTCTGCTCATGATAAGAATAATAAACCTACTAGTGTCTGATGATCAACCATAAATATCAAACAATGTCCGGGCCCAGATGTGGTGGATTATCTGCCTTAAAGTCATTACACTCGCATCCTCTCCTTTAAGCTTTCAATTCCCCTCTCCCAGACCCATTGTAATACCAGACAGGGATCACTTTTCCATATTAAACTCACTGTTAGTGTTGTGCCAGTAGATTTTGCCAGCTTGTAGTCCTAACAACCGGAAATGAGTTAGCATGTTCTACGTCTGGTCCCAAATGAATGGGGAAGAGAATGGGGCTTCGGGATGTACACTTAACATAAAGTCGGAGGTTAACACAGGAGATCTTATACGTTTTGTTCTATGAGATAAAGGTCCTGTTAGCGTACTGATATTATGAAGCATCAATGTGCTCAAAATACCGCTAAGTCAGTTACTAATGAGTTTCTAACTGTTAAAGAAGTGGAACGATAACATTAGTCGCCAAAATTGTTCACGTCACTATGCCGACCATGCAATCCAGTCTACACTTCACCAGTCCGCCAGAAAACTAGTTATCCTAGTTAGCTTTCTGCATATCAGCTCGAGTGAAAATGCTAGGACGGTATATTGTTTTGCTCCAGGCTGCTACCATACAGTATATCTTCAGCGGGAAGGTGCTTGTTTTATCAGTTCCCGAACTATGTTGTCCTGAGGAGACTTGGAGTCCGTCTGATAAGGTAGCTAAGCATGTTAGCTAGACAAAGGCATAAGACCTGAGGTATAGTTTTATTTTTTACCTGTTAGCACAACGTCAGCTTATTACTTGCTTTGATTACAGAAAAGCTTCAAATTTCACAAAAAGGATGTTAGCTGATGAAGATTATCTCATAGAACAAATCTCCTAAACCTGTGTTTACCGCAGACCTTACTTTTGTTCATACAAAAACGCTACAGAAAAAACATTAATTTCCCCATAAGCTTTGGCCAACGAGCCAAGGCGGAGTAAGCCTTAGTTAGTGCCCACAAAAAGATGCCATTACTATTGCTCTCTATAGGGATTGTGACTAGATGGAGTACAGCTACAACTGGAAGTGACTTTTCGTAGCAGGTTAGAAGAGCATTTTATCTAACCCCAACCCTTTCCTAATCTTAACCGAATTCTCCTAACCTGCTATGTTATTTCTCCTTGCTGCAGTATAAGTTCTCCTAACCTGCTACGAAAAAGTCACAGCTATATACCACCTAGTCAAAACCTTCTGTAGGGGGCTTTATTGTCCACACTACTAAGGAATTAACATGGTCCACAAACACCAACACAGTCGTGAAGAAGGCACGACAACGCCTCTTCCCCCTCAGGAGGTTGAAAGATTTGACATAGGCCCTCAGATCCTCAAACAATTCTACAGCTGCACCATTTTCGAGCATCTTGACTGGCTGCATCACTGCTTGGTATGGCAACTGCTTGGCATCCGACTGCAAGGCACTACAGAGGGTGGAGCGTATGGACCAGTATATCGCTCCCTGCCATCCAGAAACTTTATACCTGGCTGTGTCAGAGGAAGGCCCTAAAAACTGTCAGACTCCAGCCACCCAAGTCATAGATTGTTCTCTCTACTACCGCAAGGCAAGCGTTACTGATGCTACATATCTGGAATCAACAGGAACATTAGCCCCAAGCCATAGGACTGCTAAATAGTTAACCAAATAGCTACCCGGACTATCTGCATTGACCCTTTTTGCACAACATCTTTTGACTCATCACACACTCCTACTAGTGTTTTATCTATCCTGTTGCCGAGTCACTTTACCCCTACCTTCAGTATATGTACATACTTCACCTACCTCAATAACCTAGACGAGGTACTGGTACCCCGTGTATATAGCCAAGTATATAGGAATATTATTGTGTATTTATTCCTTGTGTTGAATGTTTTTCTATAATTGTTCTGTTTTTCTCTCTGCATTGCTGGGAAGGGCCCGTAAGTAAGCATTTAATTGTTAGTCTACACCTGCTGTTTATGAAGCTTGGGACAAATACCATTTAACTTGATTTATTAATGCTTGCGTTTCAGCCGTGCCGAAACAAATGGCCCCACCAAGGAGATAAAAGCCACAGCATGAATAATGTGATTAGGCGGTTAAGTCACAAATTAGTTGTATAACTGGAAGGATCTAATCCAGAGAAAACAGGGCAGAACGGAGGATCTCTTCCTTGGTGGTGGTGGGCTGGGGAGGATCGAGATATTCTCTCACATGTGATGCCCACATCCTTTGATGTGAGGACAGTTTGTGTTTCGACCCGCAATGCTTGTCAGAAGTCTCCTGGTCTTATAACAGGGCGTAATCGGAGCCGTCAGAGGGGCTTAGGGTTCTCCCACTGGAGTTTTGATATCGATTATATTTGGGGCCACCTGATACCGCGGAGAACATCTGCACTGGATAATGAGAGAGGGGCCCAGCCAAACACTGTTAGCTGTGCTACCTCGTTCTGTGCCACCCCCCCATTCTCTCATACAATCCCACAACACGCTCACACCCCCAATCTCACTGACTGCTTGGGGCAGGATGATCTTCACAGACCGAGATCGCAATAGCCTTGCTAAAAACATTAAAGTCAAAAGCCTTTCCTTGTTAAGCGTAATTCAGAGCCCACAGATGCAGAGACACGATAGTCCAGCGTCCTATTGTGACATAGCTACATGGCTATGAGACTCCCATCTGCGGGGGACACACAGCCCGAATGCGCACCTCTGCAAAATTCCCAACCAACGTGGCTCCACGTACATGTCTTTTATTCATTTGAATGTGTTGACAGTTGGAGAAATAACTTGAGCAGCGCTGAGAATTATAAAGGTATGAAAGCCAGCGGTCCAATATTCTACAATGTAACGTTACTATGGAGAGTCGCACTCTCGTCACTTCGGTTGAAGGATCTTAAATCACCCCTGACAAGGCCAATGAAATCCACTCCCCTCTGGAAGCCCCGCCTTCCACAGGTGATAAGTGTGAGGCTCGGAATCATTCCTTCAGTTGAATACCATTCTTCAATGACCACAGGAACGGGCGATGCGGGCCAAAGAGGTGTTGTACCTTGTTTCCCTATTTCAGGGAGCAGTTCCCTTTCAGTCGGTCAATTTCAGTACAACATATTATGGGGAAATGCCCCAAGATGACCCCCGCGGATACTAAATGAAACGGTCCACGGCAGACCATAAAGATCTGACCCTGCAAGATGTGACAGTCTGGTTATTGTGCACACAGCGTGCTGCCTAGTGACTTTCCTCTATCCCAGCTGTAAGTACACTGGGAGCAGGGACATCCAATCAGTAATATCTCACAAAGGTGTGTGGTGATACCCAACTTGCCACAGCACAAATATCTCGTACAGTTAACAACCCTATAAATAATGTCCAATACGCTGCCAGACCCCTGGTAGAGTGGGCATGTACACTGCTAGGTAACCCTTGCCCTTGCTGCTATTTGCCAAGGAAATGATCCAGTGGGAGATAGTAGGAGCTTAGAGAGCCCCCTGCCTCAAGCTAGATTAGCAAAACAGACAAAAAGCTGGTCACATAACCGGGTATCCCAGTCCACTCAATCTAAATGCGCAAATCTTGTACCAGACACAGGGCATGCAACCACTGTTGCTCTTCGGGAAGCAAAAGGAGGAGGCAAAAAGGGAAATATGTTACAAAATTGCAAAACGTACAATTTGTTAAGAATTTGCAAAACGTATCATATGTTACAAATTCTACCTAGGTGGCTAGGTGACTAACGTTAGCGAGTTAACGCTAGCTAGGCTAGGGGTTATGGTTACATTTAGTGGTTAGGTTAAAGGGTTAGGGTTAGTTGCAAAGTAGCTAAAAATTATTTGAAAAGTTGCTAATTATCTAAAAGATTCAAACTCGCAACCTTTGGATTTCTAGACGCCTGTGTTATATACATCCACCCTACTTTTGTTTTTGCCGTAACCAACCATCTATATATTATGTAACCATACCAAAATTATTGATATCCAGTGCGCATAGTGCCACTGTTCATACCGCCCAAATTGAGCTGTCATCATACAGTGCACCCCTCCTTCAGGGGGCTGAGTCTGTCCTGACCACCCTGCGGGGTACAACTGAAACCGTTGGAGCTCCCTAACAATAAGAGGGGGTCCCACCCCTGGCCCGATGAAGACGTTCCAAACCACCGGTTTAGGCTGTGACTAGCACTAGCACTCAGCGCTGTAAAGGGCGCAGCAATAATAGCCCAAAGGAATGGCTTCTATCATGGAAGTCATCATTCCCAGTAGGCACGGAATGTGCTGAAATGTAGTCAAACTATTTTTCTGGTTAAGCCTTGAGATTGAGTATAGGACACCAGTATTTACAGTACCAGTCAAAAGTTTGGACACACCTACTCATTCCAGAGTTCTTCTTTATTTTATTTTTTATTTTTTTACTATTTTCTACATTGTAGAATAATAGTGAAGAAATGAAAACTATGAAATAACATATGGAATCATGTAGTAACCAATAAAATTGTTTTATTTTTATATTTCAGATTCTTCAAAGTAGCCACTCTTTGCTTTGATGACAAATTGGCACACTCTTATCTCAACCAGATTGATGAGGTAGTCACCTGGAATGCATTTAAAGTAACAGGTGTGCCTTAAAAGTTAATTTGTGGCATTTCTTTCCTTCTTAATGCGTTTGACCCAATCAGTTGGGTTGTGACAAGGTAGGGGTGGTTACAAAAGATAGCCCTATTTGGTAAAAGACAAAGTCCATAGTATGGCAAGAACAGCTCAAATAAGCAAAGAGAAATTACAGTTCTTCATTACTTTAAGACATGAAGGGCAGTCAATCCAGAACATTTCAAGAACTTTGAAAGTTTCTTCAAGGGAAGTCGCAAAAACCATCAAGCGCTATGATGAAACTGGCACTCAAGAGGACCACCACAGTAAAAGGAAGACCCAGAGTTACCTCTGCTGCAGAGGGTAAGTTCATTAGAGTTACCAACCTCAGAAATTAGAGTTCAAGTAACAGACACAACTCAACATCAACTGTTCAGAGGAGACTGTGAATCAGGCCTTCATGGTCGAATTGCTGCAAAGAAATCACTACTAAAGGACACCAATAAGAAGACGAGACTTGCTTGGGCCAAGAAACACGAGCAATGGACATTAGACCGTTGAAAATCTGACCTTTGGTCTGATGAGTCCAAATTTGAGATTTTTGATTCCAACTGCCATGTTTTTGTTAGATGCAGAGTAGGTGAATGGATGATCTCTGTATGTGTGGTTCCCACTGTGAAGCATGGAGGAGGTGTGATGGTGCTTTGCTGGTGACACTGTTGGTAAATTATTTAGAATTCAAGGCACACTTAACCAGCATGTCTACCTAGGCATTCTGCAGTGGTACGCCATCCCATCTGGTTTGCGCTTACTGGGACAATCATTTGTTTTTCAAAAGGCTGTGTAAGGGCTATTTGACCAAGAATCGTGATGGAGTGCGGCATCAGATGACCTAGTCTCTGCAATCACCCGACCTCAACCCAATTGAGATGGTGTGGGATGAGTTGGACCACAGAGTGAAGACTTGGAATGCCAACAAGTGCTCAGCATATGTGGGAAGTCCTTCAAGACTGATGGCAAAGCATTCCAGGTGAATCTAGTTGAGAGAATGCCAAGAGTGTGCAAAGCTGTCATCAAGGCAAAGGGTGGCTACTTTGAGGAATATAAAATTGATTTTGATATGTTTAACACTTTTTTTGGTTTACTACATGATTCCATATGTGTTACTTCATAGTTTTGATGCCTTCATTATTATTCTACAATGTAGAAAATAGTAAAAATAAAGAAAAGACCTTTGACTGGTACTGTATGTGTGTAACACTGCTTGCCCCCAGCCCGTCGACTGTAATAGCCAACAGCTCGCGAGCGTTCTGAATTCCAAGACTGTAAGGTGCTAGCTGAGGACACAAGTCTACAACCGGGCGTAAAGTCCCGAACGCTTTTTGGAACCAGGAAATACCGGCTGTACCAGTCACCCTGGATCCGGCATAGAAACCACTCGGATTGCCCGCGCCTGGAGGCGGGCAATCCTCCCTTAAACTGTTGGCTCTCATAAAACGGGCAGTGGGGCCTCGGGAACAGTTGATGTGATGACACGGCTGAAGCGTTGGGTACATAGAATAATTTGTAGCCTGTACCCCAACGTCACTGTTCACATGATCCATAGCAAAACTGTGCATGCACGCCATTGGTTGGAGCAGACAGCAAGCTTCCCTTCAAGTGCCATCTGAAAGGGTGGGACGCCACCTTGTGGATTGGGAGAGATTGGTTAATTTCCCCTCCACCCCCACGGGTCTGAAGGTGGAAAAGGGACACTTTTCATTGAAACCCACATGTGGGAGATGCAACCGTTTTGACACCCGTGAACACTGAAACACTGTGGAACTTTGGGTTGACAGAACTGTGTTTATGCGCCAAGTTTTGCCTGAAGCTCGTTCCACTCTGTGTTTAGGAGCTCCGGCAATCAGTTACGTACACCGATTGGCAGTGCCCCTTAGTGTTACCTCTGTCACAACGAGCCTCACTCGGCTTAGGAGTTAAAATGCGTCCCAATAACCGGCTGGCACCCATGCTGGACCACAACCATTAAAAATAGACCCAGGGGAAAACCGCTATTATGAAGGTTATCATACCCACTAGGTACCTGTGCCACTGCACCTTGTAACCCAGCTGGGAAAAGGACTGACAGCTCTGAAAAATGGAACCCTTTAGTAGTAACATACAGGGGCAATTTAACCTAATTCCCAGGAATGAAACCAATCACCTATAAAACCCATGACCTGTATCACTAAGTACCTCATAGGTACTAGTTAGTTACAGGCAGGAATCCGCAATGAATCCCAGTAATGAGCCACCTATGGGGGAGGAGTGCCTCCTTGTGCATAGAGAGCAAATCGCCCAACTTAATACTCTCACCCTGGGGAGATTGACATACCCCTTGAACTCCGTGAACATCATGAACTGGTGACCAAAAGAGAGGGGAAACTAAGTTGTGAGACTGTATAGCCTGGATGAAGCCCAGACCTTTATGGACACAGGCGATGGCCATAACCAAGCGTGTGGGCACTGAAATCACAGTATTGTTTTTTTGTAGGGGCGCACCGGTTGGTCATAACCATGCTAAGGCCTCCCACTCCGGGGTGTACCGAGCCAAGTGCTCTGATGCTACTTCCTCATCGGAATACCTAAATGGGACCTGGACCCTTCTGGGAAGAGACAAGCAGTGCTTAACCAATGCAGACACAGGCGGCGGGGGGATATACCCACAGTACTCTCTACAAGTAGCCACCTCTAACCGGCGACAGAGCGCATCCGAGCCGGGAGACATTTGACCCAACCAAGACACAATCCATCTCCGCGTTCCGCAACTCAGATTTAGCCGATATATGGGCACCAGGGAGAGAAAGTCACTATAGGAAACACCAATGCTACACGATTGTCAAGAGAACCTGCTCCTCACACGAGCAGGGGAAGAGTGCCCCTAGTCTCACACAACTGATTTGAGCGAGGGCAGCCTGAGCATGCACCGAGCCAAGACATACAAAACAACAAACGTATCTTTTAATTCATTGGGGCACGGTAGCAAACCCGAACCCGGCTTGTCAGCCTTTGTCGTTTCGGTTGTAGTTGCATCTTACTTGACCTCACACCTTCATGACCACCCTCCTCTCCCCCGTAACTATTCACCAGGTCATTGCTGTAAATTAGCATGTGTTCTCAGTCAACTTACCTGGTTAAATAAGGGTTTAAATAAATAAAATGACTTATTGCTATAGCCAGGCCAAGCAATCCAAAGAATAACTCATTGTTAATGATTGGGAAAATGATGAGAGCCATACAATCTTTAGCACACAAAGTCCAGGGGGTGAGCACGCTCTACCACTAAGGGACAGTTTAGGTGGCACAATGTAAGACAGTCTCCTGTTCCAAGGTGAAGAGCGGAATACCTCAGGCTTAACACCCGTGGATCCTTCAACGGAAGTCGCGGGAGTACGACTCCCCATAGTATGTTGTACCAAAGTTGACTGACTGACTGAAAGTGAACACTGCTGTGCGTAAGCACTGATAAGCCCTTTGGGGGTACAGCCAGACTTAGACATATGAAAATGCATATGCATTCATTCCGTGTGGGTGGTGGTCAAACGAGCTGAGGCCCAGACACCACGGCCCTAGCAACAGCAGCTGTGTGTGTTGGCTGTGTGTCATTAACATTCACTCTGTCACTATACAGCAGCAACTGTTACGCACGCCTGACAGCACAAAACATCAACAGTAGCCACTAGACACAACCAGTTGGGGGTTGATGATGGTCTCTACGATGAGGCGACATTGTGTATGGAAAATCCACATAAATGACAACTTTAAAAACATCCAAAGTCGACAAAACGTTATTTTTACACAGGAAATACGGAATAGCTTCGAACTTTAGGGGTTATTTTTCAGCATGTCACATAATACATGATGATAGTAGTGGCATAGAGGCCTTTTGATTTGACACGTGTCCTGCAACAAGGAAGATCGAAGGCCAATTACGAGTCACTTTAAAAGTTATTTTAAAATGTTTAGAAGACTGGTGAGGCCAGATGCAATGGTAAGTGATGTCTCCTGGGACCCAATCTGCAATCCTGTCCATTAATTAAGCTTGTCCCTCGGAACCCACTCGCCGCTCGCAAACGGTAAGCAAACTACTCTGTAGCCGGATCCAATTTCAAAGTCTTCAGAAACCAGCTGTATTCCATAGCACATTTTTCACAATATAATGCTGTGGAGGCTTTTGAAATGAAAGCTGCCAGCCATACAGGCCTAGGCCAGCTAGTGTTGCTGAACAATGTTGAAAGAATGGGGGAGAAAAGACAAAGACAGAAAAACAACCATGTTTGATAAGCAACAGATGCTCTACTGGATTTGGAGGTCGGTGCGGCTGTTGGCAGTTTTTGAAGAGAGACAGCTTGTGAAGTGCTTCTGATTGTGTGCGTGTCTGTCTGCGTGTGTGTCTGTGTGTCTATGTGTGTGTCTGTGAACTGCTCTTCTGTTCGACATGCTATTTCAAAATATGGATATCTTATAAAACATTGATTTCAATGATTTATCATTTCAACTACTATACTGTAGGTATTAGTGTTACAATTTACTATGCCTTAGTGTTTTTATTTCTTTCTCCTCAGTAATCCAATACCCTTCCTTTCCCTACCCACTCTGTCCTCACTCACTCACCCCACACCAAACTACATCACTCTAGTGCTGCCGGCCGGCCGGGAAGAATTGACATTCTTGACCAATCCTTTAATCTCAGGAAAGACTTCCTCATCCCCTGATCAAAACAGTCCCATTGACAAGTTTACAAAACCAAACACTTGTATTTTCATGTTTACCGCAAGTTGTCCCTTTGATTTGGCGACTTGCCATATGGAAATTAATGGATAAGGGACGCTTTAAAGCATACCTCACATTGAAGCCGACGACCACAAGGAGCTTACCCACAGGGGACATTTTGGGGATAATTTCCCCATATTATGAATTTAGCTGACCTTGACAAGTAAGGTTTCATTCGACGGGGCTAAACAGAGTGAAGATAGCTGAGTGGAGTTCGGGGGTCAGGGATGTCTGGAACAGCAGGGTGGAGGCTGGAGGGACACATCTGCAGAACAATGAATGAAATCACTGCAACGACATCACAGTCTGTGGCTAAATGTATGGCACGGAGTCTATGGCACGGTCTATGGCATGTATGGCACGGAGTCTTAGTTTATGTCAACAATTACAAAGTGGCCGCTTCTCTAATGGTGTCATTAACATCTAAATGCTAGTGACACACTGTGACACCTTGGTGACGTCCTGATTAGCAATGCAAACATGAGAGAGCCCGTTCCTGCTTACAGTGCTTTGCTATGGGATCACTTTCTCTCTTCTGGCTGTATGTGAATATATGTTGCATCAAAGGAGACAATGGTGTCAATGGGGACACATGCTCAGGAGCTAGAGGAGGATACTGATGTGACAGTGAAGAGACAGTGATGGAAAGGTGCTAAAGAGGAGCTCAAAAGCCAGTTTAACATCTGGGTCTCTTCAAGATGTCATGTTCTGCATGTGAGGTGATTTATTAGTTTGTTTGCAATTAGAAACAAAGAAAAAAAGGAAAAAGAAAGGAGAGAGAGAGATATATACGAGAGGGGGATCTCAGTGTGTAATAACGCAGAGGGCACAAGCGAGCCTCTGATCATTCATAATGGACCATTTGGCTAACACTGACTGTGATAAAACAATCAATTAAGCCATAATAGTCTAAGACCTGTCTACGCTGGGGGAGGGGGCTCTACTAAGCTATGGAATTGTTTTAAGAAGGTTATACCAAGGATCATTTAGCTATTTGATTATGAATTTTAAGACTCCTTGAAGGATCAAAAAAATATATCACGCAAAAATGATTTGAAGAAAAATTATTTTTGGCCCGCTAGCTCGGTCATGCTTACTGTTAGCCCATACAAACACATTGAATAACATATTCACTACATGGAGCAACAGATAGTCCCCCCAAAAATCGAAAGGAAGTTTGTTCTGAAGTGTCTGTCCTATATCTGAGAGATATGTGCATGTATTTAACCACTTATCTTTGTTATAGATAGAGCACTTGTGTGTGGGAGGGATCACATTCCATTTTACAGCACCTGCCAGTCTGAGTCTGAGTACATTGTTATTGTCCTCCCAAGCTCTGACTGGCCCTGACTGACTCACAGTGGTCAGCATTGGGCAGCAGGCAGGCTGGCTTTACAAACGAGCCTAAAGCAATGACATCCCACACGCACACATGCATACGTATCAGCTTACACACCAACATGCGTGCCAATGTCTAACATGCTCCTCCACACACACCCTCACAAAGTTCGTTGTTTTATTTTCAAGCCTGTCACAATTTCACACATCTTTTCCAGCGTGGCTGGGGGCTAATCCAGGAGAGTGAGTGTTTGTGGGCTGGCGAGGTTTCAGCGTGCCGGCCGGACCAGTCACACACCCAAACTGGGACCTGCGAGGAGAGGTGAGGAACAGTCGGCATGTTGTTGGGTTCTCTGTCCTTAGACTCTGACGTGACTTCAGCTATATTTTAGGAGTGCTTCTCTCAGAAAAGACACATGAATCTTACTGTAAGTGATACAACTCAACACTGAATGAGACAAGTCTCTGAATGGTATTGTACCTAGTACTCAAGTTGAGAAGAAAAAAGAACAATCGTCTCACTGGGCAAACACAAGTTGAATTGACATTGTATCCACGTCATTTCAATGAAATGTGGAATAGACAATGAATTGATTTCTGTGCCCAGTGGGGTGCTTTAGAATATGCACTCAGGTCTACCCAATAATCTGGCCACTATCTCGTACCGGGTCAGACCTCCACTGCTAACAGAACAGACTGAATTCTTCGGGGCATGGATTCTACAAGGTGTGGTGTTCAAACATTGCTCAATTGATATCAAGGGATCTAACATGTGCCAGGAAAACATTACCCATTCCGTTACACCACTGCCACCAGCCAGTACCATTGACACCAGGCAGGATGGGGCCATGCACTGGTTGTCTGCTGCAATAGCCCATCCATGAATGGTGCGACAAACAAAAAACCTTCAGTCAGTGGCAGTCCTGTGGTCGAAAACAGCTTGTTAGAATGGGCCAAACGAGTGACCTAAGCGACTTCGAGCGTGGTATGATCGTTGGTGCCAGGCGCGCCAGTTCTAGTATCTCAGAAACGTCCGGACTCGTGGGCTTTTCACACGCGACAGTGTCTAGGGTTTACAGAGAGTGGTGCGACAAACAAAAAAAATCCAGTCAGCGACAGTCCTGTTGGCGAAAACAGCTTGTTGATGAGAGAGGTCAAAGGATAATGGTTATAATCGTGCAAGATAACAGGCGGGCCACAAACATGCAAATAACGGCCCAGTACAACAGTGGTCTGCACACCACTGTTGTACTGTATGGGGTGAATGGGATGGTGTACCTAATACACCAGCTGGTGAGTGTACATACACACAACACACACACACACACATCATACATACACAACAACAAACCCTAATAAATTAGCACTGAGTGTATGTTCCCTAGTATCCTCAGACTGTGTGTGGAATATATTGTTATTTATGACACATTCATTACCATTATCACACAGGGTGCGTTTGTAATTTCACACTGGTAATCTACTCCAATTTGGTTTGAGCGTGCCTGAGCGCAACATAATTGATGAATTTACAGACACCCTAAACTCGGTTGTTATTGGTGTCTTTTTGTAGGCACTAATGGA
Source organism: Oncorhynchus keta (assembly GCF_023373465.1). NCBI lineage: Eukaryota > Metazoa > Chordata > Actinopteri > Salmoniformes > Salmonidae > Oncorhynchus > Oncorhynchus keta. The sequence goes on along the minus strand of NC_068437.1, from coordinate 14,803,176 downwards.
GGCTAACTCTGCCATGTCTTTTTGGCCAAAGCTTATAGGGAAATGAATGGGAGGGTTTTTGGATAAACACTGAAAATAAAGTCTGTGCTAAATACAGGCTTAGGAGATCTAATACGTTTTGTTTTATGAGATCATTTTGAAGCATTTATGTAATCAAAATAAGCACATAAAGTACGTAACTTCATAATTCACGAAGGTCATGTTAACTGACTGATATTATCTCATAGAACAAAACGTATACGATCTCCTAGGCCCGTGTTAACCTTATTTTGTGCTTTTATTCCAAAACAGCATTCTTTCCCCATTTATTTCACCCATAGTCCCAGTTGCTATTAGACAGAACGTTGCGGCTCTGCCCGCTTGTGGGGAAAACAACCTGTGGTTACCTAGGTTACCCCATTGACTCACAACAAAAAACATCACCTTTTTCAAACACTTCTATTTAGTAAATTACAACGCTACATTTAAGAAAAGTATAAGATTTATAAAGATGACTTTTCATCATTGCCTGCTCCCCAGCGTTGCTCCCCAGAAAAACGTAATATCATAGGGCTTACCTCAGGCACGGTGCTAGCTAGTTACCGACCAGAACATTATGCCAGGCAAGACCAACAACACAAACAAACAGACTATACAGCTACAAGTAGTGAGTGGAGTTACGAACGGACTACACTAAACAAAACACATGTCTTACCTGTGATGAAATGTTTTCCACCTACATAGCTATGTGTAACCTACTTGAAAACCGGGTTCCCACATTTCCCACTCTCCCACGCTGAATAGCCTGAAGCCAAAGAGCATTTCAAACCGTAGGTCAGGATTTTGTACATTGAACAACACTGGCTTTTTGTCATGTTTTGTTATTTCAGTCTAACAAAAAAAATGTACGACGAAGTTGTCTCTTTTACAATGGGGGTCAATAGGAAAGAATGTTTGTTTTCCCCGATTTGTGGGTGTGGTAAAGGATAATTCCTTCTTTAGACGTGAAAATCAACAGAGTATAGGAATGGCTGAACGAACTAGAGGTATACTTTCCTTTTTTAAAGACTACAAACAGACAGGTGTCAGTAAACGTTGGCAAAAATGGAATTCAATTGGTGCCAGTGACACAGTTACAGTCACTAACCCTCTTGATAACATGAAAACACACTGGAGGCAATTTACAAACACACACACAGTATAAACCCAAAACAGTTTCGAGTTGAAATTGCATATCAACTGGCATTCAGTACGACAGTTAAACATATCATTTTTTGTAAAACACAGAACATGCTGGCAAGCTTCAGAAGGCAAGGGGGAACATTCAAATCTATTTCTACTTGCCTTTTATCTACAGTAGTCATCACGATGACATGTTCTCATGCTTTGAGAGTAAAGTCATAGCTTGTAAAAGCGGTGATTACCTCACCCCATTATACATGGATGGTGAGGGGAGGAGAGCGGCCTGTTCCAAAGAGAGAGACATTCTTTCCCCTTTAGTAGGGAGAGAGATGGTAATTAGGCCACCCTGAACAACCAAACAGTCCAGCTTTGTCCAAATGGGAACGCTTTCTTCACACTTCCTCTTTTCCTTTCCTTTTCTTACTCATTCGTACTCCCTCACTTGCTGTAATTCAAACCACAACTCACTGAGAAACGTCACAAACCATATGATATGGTTTTTAACACTGAGTCAGTGTTAGCTGGGAATTGGGGAGCTCATATAATTATCATCAATAATAAAGACATGCTTCACTGTGGTGATGTGACTGGGCCGTATAGTTCTTCGATAACTGCCGCTACTAAAGTACCGTATAACACTGACAGTCATCCAACTGGGTTACCATGTAATGAGGAGCATCTGACTACCAGCACTCTGGCCATGGCCTGAGGTAGGGGAGAGTTGGGTAATGGCTCTGTTCAGGGCGGTCGACAACCATCCTCCAGATGGCAGAGAGGGAGGTGAGCGACTTCTCACACTCAAGCAGGGTGCCCAGAGCGCTGCGGAGTACGCCCTCACCTTTTGGACTGTGGCAGTCTCCAGCGGATGGAATGAGCCAGAGAGGACTGCGCAAAGAGGTCCAGACGGAGTTGGCGTGTCGGGATGAGAACCTATCCTTGGACGCACTCATTGCGTTGGCCATCCATCTGGATAACCTTCTTCAGAAGCGCCGGTACCCACCTCGCCACTCACCCCCCTCCTTTAGCTGTCCTGAGGCAGAGCCTGAACCCACACCTGCTCGGGGCAGAGCGGCGTTGCCGGACACAGCAGGGGCTCTGTCCCGATTGCGGCCAGGAGGGGAAACAACTTCAGTGGTTTCCGGTACGTCCCAACCCGGGGTCCACTAGGGCAGAGGGGCGGCCACATGATCTTCCGTCTCCCAGGGTAGGCGTGAGTATTCCATCATCATCGTTTTACGCTTTCTGGTTTCCATTTCACTGGCTGGTGTTGTCTCTACGGCTCTGGTGGACTCCGGTACCGCAGGGAATTTCATCAACCTGGCCACCGTCTCCTCCCTGAACATATCCTTGTACCCCTTTTCCTCTCCTTTTCCGGTCCATACCCTGGATAAGCGACCATTGGAATCCGGCACAATCACACACATTACAGCACCACTCACCCTCACCATGGGACCCATGCACCAGGAAAGCCTTCCCTTCCTCATCACTACTGCACCCCATACAAATAATGATTACATTTAGTTAGTTCATGCATAATATGCATAGTATTTTTGCCATGTGTCATGCATATGAGCTCAAGGTAGTACATTTTTATTGTTTCAGAGCAGACAGCATAATGCCCTTTGTATAAAAACGTAAAACAAGCAGGGGTCTAGCCTCACCTGAGGTTCTTAAAAGAGCAGCCAAATAAGTGAGAGAATGGAAAAAGTTCAAGCAGCAGTAAGTGATAAAAATAGACTGAATGACAATGAAGTGGCACATTGACCCCCCCAAAAAATGTATGAACATGTACCCGGACTTAACTGATGACGTAGAGTCCGAGCTTACTAAACATATCAAGAATCTCGCGGACTAGTTTCACGAGCTTCTCTCCTCAATTGGCACATCGAAACAACATCCCTGTCCCAGACAACTGGTCAAGAAATGGAAGGGTAAGTGACATTGAAGAGAGCGCGCTACACTGAGTGGACAAAACCTTAGGAACACCTGCACTTTCCATGACATAGACCAGGGGTTCCCAAACTTTTTCCACTCGGGGCCCCCCTTCCAGCATTGTGGCACATTCTGCGCACGCCACATCTAATTCTACAGTATGGGCACAAGCACTGTTCATGACACAGACTGTTCACACCCCTCTTGATGGTGGAGAGAGTTTTTGCAGGTTTAAAGCTTATTTCCTGCAATTCTACACATTTTGTCGTGGGGTGCAAATCAAATGTTTCAGTTCTAAAGCAAACAAAAGCAATGCTATACACACAATTACAACAACATCTATGGGCTAAAAAAACCTAAATAAATACAAATGTAAGCTGACATGGGCTAGTTGATCTGGACATTTCTGACAAGCTATAAATACCTCTCTACGGTATGCAATGACTAACATGACAGGAGGAACTGATGACGCACTACCCAATTTAGAAATGGCACCTTGTGCATTCTGCTATTACGTCTTTCAAGAGTTTGGGAACCACTGCATAGACTAACCAGGTGAATCCAGGCCAAAGCTATTATTAGTGTCACCTGTTAAATCCACTTCAATCAGTGTAAATGAAGGGGAGGAGACGGGTTAAATAAATATTTTTAAGGCTTGGGACAATTGAGACATGGATTATGTATGTGTCCCATTCAGAAGTTTAAGTGTGTGAAGAACTGCAACACTGCTGGGTTTTTCATACTCAACAGTTTCCCGTGTGTATCAAGAATGGTCCACCACCCAAAGGACATCCAGCCAACTTGACACAACTGTGGGAAGCATTGGTGTCAACATGAGTCAGCATCCCTGTGGAAAGCTTTTGATATCATGCCCCAACAAATTGAGGCTGTTCTGAGGCCAAAAGGGGGTGAAACTCAATAAGGAAGGCGTTCCTTATGTTTTCTACACTTAGTGTATCTGAATCTAGGCATACATGTAAAGATACAATATACTACATCCCCATTCCATGAATGAAACTTTGGCCTTACAGCATCATCACCCACTGTCACAGGATATCACCATCCGCTTACCCCAAGGTGGCTAAACTTACCCTGTCCCTATCATCAATTTAATCCATACCCCAGGTTAATTGTTCCAAGAGACTACTTTTTGGTGGGCAAGCTAATGTTTTCCAAAACTGAATACATGAATTCTGATTATTTCCAGGGATACACAACATCCTGAAATATACAGTTCCTTCAGAAAGTATTCACACCCCTTGACTTTTCCCACATTTTGATGTCTTACAAAGTGGGATTACATTGATTTAATTGTCCTCTTTTCTCAACGATCCTACACAAAATACTCTGAAATCTCAAAGTGGAAGAAAAATTCAAACATTTGTAAAACACTACAAGTATTCAACCCCTTGAGTCAATACCTGTTAGAATCACCTTTGGCAGTGATTACAGCTGTGAGTCTATCTGAGCTTTCTAAGAGCTAAGAGCTTTCTACACCTGGATTGTGCAACATTGACCTATCTTTGTTAGAAAGAACACTACATTTCCCTGGATGTAGTGATGCTGAATGTAAAGAAATGGCTCAACATACTACACTCTCCCCTATAAGTGGGATGGGAGGTTGTAAACACCATGGTGGGCCCTGGCCCTCTTCGGCCCAAAGTCAGGTAGGCTGGCTATAGGGTAGACCTGAGCTGTGTTTGGATGATGGCTTATTCATTGTGCCTCGGTTCCCTGGGTCAATGTGGTTGCCAGGGATAATGTGGCCTTTGCAGTGCCCAGGGGGATAGGGGAACTGGTCATGGGGTCAAGGGCCAAGGGGAGCACTGAGGGAACAGGTGGGCTATGTGGGGGCTACGACTGGCCACACCTGCCCCACCTGTCAATCAACATACAACTCTACACGTGTGGCTACAGAGGGTTGTGGCTCAGTGGACACACGTGAGAGAGAGGGAGAAAGAGAGAGAGAGAGAGAGAGAGAGAGAGAGATAGAGAGAGAGAAACTGTGTGTGAAGAGGGTACATGAGTGCAGAGATAAGTCACTGTTTAATCAGTTAATTGAAACAGTTAAGCCTGATAGTGTCATCTGCTCCAAATGAGCTTTACACAGCAAACAGGCAGAGGGCAATGAGATTGGAAAAAACTCTTCCTATACTATTTCAGCAAGGTAAAAAGAGTCCTGTAGATACAACACAACTCATTTCAACCAAGATAAAGTCTGTCTCCACATAACCAGAGGACTGCAACACAGTATTTCACGACATTTGAATACTTAAATCGTAAAGGAGAAAATAGAAGCGTGCTACAGGACAGGAGCATGCTACAGAACAGGAGTGTGCTACAGAACAGGAGTGTGATACAGGACAGGAGCATGCTACAGGACAGGAGCGTGCTACAGAACAGGAGTGTGATACAGGACAGGAGCATGCTACAGAACAGGAGTGTGCTACAGGACAGGAGCATGCTACAGAACAGGAGCGTGCTACAGGACAGGAGCGTGCTACAGAACAGGAGTGTGATACAGGACAGGAGTGTGCTACAGGACAGGAGCGTGCTACAGGACAGGAGTGTGCTACAGGACAGGAGTGTGCTACAGGACAGGAGCGTGCTACAGAACAGGAGTGTGATACAGGACAGGAGTGTGCTACAGGACAGGAGCGTGCTACAGGACAGGAGTGTGCTACAGGACAGGAGTGTGCTACAGGACAGGAGTGTGCTACAGGACAGGAGTGTGCTACAGGACAGGAGTGTGCTACAGGACAGGAGCGTGCAACAGGACAGGAGCGTGCTATAGAACAGGAGCGTGCTACAGAACAGGAGCGTGCTACAGGACAGGAGAATGCTACAGGACAGGAGCATGCTATAGAACAGGAGCATGCTATAGAACAGGAGTGTGCTACAGGACAGGAGCGTGCTAGAAAACAGGAGCGTGCTACAGGACAGGAGCGTGCTACAGGACATGGGACTGATACAGAACAGGAGCATGCTACAGGACAGGAGCGTGCTACAGGACAGGAGCGTGCTACAGGACAGGAGCGTGCTATAGAACAGGAGCGTGCTATAGAACAGGAGCATGCTATAGAACAGGAGCATGCTATAGAACAGGAGCGTGCTATAGAACAGGAGCATGCTATAGAACAGGAGCGTGCTATAGAACAGGAGCATGCTATAGAACAGGAGCATGCTATAGAACAGGAGCGGGCTATAGAACAGGAGCGTGCTACAGAACAGGAGCGTGCTATAGAACAGGAGCGTGCTATAGAACAGGAGCGTGCTACAGAACAGGAGCGTGCTACAGGACAGGAGCGTGCTACAGAACAGGAGAATGCTACAGGACAGGAGCATGCTATAGAACAGGAGCATGCTATAGAACAGGAGCATGCTATAGAACAGGAGTGTGCTACAGAACAGGAGCGTGCTATAGAACAGGAGCGTGCTATAGAACAGGAGCGTGCTATAGAACAGGAGCGTGCTATAGAACAGGAGCGTGCTATAGAACAGGAGCGTGCTATAGAACAGGAGCGTGCTACAGAACAGGAGCGTGCTACAGGACACGAGCGTGCTACAGAACAGGAGCATTCTATAGAACAGGAGCATGCTATAGAACAGGAGCGTGCTACAGGACAGGAGTATGCTACAAGACAGGATCGTGCTAGAGAACAGGAGCATGCTATAGAACAGGAGTGTGCTACAGGACAGGAGCGTGCTAGAGAACAGGAGCATGCTACAGGACAGGAGCGTGCTACAGGACAGGAGCGTGCTACAGAACAGGAGCGTGCTACAGGACAGGAGCGTGCTACAGGACATGGACCTGATACAGAACAGGAGCGTGCTACAGGACAGGAGTGTGCTACAGGACATGGGCCTGATACAGGACAGGAGCGTGCTACAGAACAGGAGCGTGCTATAGAACAGGAGCATGCTACAGAACAGGAGCATGCTATAGAACAGGAGCGTGCTACAGGACAGGAGTATGCTACAAGACAGGAGCGTGCTAGAGAACAGGAGCATGCTATAGAACAGGAGTGTGCTACAGGACAGGAGCGTGCTAGAGAACAGGAGCGTGCTACAGGACAGGAGCGTGCCACAGGACAGGAGCGTGCTACAGAACAGGAGCGTGCTACAGGACAGGAGCGTGCTACAGGACATGGGCCTGATACAGGACAGGAGCGTGCTACAGAACAGGAGCGTGCTACAGGACATGGGCCTGATACAGGACAGGAGCGTGCTACAGAACAGGAGCGTGCTATAGAACAGGAGCATGCTACAGAACAGGAGTGTGCTACAGAACAGGAGCGTGCTATAGAACAGGAGCGTGCTACAGAACAGGAGCGTGCTATAGAACAGGAGCGTGCTATAGAACAGGAGCGTGCTACAGGACAGGAGCGTGCTACAGGACAGGAGCGTGCTACAGAACAGGAGCGGGATACAGAACAGGAGTGTGCTACAGGACAGGAGTGTGCTACAGAACAGGAGCGTGCTACAGAACAGGAGTGTGCTACAGAACAGGAGCGTGCTACAGAACAGGAGTGTGTTACAGAACAGGAGCGTGTTACAGAACAGGAGCGTGCTACAGGACAGGAGCGTGCTACAGGACAGGAGCGTGTTACAGGACAGGAGCGTGCTACAGGACAGGAGCGTGCTACAGGACAGGAGCGTGCTACAGAACAGGAGCATGCTATAGAACAGGAGTGTGCTACAGGACAGGAGCGTGCTAGAGAACAGGAGCGTGCTACAGGACAGGAGCGTGCTACAGGACAGGAGCGTGCTACAGAACAGGAGCGTGCTACAGGACATGGACCTGATACAGAACAGGAGCGTGCTACAGGACAGGAGTGTGCTACAGGACATGGGCCTGATACAGGACAGGAGCGTGCTACAGAACAGGAGCGTGCTATAGAACAGGAGCATGCTACAGAACAGGAGCATGCTATAGAACAGGAGCGTGCTACAGGACAGGAGGGTGGTCCTTCAGCTCAGTTATAGAACAGGCGCTTGTAACGCCAGGGTAGTGGGTTCGAGGACCACAGTAGAATGTATGCACACATGACAGGATAAAAGCGTCTGCTAAATGGCATATAGAACAGGAGTATGCTACAGAACAGGAGCGTGTTACAGAACAGGAGCATGTTACAGAACAGGAGCGTGCTACAGGACAGGAGCGTGCTACAGGACAGGAGCGTGTTACAGGACAGGAGCGTGCTACAGGACAGGAGCATGCTACAGGACAGGAGCGTGCTACAGGACAGGAGCGTGATACAGGACAGGAGCGTGCTACAGGACAGGAGCGTGTTTCAGGACAGGAGCGTGCTACAGGACAGGAGCGTGTTACAGAACAGGAGCGTGCTGCAGGACAGGAGCGTGCTACAGAACAGGAGTGTGATACAGAACAGGAGCGTGATACAGAACAGGAGCGGGATACAGAACTGGAGTGTGTTACAGAACAGGAGCGTGTTACAGAACAGGAGCGTGATACAGAACAGGAGCGGGATACAGAACAGGAGCGTGCTACAGAACAGGAGCGTGATACAGAACAGGAGCGGGATACAGAACAGGAGCATGTTACAGAACAGGAGCGTGCTACAGAACAGGAGCGGGATACAGAACAGGAGTGTGCTACAGAACAGGAGTGTGCTACAGGACAGGAGTGTGCTACAGAACAGGAGCGGGATACAGAACAGGAGCGTGTTACAGAACAGGAGCGTGCTACAGAACAGGAGCGTGCTACAGAACAGGAGTGTGCTACAGGACAGGAGCGTGCTACAGAACAGGAGTGTGCTACAGAACAGGAGCGTGCTAAAAAACAGGAGCGTGGTACAGAACAGGAGCGTGATACAGAACAGGAGCGGGATACAGAACAGGAGCGTGCTACAGAACAGGAGCGTGCTACAGAACAGGAGCGTGCTACAGAACAGGAGTGTGCTACAGGACAGGAGCGTGCTACAGAACAGGAGCGTGCTACAGAACAGGAGCGTGCTAAAACACAGGAGCGTGGTACAGAACAGGAGCATGCTACAGAACAGGAGCGTGATACAGAACAGGAGCGGGATACAGAACAGGAGTGTGCTACAGAACAGGAGCGTGCTACAGAACAGGAGCGGGATACAGAACAGGAGTGTGCTACAGAACAGGAGTGTGCTACAGGACAGGAGTGTGCTACAGAACAGGAGCGGGATACAGAACAGGAGCGTGTTACAGAACAGGAGTGTGCTACAGAACAGGAGCGTGCTACAGAACAGGAGCGGGATACAGAACAGGAGTGTGCTACAGAACAGGAGTGTGCTACAGGACAGGATTGTGCTACAGAACAGGAGCGTGCTACAGAACAGGAGCGTGTTACAGAACAGGAGCGTGCTGCAGGACAGGATCGTGCTACAGTACAGGAGCGTGCTACAGGACAGGAGCGTGCTACAGTACAGGAGCGTGCTACTGAACAGGAGCGTGCTACAGAACAGGAGCGTGCTACAGAACAGGAGCGTGCTACAGAACAGGAGCGTGTTACAGAACAGGAGCGTGCTACAGAACAGGAGCGTGCTACAGAACAGGAGCGTGCTACAGAACAGGAGTGTGCTACAGGACAGGAGCGTGCTACAGGACAGGAGCGTGCTACAGGACAGGAGCGTGCTACAGAACAGGAGCGTGCTACAGAACAGGAGCGTGCTACAGAACAGGAGCGTGCTACAGAACAGGAGCGTGTTACAGAACAGGAGCGTGCTACAGAACAGGAGCGTGCTACAGAACAGGAGCGTGCTACAGAACAGGAGTGTGCTACAGGACAGGAGCGTGCTACAGAACAGGAGCGTGCTACAGAACAGGAGCGTGCTAAAACACAGGAGCGTGGTACAGAACAGGAGCGTGCTACAGGACAGGAGCGTGCTACAGAACAGGAGTGTGATACAGAACAGGAGCGTGCTACAGGACAGGAGCGTGCTACAGAACAGGAGTGTGATACAGAACAGGAGCGTGCTACAGAACAGGAGCGTGCTACAGAACAGGAGCGTACTACAAGACAGGAGCGTGCTACAGGACAGGAGCGTGCTACAGGACAGGAGCGTGCTACAGAACAGGAGCGTGCTACAGGACAGGAGTGTGCTACAGGACAGGAGTGTGCTACAGAACAGGAGCGTGCTACAGGACAGGAGTGTGCTACAGGACAGGAGTGTGCTACAGAACAGGAGTGTGCTTCAGGACAGGGGCCTGATACAGAACAGGAGTGTGCTACAGGACAGGAGTGTGCTACCGGGTTTCAAGGCCACTCTGTGGGTGAGCCTTTGGGAGTCATGCAGTTAGTGTGGTGTTCAGTCGCAGCGGCTCTGGCACTTATGAAGCCTCTCAGATCGACAGGTCAGCTGCTGTGTGTGTGTGTGTGTGTGTGTGTGTGTGTGTGTGTGTGTGTGTGTGTGTGTGTGTGTGTGTGTGTGTGTGTGTGTGTGTGTGTGTGTGTGTGTGAGAGAGAGAGAGAGACAGTGTATGAGAGACAGATGCAGATTAGTGGTGACCTGTACAGACAGGAGGACAGTCTGCTACAGTTGGAAATGCCTCCACTGTCCGCCACAACACGCACACGCCCTCACTGTGGATACACACTCCAGTGAGCCAGCAATCTCAGGCAGGGTGAATATCCAGTGTGTGCTATCGATAAGACAAACTGTTTTTGGTCCTGGTCTATAGGGCCTGACAACAGTGGGGGGTGATGATATGGTTTTGTATGCAGACTAAAGATGGTGTGTTAATAAACATTATTCATTGTCTTCTCTCTGTCAAATCCCATTCCTCTATTGTGAAAAAGATTCCACACAAGGGCAATGTGAATGACGGAGTTAAAATGACAGCCTCTAGAGGGCACTGTCCCTGCTGTGTGTGTATGTGTGGGTTGGCTCATCATGTATCCCTCTGTCCGTGTGCGTTTGGAAGGCCATGAGGGACTCTGGGATTCTCCAGTTGCAGACCGGCAGACTGGCTGGCACCCCGAAAGAAGCTTCTTCATCCTGGGCACAGCTGTTGTCTCCGTGACGACACGAGCGGCCAATGAGCAGCGGGGCCAGAGAAGAGGAGGGCGGGGGTGGAGGGAATATGTTTGTGTGTGTGTGAATGTGTGTGTGAAAGGGGGTTGCGAGGTCTTGATCAAGTGGCGCAGCAACAGTGTTACGGGGTCCACTTTGCCTGGGACAGTAAACACCATTCCTATACTACAGCCTTGCTAGCTGTAGAGGGAGAAAGGCAGTTTGGTGTTCATACAACAACACGCTATACACTGTGAAACCTCCAACTCACAGGAACAGGCACTCAGAATTTACTCTGAATTTAGCCTCAACATGCAAATCTTATACAAAAAGACCACAACATATCAAGGCTACACTGAGGCGGAAGGTGAAAGTGAATGGGGGTACATCAGGACATTACCCTGTGTGTAAAGTGAGGTGAGAGGAGAACAACATTGTATTTTTGCCATTGACAGTCAGCTGGTGTTAATGACAGAGTGCTTATTGTGATGAATGACTTCTTCCATTGACGTCAGTTGGCGGAGACGGAGACACAACCATGGACAGGTGATGTTTACTACACAGGTGGTGAAGAGGGCAGTTCCGAGAGCTGCGAGGACAACGCATGTAGGCAAACATGTATTCTTGACAGGCTTAAACAATTTGGACAATTTGGAACAGAATAATTCTAATATCCTTAGCAGGTATTTTATTTTCTTGGTAAAAGACTATGGCCTTCATCATTTCAGATACATTTAGAGGAAAAACTGTATTTCTGAATGACATTTCTACACCTCCCCACCCACCCACCGACGCCAACATCCTGTAAACTACCACACCATAACACCACCACCCTGAATACTACCACACACTATCACCACCACCACCCTGTATACTACCACATCCTACCACCACCTACCACCAACACTACTACCCTGTGTACTACCACCCCCTACCACAAACACTACTACCCTGTGTACTACCAGCCCCTACCACCAACATTACTTCCCTGTGTACTACCACCCCCCTACCACCAACACTACTACCCTGTGTATTACCCTGTGTACTACCACCCCCTACCACCAACAATACTACCGTGTGTATTACCCTGTGTACTACCACCCCCTACCACCAACACTACTACCCTGTGTATTACCCTGTGTACTACCACCCCCTACCACCAACAATACTACCGTGTGTACTACCACCCCCTACCACCAACACTACTACCCTGTGTATTACCCTGTGTACTACCACCCCTACCACCAACACTACTACCCTGTGTACTACCACCCCCTACCACCAACACTACTACCCTGTGTACTACCCTGTGTACTACCACCCCCTACCATCAACACTACTACCCTGTGTACTACCACCCCCCTACCACCAACACTACTACCCTGTGTATTACCCTGTGTACTACCACCCCCTACCACCAACACTACTACCCTGTGTACTACCACCCCTACCACCAACACTATTACCCTGTGTACTACCACCCCTACCACCAACACTACTACCCTGTGTACTACCACCCCCTACCATCAACACTATTACCCTGTGTACTACCACCCCCCTACCACCAACACTACTACCCTGTGTACTACCACCCCCCTACCACAAACACTACTACCCTGTGTACTACCACCCCCTACCACCAACACTACTACCCTGTGTACTACCACCCCCCTACCACCAACACTACTACCCTGTGTACTACCATCCCCTACCACCAACATTACTTCCCTGTGTACTACCACCCCCGTACCACCAACACTACTACCCTGTGTATTACCCTGTGTACTACCACCCCCTACCACCAACACTACTACCGTGGGTACTACGCTGTGTATTACCCTGTGTACTACCACCCCCTACCACCAACACTACTACCCTGTGTATTACCCTGTGTACTACCACCCCCCTACCACCAACACTACTACCCTGTGTACTACCCTGTGTATTACCCTGTGTACTACCACCCCTACCACCAACACTACTACCCTGTGTACTACCACCCCCTACCACCAACACTACTACCCTATGTACTACCACCCCCCTACCATCAACACTACTACCCTGTGCACTACCACCCTCCTACCACCAGCACCATCACCCTGTGTACTACCACCCTCCTACCACCAGCAACATCACCCTGTGTACTACCACCCCACACCCCTATCACCACGACCAACCCTCACCACCCACTCAGCCTCACCCCCAGTGATCTGATCCCCCATGGTGGTGCTCCTCTCCCTGGCTCTCAGAACCACATTGTTCAGGGCTGAGGAGAGCTCTGGCTTGGCTCTGATTCCCGTGACTCCCGAGGCAGCTGGAGCAGGCTTGCTGCCACTAAAACACCCATAAATCTTATCAGCACCAAGCAAGAACAGGGTCCAACTACTTACTAACTAACACAACAATATCCCGCTGTCTGTTTGCTACCTTCAGTACCATAATGCGAGTGGCAAAGACGTTTTGACTTTTAAAAAGTCATTTATGGGGGAAAAAAAACAAGTGGTACTGATGAAATAATTCATGTAATATGATCAAACGAATGAGCCAGACAAAAATAACAGATACAAAAAAAAACTGCTTTACTGCACATCTACACTGTAGTTTAGGGATGCCATATCAACACTGTACATTGAAACATGAAACAATTATTTAAACATGTTAATTACTCACTCTATCAAACAATCACAACAGAGGCACCTAAATCACAACCTTGTTAGTAAACCTTAGGAAAGGCTGGTTGGTAGGATTTACATGTGGGAGAAGATGGTGACGGTCACAGTGTGGGAGACCCTCCTAATGACGTAATCATAGAAGGACCATAGCCTCTAACGATGACAGGAACCACTGCCATGGGTGGGTGCGTGCGTGTGTTTGTGTATGTGTGTGTGTGTGTGTGTGCGTGTGCGCGTGTGTGTGAGAGTGAGTGTGTGTGTCATCAACGCAGGGTGGGAGCAGCAAAGAGACTGGCCATGTGACATCAAATCAGTGAGAAAGTCATGACATTTGTCCCCTCGGCCGCATTTACAGAAAGTGACCTTGTGACACCTTCTTCTGGGGAGGAGGAGAACAAGCTCCTTTGTTTGGCCAGTTATCCTCATCTTAACCTCTGTGACCTGGGACAGGGGAACACGCTGACCTTTGCTACAAGTGTGCGGAGGACAGATAAGGATCTATTCTCAAGATCCCCCACTGGTCTCTGACTTTGAAGTGGATGGGAGGATAAATGCATTTACTGCTTGTCAAGGATACAAAAATAGATATCCATGATAATAATTAAATGCCACATTTAATATAAACCACATATAGATCGAGGACATGATAGTCCTGGATTGTCATGTGACTGTGATGGTCCTGGATAGTCTTTTATCAGCACTGGACCATCATATGACTATGTTGATCCTGGATCATATGATGCTGGGGCTTCATTGATATGTTCACTAGTGTGTGAGGGTTGTCAAAGGTGCATGGTGCCCCCCTGTCCAGACATGCAATTCTCTCTCTCTCTCCTGCTGTATGTACTGTATGTCTGATGATGTGTGCAATTAGACCACTTTCCGCGCAGCCCAGAGGACACCAACCTGAACCCAGGCCTAGGTCTGGCAGGCCTATGAAAGAGTATGTCAGTGCTAGCTGGATGTGGATGGAGCAGGGAGCAGAGAAACGTCCCTGTGACGGTCCTCTAAACCTCTAGTAAGGGTATGTATCAAATGGCACCCTAATCCCTATATAGTGCACTACTTTCGACCAGTGCCCTATGGAGGAATAGGGTGCCATTAGGGACACAGTCTAATCCTCTAAACATCTGGTTCTCCTCCACCATTCCAGCGTCCATTGTGACATCACACCTCCATTACAAGAGCCAAACACAGAAACCCAACACTAACGACCAAGGAACCAGGAAGAGAAGTCTAGGAGAAGGTCAAGGCCAACGTCCAGATACACCAGAAACAAATGGTCACCGACAAAGAGGTGTTGTAGGATAAGTGCACGACCGGCATATACAGTACATACAGTACTACTGCCACGGGAAAAGCCACAACCAACCAATGGGACTGAGACTAAGGGTTATAGATGTTTCAGAAAGAAAAATGATGGTGCTGGAACATGCCTATTTCTGTGTTTCTGTAAAAGTGCAAGCACACTGATAACTCAAATAACACAAGTTTTCTTCGTTTTTGTTTTGTTTGAATTGACAAGCTCCTTAAATCAGGTTGGAGGTATTATACGATGGGCAGCTGAAGAACTTGTCGACAGCGGCATGTCTCGCAGTGCCGGTCACCTTCAAATTGTTGTCCCATAAATTCACAACTCGAGCTGACCTTTGCCAAGACAACAAGCACTCGCCACGGGGTCGCTGCAATCTGGGCTGGAATTACACAGGAAGCTGCCATTGTGATGTCACTGTTAGAAACTATGAGCTACATACAGTAGCTTTCATAGCCTGTTTAAGTTATGGCACTAGTGCAAGAAATTGGCTACTTTCAGCTGGGTAGGAGTAGGTCAACAATGTAAACACATTCCTATGCACTTATAATACTTACACCAGTTCTAATAATATACCATCATCATTATCATAAATTACATTGATGTAATTTCAAGCTTTTTTTTATCATCATCATCATCATCATCATCATCATCATCATCATCATCATCATCCCAGAGCAAGAAGTGCAACAAGTGTTGTCTTTTTGTTTGCAAAAGACGACTTGAGGTTGCATACAAGTTGTGTTTTGTGCATCATCAAGTTTGAGGACTTCCTATATTACATAGCCAGTTAATTCTCAACCAAATGGAATCTACTGATAGCAGCCCTTGGCTGAGGATATCTACCTCAAAATATTATAAAACAAAACCTTTTAGCTTAGGAATTTTACAAAAGTGGAGTATGCTGATAGAGCATAAAACTAACATGTGAGTAAAATGTTTAGAAAGCACATGTCAAAACACCTCTTAGTCAGATCTGCTTTGTAAAGCAGTGGAATTTTGGGGCCTCACGAGTGACGCAGCGGTCTAAGGCAATGCATCACAGTGCTATAGACGTCACTACAGACTCTGGTTCAATCCCAGGCTGTATCGCAGCCGGCCGCGACTGGGAGACCCATTAGGCGGTGCACAATTGGCCCAGCGTCGTCCGGGTTGGGGGAGGGTTTGGCCGGCCGGGATGTCCTTGTCCCATCGCGCTCTAGTGACTCCTTGTGGTGGACCGGGCGCATGCATGCAGACTACGGTCGTCAGCTCTATGGTGTTTCCTCCGACACATTGGTGTGGCTGGGTTAAGAGAGCAGCATGTCAAGAAGCAGTGCGGTTTGGCGGGGTTGTGTTTCGGAGGACGCATTGCTCTCGACCTTCACCCCTCCCGAGTCCGTATGGGAGTTGCACCGTAGGGACAAGACTGTAACTACCAATTGGGGAGAAAAAGGGAGATTTTTATTTTTAACAGTGGAACTTACACCACCGTTTAAAAGTTTGGGTCAATTAGAAATGTCCTTTAAAAATTTTTTTTTTTTAAATTATCCATTAAAATAACATCAAATTGATCAGGAATACAGTGTAGACATTGATGATGTTGTAAATTACTATTGTAGCAGGAAACGGATGATTTTCTATGGAATAGCTACATAGGCGTAGAGAGGCCCATTATCAGCAACAATCACTCCTGAGTTCCAGTGGCACGTTGTGTTAGATAATCCAAGTTTATAATTTTAAAAGACTAATTGATCATTAGAAAACCGTTTGCAATTATGTTAGCACAGCTGAAAATTGTTGTGCAATAAAGCAATTAAACTGGCCTTCTTCTTGAGACTTGTTGAGTATCTGGAGCATCAGAATGTGTGGGTTCGATTACAGGCGAAATATGGCCAGAAAAAATAACTTTCTTCTGAAACTCTTCAGTCTATTCTTGTTCTGAGAAATTAAGGCTATTCCATGCGAGAAATTGCCAATAAACTGAAGATCTCGTACAATGCTGTGTACCACTCCCTTCACATACAGTGGGGAGAACAAGTATTTGATACACTGCCAAATTCACAGGTTTCCAACTTACAAAGCATGTAGAGGTCTGTAATTTGTATCATAGGTACACTTAAACTGTGAGAGACGGAATCTAAAACTAAAAAATCCAGAAAATCACATTGTATGATTTTTAAGTAATTCATTTGCATTTTATTGCATGACATTAGTCTTTGATCACCTACCAACCAGTAAGAATTCCGTCTCTCACAGACCTGTTAGTTTTTCTTTAAGAACCCCTCCTGTTCTCCACTCATTACCTGTATTAACTGCACCTGTTTGAATTCATTACCTGTATAAAAGACACCTGTCCACACACTCAATCAAACAGACTCCAACCTCTCCACAATGGCCAAGATCAGAGAGGGTGTAAGGACATCAGGGATAAAATTGTAGACCTGCACAAGGCTGGGGTGCGCTACAGGACAATAGGCAAGCAGCTTGGTGAGAAGGCAACAACTGTTGGCGCAATTATTCGAAAATGGAAGAAGTTCAAGATGATGGTCAATCACCCTCGATCTGGGGCTCCATGCAAGATCTCACCTTGTGGGGCATCAATGATCATGAGGAAGGTGAGGGATCAGCTCAGAACTACACGGCAGGACCTGATTAATGACCTGAAGAGAGCTGGGACCACAGTCTCAAAGAAAACCATTGGTAACACACTACGCCGTCGTGGATTAAAATCCTGCAGTGCACGCAAGGTCACCCTTCTCAAGCCAGTGCATGTCCAGGCCCGTCTGAAGTTTGCCAATGACCATCTGGATGATCAAGAGGAGGAATGGGAGAAGGTCATGCGGTCTGATGAGACAAAAATAGAGCTTTTTGGTCTAAACTCCACTTGCCGTGTTTGGAGGAAGAAGAAGGATGAGTACAACCCCAAGAACATCATCCCAACCATGAAGCATGGAGGTGGAAACATCATTCTTTGGGGATGCTTTTCTGCAAAGGGGACAGGACGACTGCACCGTATTGAGGGGAGGATGGATGGGGCCATGTTTCGCGAGATCTTGGCCAACAACCTCCTTCCCTCACTAAGAGCATTGAAGATGGGTCGTGGCTGGGTCTTCCAGCATGACAACGACCCAAAACACACAGCCAGGGCAACTAAGGAGTGGCTCCGTAAGAAGCATCTCAAGGTCCTGGAGTGGCCTAGCCAGTCTCCAGACCTGAACCCAATAGAAAATATTTTGAGGGAGCTGAAAGTCCGTATTGCCCAGCAAAAGCCCCGAAACCTGAAGGATCTGGAGAAGGTATGTATGGAGGAGGGGCCTCCCTGCTGCAGTGTGTGCAAACCTGGTCAACAACTACAGGAAACGTATGATCTCTGTAATTGCAAACAAAGGTTTCTGTATCAAATATTAAGTTCTGCTTTTCTGATGTATCAAATACTTATGTCATGCAATAAAATGCAAATTAATAACTTAAAAATCATACAATGTGATTTTCTGGATTTTTGTTTTAGACTCTCACAGTTGAAGTGTACCTATGATAAAAATGATAGACCTCTACATACTTTGTAAGTAGGAAAACCTGCAAAATCGGCAGTGTATCAAATACTTGTTCTCCCCACTGTAACAGCACAAACTGGCTCTAACTAGAAAATAAAGAAGACTGGGGGGGGGGCCCAGTGCACAACTGAGTGAGAGAAAAGGTACATTAGAGTGTCTAGTTTGAGGAACAAACACCTTCCATGTCCTCAACTGGCAGCTTCATTAAATAGTACCTGCAAAACACCAGTCTCAATGTCAACAGTGACGATCGGACTCAGGGATGTTGGCCTTCTAGGCAGAGTTGCAAAGAAAAAGCCATATCTCAGACTGGCCAATAAAAAGAAAAAATTAAGATGGGCAAAAGAACACAGACACTAGACAGAGGAACTCTGCCTAGAAGGCCACCCAAAAGACATCCAGCCAACTTGACACAACTGTGGGAAGCATTGGAGTCAACATGGGCCAGCAGCCCTGTGGAACGCTTTCGACACCTTGTAAAGTCCATACCCTGACAAATTGAGGCTGTTCTGAGGGCAAAAGGGGGAGGTACAACTCAGTATTAGGAAGGGGTTTGTAATGTTTTGTATACTCAGTTTAAGTTTAGTATCACTTTTCATCCAATCCAGTGCATTTTTGTTGAAAATTAAAAATGTTGAAATCAACTATAAATCAAAGGATTTAACTACGGAAAAAATGAAACAAGCAAATGGATCAAACATAGACAAACAGATAAATCCAACTTTTCCAGCCTGCTGAAGGTGTCATGGTAAATACCCCCCCCCCCCACCCCCACTCTACCAGGGGCATGCATGAGGTGGTCTCCCACAGCTCTGTGTATGTAATGTTATGTTGCCTTGCCGATCCATTTCTTGAACGCCCCCGCAACACAGAAATAAACATATTTAGTTATATTATTTTTAAAAACTCAAAAGTAATGCATATTTAGCATTTGCACTAATGTAAATTAACATAGATGATGGAACATATTCCCTTTTGCTTATGAGATGAACTGCTATGGTGGCAAATATTTATCATCTAAACTTCCTAACCATCTTTTTGTAGGCACTAACTCCATGGTTCATTGGACAAATGAATGAAAAAAATGTATAAGATCTCCTAAGCCTGTGTTAACCACATACCTTATTTTCATAGTTTATCCCAAAACCCTATTCTATTCCCCATAGGAATGGCTGAACGAACCAGAGGTAACTCTGTTTTTCAGGACTACAAGCTGGCGAGCACTATACCATGCCTTCTTAACGGCCCTTGGGAAGATGAATTAAGTTGTAATCATTTGAATGAAATATAAAAATTCAGTCTCACAGACAACATTATGTTAATTCATGTATTGTATAACAAGAGGTATTGTGTGTTATGGGTTTGATTGTTGTGAGGGTTCAGTGACCAGCCGGAAGAGCACGATACACCCGCTGATAGGCATGAGTGAAGAATTGCTAACGTTAGCTAACGGCCTGCGCCATTGACCAACAGGAGACCCTAGATCTCCTCCGGTCCGACATAGCAGACCGCCCGTCTCCCAGGGACCGTAGGATGCCCAACGTGAACGTGCTGATTCCACGTCTGACGGAGGAAGACAATGTGGAAGCCTACCTTCTGGCCTTTGAATGAATGGCGTAGAGAGTGAGATGGCCTCTGGACGAATGGGCGGGCCTCCTGGCTCCCCTGCTCACAGGAAACCCCCTGGCGGTGTACTACAACATTGAGGAAGGTGCTTCTGCAGATTACGCACATCTGAAGGTGGAGATTCAATCCCGCTATCAGCTGAACCCCAGATATCGGGCCTAGAGGTTTCATGACAGGAAGTACGCCAAAGAGGAGTCACCGTGTGCCCAGCTCTACCAACTTATCCGTCTGGTAAGGGGGTGGCTATGCCCCACAAACCAAGGCCAAAATGTTAGAAACTCTGGTCATAGACAAGTGTTTGAGGGCATTACCCGTCACCATGCAGAGGATAGTCAATCAGGCAAATCCAGTTACAGTTGACCACCTAGTCCAGTGTATTGAGTTGTACTTGTCTACTAAAAGCCTTGCTTCCATACCCCTGCCTGGAAGACCACCCTGATCGTCGGGGTTGCTCCCCAAATGAAGGTACCGGTGCAACTGGGGAGGGACTGCCCCCTGTTCGAGCTTCTGTGAAGGAAGGTGGGGCGAAGGAATGGCCCCAATATAGCACGGAGATCGTGCAACTCTAATAGCCCATGGAGGAAGACACCTGGAGGGGGTTCGAGAGCGACCCGTGGGGGTGTTCAAAAGCGACTCGTCGACTTGATGCAGGAACCCTGTCGATGACATCTTGGCCATGTTCTGTTATAATCTCCACCCGGCACAGCCAGAAGAGGACTGGCCACCCCACATAGCCTGGTTCCTCTCTAGGTTTCTTCCTAGGTTTTGGCCTTTCTAGGGAGTTTTTCCTAGCCACCGTGCTTCTACACCTGCATTGCTTGCTGTTTGGGGTTTTAGGCTGGGTTTCTGTACAGCACTTTGAGATATCAGCTGATGTACGAAGGGCTATATAAATACATTTGATTTGATTTGATTTGATTTGAAGAAGTGGCTCCAGGTGTTTCATGAGTCATCGAGGGAGAGCACCTGGAGGGGTTTGGCAAGGAGTCATCGAACCCTGATCCCTCCCTCTGCCCAACACCCAC
Source organism: Oncorhynchus keta (assembly GCF_023373465.1). Classification (NCBI taxonomy): domain Eukaryota; kingdom Metazoa; phylum Chordata; class Actinopteri; order Salmoniformes; family Salmonidae; genus Oncorhynchus; species Oncorhynchus keta. The sequence goes on along the minus strand of NC_068437.1, from coordinate 14,781,909 downwards.
AACTTCACCCTATCAGAAAAGCGAATGGGCCAATTCGGAACCACTCAACACAGGGACCCCGACCTTCGCCAAGCGATGCGAAAGGTGAGAGGATAAATGGTAGGAGTTTCGGCTCAGTAGGTGTGGTAACCATGCCTTATTACGCAATCAAGCGGGGTCTCTTGTAATGGGTGGCCAAACGTAGAGGGGTAGAACAGGAACTGCTAATGGTGCCCCGGTCATACAGTGATGTGGTGTTACACATGGCCCATTCACATGTACTAGGGGGCACCTCAGCAGGCAGAAGACCACTGAACGGTTGCTGTGTTTCTATTTGCCAAGGATTACCAAAAATGTTGCTAAGTATTGCAAATTTTGTGACACTTGCCAACGCACTGCTCCAAAGCGAAGATACCATAACCCTCTTATCTCTCTCCCAATTATAGAGACCCCGTTTGAGCGCATGGCCTTGGACCTGATGGGACCCCTTCCGCATTCGGTGTACGGAAATGAGTATATCTTGGTGGTGGACTATGCAAAGAAGGTCCCAGAGGCTATTCCCCTGAGGTTGATGGCAACAAAAGCCATAGCAAAGGAACTGTATCTCATGTTCTCCCGAGTGGGCCTCCCGGCCACCATCCTGACTGACCAGGGCACGCTGCATGTCCAGACTGATGAAGGATCTGTGTCAGTTATACCGCATCAAACAAATAAGGACCAGTGTGTACCACCCCCAGATGGACAGGCTGTGTGAACGGCTGAATAACACCATCAAAGCATACTACACAAGGTGGGGGACCGGGTTGGGAAGAAGTGAGATATGTTGCACCACCTCATGTTCTAGCTCCAGGAGGTCCCCCAGGCATCCACGGGCTTCTTGCCTTTCTAGCTGCTCTATAGGCACTCCTGTCGCGGCATCCTTGAATTGGCCAAGGAGGCCTGGGAGAACCAACCCTGCCAGCACCGTTCCCTCATCGAACACGTCACCTCCATGAAGGACCAAATGGCAACGATATGGCCGGTGGTGAGGGAACACATGGCCAAAGCGCAGGAAACCCAAGACCGGGCGTACAATAGAATGGCCCGGCCATGACAGTTCCACCCAGGAGATAAGGTACTCCTCCTCATCCCCACGCTGGAACACAGGCTCCTGGCTCAGTGGCAGGGACCATATGTGGTGACAGAGCAAGTCTTCCTGGTTAACTAAAGGGTGAGTCAGCCCGGACGACGGTGCACTCAGCGGATATTCCACATCAACCTGTTGAAAGCCTTTGTGGAATGAGAGGCACAGGTGCTGATGGGACTTATGGCAGACGGAGAGGCACCACTTTTACGGCTCAGTAGACGCGAGACCTTGAAAAGGTTGTCCACCAGAACCAACGGGTTTTCTCCTCCCTTCCGGGGAAGATCTCCTTGCTCTGCCATTGCATAGCCACTGAGCCAGGGAAGAAGGTCAATCTTCAATCCTACAGGGTATAAGAGGCACGCCGGGAGATGGTACGGGAATAGGGGAGGGAGATGTTGAATATGGGGGTCATCGAACTGTCCACCAATGAATGGTCCAACCCTATCGTGCTGGTGCTGAAACCCGATGGGTCTATTCACTTCTGCAATGATTTCAGAGCCCTCAATGTCAGCTCCATGTTTAATGCCTACCCCATGCTGAAGGTCGATGAGCTGATTGAGAGGCTTGGGAAAGCCAGCTATAAATCGACTCTCGACTTCACAAAGGGATACTGGCAGGTGCCTCTGGCCCCCGAAGACCGCCACAAAACTACCTTTGCCACCCCGGATGGGCTATTTCAGTACGTTCGCCTCCCCTTCGGCTTGCACAGAGCATTCCAGAGGCTTATGGACACGCTGTTACGTCCTCACCAGGCCTTTGCCGCCGCCTATATTGATGACGTGGTAATACACAGTGAGGACTGGGAGGACCACCTCCACCAGCTGTACTCTGTGCTGGCCAGCCTGGAGGCTTGACAGCCAACCCAAAGAAGTGCCACCAGGCCTGAACGAGGCTGAATACCTTGGCTACACCATCCACAGTGGTCTGATCAAACCTCAGGTGGAGAAGACCCAGGCCATCCAGGAGTGGCCGCAGCCCGGGGACAAGAAGGGGGTCCGCTCGTTCTTGGGCATAACGGGTTACTACAGGCGGTTCATCTCAAGCTACACCACCATCGCCACCCCACTGACCAACATGACAAAGAAGAGGATCCCAGTGAGGGTAGTATGGACATCGGAAGCTGAGGGGGTGTTCCTCCACCTCAAAGACACGCTTTGCTTGGAGCTGGTGTTGAGAGCCCCTGATTTCCAGCAGCTCTTCACTGTCCATACCAACGCCTCCAGAACCGGCTTGGGGGCTGTTCTGTCCCAAGGGGACATGGCAGAGGAACGTCCCGTCCTATACATAAGCCGCAAACTGTCCGACAGGGAACGGAAGTACGTAACGATTTAGAGGGAGGCACTGGAAAATAAGTGGGCCCTCAAATAACTGAGGTACTATCTCCTGAGGAGGTGGTTCCTGCTGGTCACAGATCATGCACCCCTCCAGTGGATGACGGGCAAGCGAGACACGAACAGCCGAATAACAAGATGGTTCCTGTCGCTCCAACCCTTTAATTTACAGGTGGTTCACCGAGCACACAGCAATGCAGACGCGCTATCCCGTTGAGACCCAGAGGTCTCATTTGGCGCACGCCCCTCTGGGTCGATCTTGGGAGGGAAGGCATGGGAGAGTTCAGTGACAAGCCGGAGGAAGACGACATGACATCACCCTCCTCAGGGGATAGGTACTCAGTGTAAAGCCAATTTTTTTACACAGCTGGGTCTTCCTCAATATAGGTGTGCCAGGAGAGAGGAGCTGTGGGAGGATTGGGAGTAGAGACGGGGACCTGTGAGGACGTCGGTTTGTCCTATCTCAGAGAAAGCTTCTGTGACTGGGTTAACCTAGGCAGGCTTTCGGTAGAGAGAAGTGTTCCTCCTGTAACTGTTATGTGTAGACGATAGTCTAAGACAGGAGCAGCTGTTTGTTGTTTTGCGTTCTCTTTTTTGGCCACAGCCTTTTGGTCAACGGCTTAGTTTATGTTCATTTGTTTTGTTACGCTGGTGTTTCAGCTTTGGATGTTCCCTGTACTGGAGTTATTTTGTTGGGTGAAAGAAGACCCATTTAGTAAATGATACAAATGAAAAGGAACCACAACCACTGCCTCTGGTCTGCTCATTGTATGCCTCCCGCCTGTGTTAGGGTGTTCCAGCAAACTGATCCGTTCAGATTATGATAATGCTATCTTTTACATATCCAGATTCTGGGTCAGCTCCTGATTTCTGGGCCACTGATGCAGCTAGGGAGGGTACTGCCCGAGAGGTTGCAGTCTGCCCTTTGACCTCTTGAGGAAGATTCCATCTGTCATCAAGCGGCACCATTTCCTCATCAGACAGTGTAGTCATCAGTGAGAGTAGCTCCTTGGTCTCCTCAACCCAGGGGAAAGAAACTCTTAACACACACCCTTCCCTTTGTCCTACACAGGACTCATAACAAGAAAGTCATGGCCTACTGTGTGGGTGCACCTCAATAGTCGACAGTGGCTTCCTCTATCTCCTTTCTTTAATTTGCACTGATCTGAACAGCAAATAGGTGAACACATTATGGTATTTGTTTTCACCCGTCCATTTCATTCAGATCAGTATGAGCAGAGAACAGAATATAGGGACAGTAAGCCATTACTGTACTGTACCTCGAATTTGAACATGACATCCTTTGATGTCCATGCAGGAGTGAGACATGCCCCCACCACCATGCCCCCCTAGTTAGTGAACTAACATTTTCATTGTAGAGAAAAGTTGAGAGAAAATAAGACCTGAACAGATTACAAAATGTTCATTTTGGAAAGTAGTCGCTGTGCTGTGTGGCTTCTGTTTGGCAATGAGAGGAGAAAATGGTGCGAATGGCTTGTCCCCCCCCTAGCATTCAGTTTTGAAATTGTGCATCCATAAGATTACACACCGTTTTCAGTCATATTCTGTCTCTGTCCGAACATCTGACAACTTGACAAGCTAAATTTGTCGAAAAATATAGAGTACCAGTCAAAAGACTAAAATACACCTTCTCATTCAAGGGTTTTTCTTTATTTTTACAATTTTCTACATTGAAGAATAATAGTGAAGACATCACAGCTACGAAATAACACATATGGAAACATGTAGCAACCAAAAAAGTGATAAAACAAATCAAAATTGATTTCTATTTGAAATTCTTTAAAGTGGCCACCCTATGCCTTGATGACAGTGTTGCACACTCTTGGTATTCTTTCATGCAGCTTCACGAGTTTGTTACCTGGAATGCTTTTCCAACAGTCTTGAAGGAATTCCCATATATGCTGAGCACTTGTTGGCTTGTTGTACTTGAAAATGTATCAATTTACCAGTTCGGCACATTTGGGCAAACTCCTGGCAGACTTGATACAATATCTTGTGTAGTAATGTAATTCTTCACTGGATCAGTCGGAAACCTTTCACACAGACTGCTGCCATCTGATAGACAAAATCTAAATGTACACCTAGACTCCTATCTCAAAGTATGAACGCCTTTCTCATGCATTTCAGATCTAATGTGTTGTATTCTCCAACATTCATTTCACATTTCCATAAACATCTAAGTGTTTCCTTTCAAATTGTATTAAGATTATGCTTATCCTTGCTTCAGGTCCTGAAATACAGGCAGTTAGATTTGGGTATGTCATTTTATGCAAAAATTTAATAAAAGGGTACGATCCTTAAGAGGTTTTAACAAGTCACACCTGTTGATTGAAATGCATTCCAGGTGACTACATCATGAAGCTGGTTGAGAGAAGGCCAAGAGTGTGCAAAGCTGTCATCAAGGCAAAGGGTGGCTACTTTATTAGGGTGGATACTTTATTGGGGTGGCAGGGTAGCCTAGTGGTTAGAGCGTTGGACTAGCAACCGGAAGGTTGCAAGTTCAAATCCCAGACCTGACAAGGTACGAATCTAGGCTGTCATTGAAAATAAGAATTTGTTGTTAACAGACTTGCCTAGTTAAAGAACGTTTGAAGAACCTTGAATATATTTTACTTTTTTTAACACTGTTTTGGTTACTGCATGATTTCATATGTGTTATTTCATAGTTTTGATGTCTTCACTATTATTCTACAATGTAGAAAATAGTAAAACTATGGGGTTACAACATTAACAATGACTATACTGTATTTCTGATCAATTTGATGATATTTTAAAGGACCAAAAATGTGCTTTTCTTTCAAAAACAAGGACATTTCTATGTGACCCCAAACTTTTGAATGGTAGTATATATTTTTTAATCCCAGCCCTTTCCCCGCAGGAGGCCTTTTGCCTTTTGGTAGGCCATCATTGTAAATAAGAATTTGTTCTTAACTGACTTGACTAGTTGAATAAAGGTTAAATGAATAAAAAATATATAAACATTGCTCAAAGTGGACAGACATTTTTTCAAGCGGTATAACATTGGCCCAATTCAAGCACTTATCATAAATGTCTTAATATTTTTCTCCACCCAGCACAGAAGTATTTTTTTCTTTCACAGTAAGTCATTTGTCAGTATTAACTTGGATCATGTAGAGCCACCAATAGGTACTAAGGTTAGGACACAGCAGTTGAGTAAATACTGGTCCCAATCCTCCTGGGGTATTGGTTTCACACTTAGGTCACCGGGCTACCACCCTTACCTCAAGATAAACATTCAGAACAGACAGACACTCATTTCTATTGGATCCTCCTCTGGATCACACTATGAAATATACAGTTGAAGTTGGAGGTTTACATACGCCTTAGCCAAATACATTTAAACTCAGTTTGTCACAATTCCTGACATTTAATCCTAGTAACAATTCCCTGTCTTAGGTCAGTTAGGATCACCACTTTATTTTAATAATGTGAAATGTCAGAATAGTAGTAGAGAGAATGACTTATTTCAGCTTTAATTTTTTTCATCACGTTCCCAGTGGGTCAGATGTTTACATACACTCAATTAGTATTTGGTCGCATTGCCTTTAAATTGTTTAACTTGGGTCAAACGTTTCGGATAGCCTTCCACAAGCTTCCCACAATAAGTTGGGTGAATTTTGGCCCATTCCTCCTGACAGAGCTGGTGTAACTGAGTCCGGTTTTTAGGCCTCCTTGCTCGGACATGCTTTTTCAGTTCTGCCCACAAATGTTCCATAGGATTGAGGTCAGGGCTATGTGATATATATAAAAAAATATATGCCATTTAGCAGACGCTTTTATCCAAAGCGACTTACAGTCATGTGTGCATACATTCTACGTATGGGTGGTCCCGGGAAACGAACCGACTACCCTGGCGTTACAAGCGCCATGCTCTACCAACTGAGCTACAGAAGGACCACCAGTGATGGCCACTCCAATACCTTGACTTTGTTGTCCTTAAGCCATTTTGCCCCAACTTTGGAAGTACGCTTGGGGTCATTGTCTATTTTTGTTTCATCAGACCAGAGGACATTTCTCCAAAACGTACAATCTTTTCCCCATGTGCAGTTGCAAACCCGTTGTTGTGGGATTGATTTGCACTTTTCGCACCAAAGTAAATGTATCTCTAGGAGACCTGAGCGGTATGACGGCTGCATGGTCCCTTGGTGTTTATACATGTGAACTATTGTTTGTACAGATGAAGCTGGTACCTTCAGGCATTTGGAAATTGCTCCCAAGAATGAACCAGTGGTCTACCAATTTCTTTCTGAGGTCTTGGCTGATTTCTTTTGATTTTCCCATGATGTCAAGCAAAGAGGCACTGAATTTGAAGGTAGGCCTTGAAATACATCCACAGGTACACCTCCAATTGACTCAAACGATGTCAATTAGCATATCAGAAGTTTCCAAAGCCATGACATCATTTCCCCAAGTTGTTTAAAGGCACTGTCAACTTAGTGTATTGTGATTCCGTGAATTATAAGTGAAATAATCTGTCTGTAAACAATTGTTGGAAAAATGACTTGTGTCATGCACAAAGTAGATGTCCTAAACGACTTGCCAAAACTATAGTTTGTTAACAAGAAATTTGTGGAGAGGTTGAAAAACAAGTTTTAATGACTCTCGACTTCAACTGTATTTAATTGTGGTGTGTGAGTGACAAGCTGATGCATTTGAACAGCAGGGAACCCTAAAGCCTGAATAGAGAGGTCTGGGACGCCTAGGTTCTCTTTTCCCCTTCACACTGGGTTAATAATGCTATCCTATCCTGTTCCTTCTCTCAGTGAAGGCATCCCCTTGCCGACCTTGGACTTGGGAGGTTGTTGATATTTATGGGGATTGTCGACCCTTACCCCTGTCTGCAGCCTGATGGACAACCTGACCCCTCTGTGGATCCCTGATCTCTCCCCTCTCATCTCACCCCCCTGATCTCACCGCCAACCGCTCTTCTGCATACTGATATCTGTGTTATGTGAAGATGCTTAGGATGGCTGTTAGCTGCCATTGTTATTTTAGTGCATCGCTATTGTGGGACCGGAATTGGATTACCTTTATTTTGATACCGGATGCTATTGCTCTGGGTATTAAGAGCAAGGGTTGCTGGGATAGCACTTCCGTTTATATGTTCTGTGCAAAATTGTTTTGTCCTGATTGCCATGGCAATGCTTTATGACTGCAGAGCTTCAACTTTGGTAGCTGTGACTATTTCAAGCAACTTGGGACCCTTCTGTCTGTATTTTGTATGTCAATATTTTTTGAGAAAATATTTTTCCTCTTTTGGTGGACATTTTCTCCCTTCCACATGCTATTTTTACTAGCTAATGTTAACTGACCACTCAGTCTGTGTTATCTAACTAGCTGGCTACATACGCAAGCTTTTCTTATGCTGGCTACATAAGCTTAGCTCATGTGTTCTGTACTGAAGGGCTGGAGCTCTCTCTCTCTCTGATCATGGACTGCATGTGTAAAATGATTTTTCAATTTTGTGCTGCTGAGGCTGTGGGTGACTCGTGCACATTGTGTGACTAGTTAACTGTGGATGATGTCATTTGGCGAAAGGAAGAGATTGAGTGAACATTCTGCTGTGAACCTGCAGGGCCAGCAGCGTTTTGCTCGGCGCAACAGAGTTTGGGTAGTCATTGCCTTTCCCTCTCCTACTGATAAAGACAGGTGCAGTTGATATATTATCAATTATATATTTTAAAAATAACCTGAGGATTGATTATAAAAAACGTTTCACATGTTTCTGTTGACATTACGGATACTATTTGGAATTTGTCTGCGTTGTCGTGGATTTCTGAACATAACGCGCCAAACAAACGGAGGTATTTTGGATATAAAAATAATCTTTATGGAACAAAAGGAACATTTATTGTGTAACTGGGAGTCTCGTGAGTGAAAACATCCGAAGATCATCAAAGGTAAACGATTAATTTGATTCTGATTTTCGTGACCAAGCTACTTGATGCTAGGTGTACATAATGTTTTTCAGAGCGATCGATAAACTTACAGAAACGCTTGTATTGCTTTCGCTGTAAAGCATATTTTCAAAATCTGACATGACAGGTGGATTAACAAAAGGCTGTTTTGCTATATTGCACTTGTGATTTCATGAATAAATGTTTTTAGTAATATTATTTGAATGTGGCGCTATGCAATTCAGTGGTTGTTGATGACAATTATCCCGCTAAAGGGATGGGTAGCGTCAAGAATTAACAAGGCTAATCTACATTTTATGAGCATATCAATTGCGCAACCCGGGCTGGCAAAACCCTGGATCATTGTTATTTTAACCTCCGTGACGCATATAAGGCCCTACCCCACACTCCATTCGGGAAAAGCTGACCACGACTACATTTTGTTGCTCCCTGCCTATAGACTAAAACAGGAAGCACCCGTGCTAAGGTCTGTTCAACTCTGGTCCGACCAATCGGATTCCACGCTTCAAGATTGCTTTGATCACGTGGACTGGGATATGTTCCGCATTGCGTCGAACGACAACATTGATGAATACGGTGAGTCGGTGAGCGAGTTTATTAGCAAGTGCATCGGTAATGATGGCAGCATTCGCGCAAAACTGAAAGTGCGAACCATTGCTTTTAATCAAGGCAAGGTGACCAGAAACATGACCGAATACAAACAGTGTAGCTATTCCCTCCGCAAGGCAATCAAACAAGCTAAGCGTCAGTATAAAGACAAAGTAGAGTTGCAATTCAACGGCTCAGACACGAGAGGTATGTGGCAGGGTCTACAGTCAATCACGGACTACAAAAGAAAAACCATCCCCGTCGTGTACCACAATGTCTTGCTCCCAGACAAACTAAACAACTTCTTTGCTCGCTTTGAGGACAATACAGTGCCACTGACATGGCCCGCTACCAAAACCTTCCTTCTCTCCTCCACTGCAGCCAACGTGAGTAAAACATTTAAACGTGTTAACCCTCTCAAGGCTGCAGGCCCAGACGGCATCACCAGCCGCGTCCTCAGAACATGCGCAGACCAGCTGGCTGGTGTGTTTACGGACATATGCAATCAATCCTTATCCCAGTCTGCTGTTCCCACATGCTTCAAGAGGGCCACCATTGTTCCTGTTCCCAAGAAAGCTAAGTTAACTGAGCTAAATGACTACCCCCCCATAGCACTCACTTCCGTCATCATGAAGTGCTTTGAGAGACTAGTCAAGGACCATATCACCTCCACCCTACCTGACACTCTAGACCCACTACAATTTGCTTACCGCCCCAATAAGTCCACAGACGGCGCAATCGCAATCACACTGCACACTGCCCTAACCCATCTGGACAAGAGGACTACCTATGTAAGAATGCTGTTCATCGACTACAGCTCAGCATTTAACACCATAGTACCCTCCAAACTCCGCCCTGTGCAACTGGGACCTGGACTTCCTGACGGGCTGCCTCCAGGTGGTGAGGGTAGGTAACAACATCTCCACCCCGCTGATCCTCAACACTGGGGCCCCACAAGGGTGCGTTCTCAGCCCTCTCCAGTATTCCCTGTTCACCCATGACTGCGTGGCCATGCATGCCTCCAACTCAATCATCAAGTTTGCAGACGACACTACAGTGGTAGGCTTGATTACCAACAATGATGAGACGGACTACAGGGAGGAGGTGAGGGTCCTCGGAGTGTGGTGTCAGGAAAATAACCTCACACTCAATGTCAACAACACAAAGGAGAGGATCATGGACTTCAGGAAACAGCAGAGGGAGCAGCCCCCTATCCACATTGACGGGACAGTAGTGGAGAGGGTGGAAAGTTTTAAGTTCCTCGGCGTACACATCACGGACAAACTGAAATGGTCCACCCACACAGACAGCGTGGTGAAGAAGGCATTGCAGCGCCTCTTCAACCTCAGGAGGCTGACGAAATTTGGCTTGTCACCAAAAACTCTGACAAACTTTTACAGATACACAATCGAGAGCATCCTGTCGGGCTGTATTACCACCTGGTACGGCAACTGCTCCGCCCACAACCGTAAAGATCTCCAGAGGGTAGTGAGGTCTGCACATCGCATCACCGGGCACAAACTACCTGCCCTCCATGACACCTACACCATCCGATGTCACAGGAAGGCCAAAAATATCATTAATTACAACAACCACTGTCTGTTCACCCCGCTATCATCCAGAAGGCAAGGTCAGTACAGGTGCATCAAAGCGGGGACCGAGAGACTGAAAAACAGCTTCTATCTCAAGGCCATCAGACTGTGAAACAGCCATCACTAACATTGATGGGCTGCTGCCAACATACTGACTCAACTCTAGCCACTTTAATAATGGAAGAATGTATGTAATAAATGTATCACTAGCCACTTTAAACAATGCCACTTTATATAATGTTTACATACCCTATATTACTCATCTCATATGTATATACTGTACTCTATACCATCTACTGCATCTTTCCTATGCCGTTCGGCAATCACTCATTCATATATTTTTATGTACATATTCTTATTCATTCCTTTACACTTGTGTGTGTAAGGTAGTTGTTGTGAAATTGTTAGGTTAGATTACTTGTTAGATATTATTGCATGGTCGAAACTAGAAGCACAAGCATTTCGCTACACTCGCATTAACATCTGCTAACCATGTGTATGTGACAAATAAAATTTAATTTGATTTATTTTGATACCAAATGCTATTGCTCTGGGTATATAGAGCAGGGGTTGCTGGGAAAGCTCTTCCGTTTAGGGTTTGGTGCCATGCCAGGTGCCAGCTCTCTGCTCATATGATTTCCCCCTGAAGTTGTGTAGCTTTCTCTAGTTAAACCTTGAGTCTTATCTGAAGTCGCAGTGTCCATGGATTATCAAGCTTTACCCCGGCCTAATCAGTCTTCTGGATGGTAGGGTTGAACTGAGCCTGAGAGTCTGGAAGGACGGGTAACCTGAAGCCAGGTTATCTCACATTGCCTCCACCATCTCTGACCAACTGAAACACACATACTGTAGGCATGGAAATGACCATGAACTGGTCTCTAGGAGATACTTGTGTTGTTATGTGTTAATAACATTAAGACTATGTTATCCAGCAAGCTATGTGAGGGTGGGGGAGTTGAAGTATGCCTTGCATGGCTACACAAGGATATTGCTAGCTGAAGTATCTGTTCATTAAAAGTAGTTAAACCTACACCCTGGTTTGTCATTGTACAAGGAACAAACATAACAATACTGGTGAGACCATTTTACTTATGTAGAATAGTGGTGATGGCTAGTCAGAACTCAGATCCAAATAACCTCTTCAATATCTTAGTTGGCTGAATTGAGGTTTTATCAAATGTGTGCTATGAATATAGATTTGGATTTGACCTAGGTATCTCAAAGTGAGTAACTTTGGTTAGACAAAGTCTGTAAGATGAAGTGAGGGAGAAACCAGACCAAGCCACTGATACTGACCATATAGTTAGCAGTTGGACACTTAGCTATACTATTTCCCAAACAATTGTGACTTGCTGTGTGGCTGGTGAAACATTCAATGATGATTGGGTTACAGCTCCCCCTCCACCCCTAGAGAACCTGTTTTCTGTTGCTCACACTCCTACCCCCCTGGGTCTCCCCACAATAGGGGTCTGAACCCCCTTGGTGGTTCCAGTTTGGAATTCATCACTTCAGAGTATGCCCTTGGGACCTATTTAGAACATGTTCCCCTATACTGTGAATGTAACTTTTCTTTGACAGCTCTCAAAGTGTTAAAAGGGTACGTCTTCAAAATAGGAGTCACCATATGTTCTGGGCTGACTTTTTCAAACAGACTTTTCATCAAGTGCCAGTGTATTTTACTCCTCTTACAGCCAAGGCACTCAGAGCCAAGGGCAGGTCCTCTGTTGAAAGCTTGGCCATTTTTGGGGCAGTATTGTTGTGGGTTAGGAGGCTGAGAGGACTTGGATGAATGACCTGGCTGGGGAAAGTCTGGTTAATTAGTCTGAAGGCTGGGTAATGTCACAAACCTAAGAGCACTTAAAGAAAGAGAGGGTGATCTGATGGGCTATTGTGTTGGGGGTTAGGGGGAGGATGGATGCTGAAGGTAACAGGGTTCATGGATTAATCTGTTCTAGAAGAAGACTGGGATATATACAGTAACAGTTTGGACACACCTACTCATTCCAGGGTTTTTCTTTATTTTTACTATTTTCTACATTGTAAAATGTAGTAACCAAAAAAGTGTCAAACAAATCCAAATATATTTTATATTTGAGATTCTTCAAAGTAGCCACCCTTTGCCTTGATGACAGCTTTGCACACTCTCAACCAGATTCATGAGGTAGTCACCTGCAATGCATTTCCATTAACATGTGGCCTTGTTAAAATTTGGTGGAATTTATTTTCTTTTTAATTTCGTTTGAGTCAATCAGTTGTGTTGTGACAAGCTAGAGTTGGTATACAGAAGATAGCTCTATTTGGTAAGTCCATATATTGGCAAGAACAGCTCAAAGACAAATGACAGTCCATCCTTACTTTAAGACATTTAGGTCAGTCAATACAGAAAGTTTCAAGAACTTTCAAAGTTTCTTCAAGTGCAGTCGCAAAAAACATCAAGCGCTATGATGAAACTGGCTCTCATGAGGACCGCCACAGGAAAGGAAGACCTTAGACATTAGACAGTTGGAAATTTGTCCTTTGGTGTGATGAGTCCAAATTTGAAATGTTTGGTTCCAACCGTCGTGTCTTTGCGAGACGCAGAGATGATTTCCACATGTGTGGTTCTCACCGTGAAGCATAGAGGAGGAGGAGGTGTGATGGTTTGGGGGTGCTTTGCTATTGACATTGTCAGTGATTTATTTAGAATTCAAGGCACACTTAACCAGCATGGCTACCACAGCATTCTGCAGTGATACGCCATCCCATCTGGTTTGCGCTTAGTGGGACTATCTTTTTTTGCCATTTTAGCTCAAAAAAAGAAACACTAGGAGCAGTAAAATTAGTGAAGTGGTGAGAGATTTTAGTGACTGTCTCCTTGTAACTGTACCTTGTAGAAGATGTCTGGTACGTACTGCTCTGTGCTGGACTCTTTAGCGTACCCCAGCTCAGGGGCATCTCGGCAGGGCAGTAGACACTCATCTCTGACCAGGGCCATGCACTGGTTAGACACCTGGTAACCCTCAAAGTGCACCTGGTTATCAGGACCACCTGCAGGGAGAGGAAGTGAGGCACAAAGTCACCCTCACGGAACATCTGGAAAAATCACAAGACAGGCAGTCATCATCATCATCATCATCAAGCATGATTGATCCGTTATACAATAGTGCAGACCCGGGATTATATTCATAGAATCATGGCCATGGTTGTGGTGAAATATCCACATCTCACATTTACATTTACATTTACATTTAAGTCATTTAGCAGACGCTCTTATCCAGAGCGACTTACAAATTGGTGTATTCACCTTATGACATCCAGTAGAATAGTCACTTTACAATAGTGCATCTAAATCTTAAGGGGGGTGAGAAGGATTACTTATCCTATCCTAGGTATTCCTTAGGTACTCCCATTAATCCATGGGAGTACATTTCATTCACACCCAAGTTCACATCCCAAACTTGAAGTGAGCCGTTAGGAGAATGCGGGCTAGAGGTTTGTTCTTATTACACATTAACGAAATGAGTCGGCCGGTGCAAAACACTCGTCATTAGAACACCCAGGTTCGAGTCCCATAGGGCGGCGCACAATTGGCCCAGCGTCGTCCGGGTTAGGGTTGGCGGGGTAGGCCGTCACTGTAGAATAAGAATTTGTTCTTAACTGACTTGCTTAGCTAAATACAAAAAGGTTTTAAAAGTATTGTAACAACATGCTGTTTTCCTATCCTCAAAGCAAAGTCCACCATGTACAGTTGAAGTCAGAAGTTTCCCCTACACCTTAGGCAAATACATTTAAACTCTGTTTCACAATTCCTGACAGTTAATCCTAGTAAAAATTCCCCCGTCTTAGGTCAGTTAGAATCACCACTTTATTTTAAGAATGTGAAATGTCAGAATAATAGTAGAGAGAATGATTTATTTATTTCATCACATTCCCAGTGGGTCAGAAGTTTACATACACTCAATTAGTATTTGGTAGCATTGCCTTTAAATTGTTTAACTTGGGTCAAACGTTTTGGGTAGCCTTCTACAAGCTTCCCACAACATGTTGGATGAATTTTGGCCCATTCCTCCAGACATAGCTGGTGTAACCGAGTCAGGTTTGTAGGCCTCCTTGCTCGCACATGCTTCTTCAGTGCTGCCCACAAATTTTCAATGGGATTGATGTCAGGGCATTGTGATGGCCACTCAAATACCTACACTTTGTTGTCCTTCAGCCATTTTGCCATAACTTTGGAAGTATGCTTGGGGTTATTGTTCATTTGGAAGACCCATTTGCGACCAAGCTTTAACTTCCTGACTGATGTCTTGAGATGTTGCTTCAATATATCCAAAAAGATAGCCTGGACCCTCTGTTGGGACCCTCTGCTGGGACCCTTCTGTTGGGACCCTCTTTTGGGACCCCTCTGCTGGGACCCCTCTGTTGGGACCCTCTGCTGGGACCCTTCTGTTGGGACCCTCTGCTGGGACCCCTCTGCTGGGACCCCTCTGCTGGGACCCCTCTGTTGGGACCCTCTGCTGGGATCCCTCTGCTGGGATCCCTCTGCTGGGACCCTTCTGTTGGGACCCCTCTGTTGGGACCCCACTGTTGGGACCCCTGTTGGGACTGTTGGGACCCTCTGTTGGGACCCCCCAAAATAAAATAATACATAGTCCAGTTTCTTCCCTTAAAATGGGGAGCCGGGGTAAGAGACATGTTGATGAAAGGACTAGGCTCCTGTTGGTATCTAGAGAGGAGGGCTCTGGTCTAATGGTGTGTTTTAATTCAATGCTGATCCTAGTACTGTATATATGCAGGTTCATTGAGATCATAATTTTAGTTGATTAGGTTCCCCATTAGCTACTGCACATACAGAAGCTCCTCGTCCACATAAAACGTACAAATACATGACATGAAGTACAAAACAGTAAAACATATATATACTGTAACAGTCAAAAGTTCGGACACCTACTCATTCCAGGGTTTTTGTTTGTTTTTACTAATTTCTACATTGTAGAATAATAGTGAAGACATCAAAACTATGAAATAACACATATGGAATCATGTAGTAACCAAACAAGTGTCAAACAAATCAAAATATACTTTATATTTGAGATTCTTCAAAGTGGCCACCCTTCGCCTTGATGACAGCTTTGCATGTATGAATAGAGCTGACACTATGCACAAATCTGTTCTGCAAAATGCATTTCTGTCTGAACGTTTCTGTAACGTTAACACCCTCCTGAACAGAGCCCTGATAACAGAACCTGTGTTGCAGTTTGACGGCGCAGCGTGATAACAGCTGTTAGTCACACAAAATACAATGCAGTTGTGGGACCTGGAGGTCGGGGTACAGGAAGCAAACGTGTAATTTAGGGGTGGCTAGTGCCCCCCCCCCCACTGCCCGTACCTCTCGGATAACACTCCACCTGTTAGTGAAGTACAAGCCCCTGAAAAATCACAGACAAAACTTAATCAAAAAATGATTTATACTTATCAATTTGTCTCTCGTGGCCAGAGTAACGGTTGGGCCTCTCTACCTTCCAATTGAGATGAATGTACACAGGGATGTCTTACCTCACTTAAAATCGGAGTTATGACGTGTCCTAATGAGGAGTGGGATTACAATAACCCATCACAGAATATATAGGGCCAAGATGGAACCTTTTTGCAGGTTTTAGTTCCATAGGGTGGTCAGTTTGGTCTTTCATGTACAGTATATGCCCGGCAGCAGTTTAAAGCTGAGGTCTGCGTAGCATGGCGCCAACAGAGACGGTCGCCTCGCTTCGGGTTTTTAGGAAACTATGCAGTATTTAGTTTTTGTATGTATTATTTCTTACATTGTTACCCCAGGAAATCTTCAGTCTTATTACATACAGCCGGGAAGAACGACTGAAAATAGGAGCAACGTCAACTTACCAACATGACGAACAGGAATACGACCTTCCCGAAGACGATTCCAGTAGGCGATCCAAAACAACGACTCCGAAAGAAGGGGCAGACGAAGAGGCCACCTGGCCAGGCTCCGTAGACGTGCACATCTCACACCACTCCCGAGTATACTACTAGCCCATGTCCAGTCTCTTGACAACAAAGTAGACCAAATTCAAGCAAGGGTTGCCTTCCAGAGAGACATCAGAGATTGTAACATTCTCTGTTTCACAGAAACATGGCTCTCTCGAGATATGTTGTCAGAATCGGTTCAGCCACTGGGCTTCTCCATGCATCGCGCCGACAGTGATAAACACCTCTCTGGGAAAAGGAAGGGTGGGGGTGTAATGCTTTATGATTAATGACTCATGGTGTAATTATAACAACATAGAGGAACTGAAGTCCTTCTGCTCACCTGATTTAGATTTCCTTACAATCAAGTGTCGGCCATTTTACCCACCAAGGGAATTCTCGTCAGTTATAGTCACAGCTGTGTACATTCCCCCTCAAGCAGACACCAAGACAGCCATCAAGGAACTTCACTGGACTATATGTAAACTGGAAACCATACATCCTGAGGCTGCATTTATTGTAGCTGGAGATTTTAACAAAGCAAATTTGAGAACAAGTCTACCTAAATTCTTCCAGTATATTGATTGCACTATGCGCATGCGCAATACCCTCGACCACTGCTGCTCTAACTTCCACGATGCATACAAAGCCCTCCCCCGCCCTCCCTTCGGCAAATTCGACCACGACACCATCTTGCTCCTTCCATTTACAGGCAGAAACTCAAACAACATGTACCAGTGACGAGAACCATTCAACGCTGGTCTGACCAATCGGAAGCCACGCTTCAAGATGGTTTTGAATCTTCGGACTGGACTATGTTCCGGTCAAGATGGGGCGGCAGCGTAGCCTAGTGGTTAGAGCGTTGGACTAGTAACCGGAAGGTTGCAAGTTCAAATCCCCGAGCTGACAAGGTACAAATCTGTCGTTCCGCCCCTGAACAGGCAGTTAACCCACTGTTCCCAGGCCGTCATTGAAAATAAGAATGTGTTCTTAACTGTCTTGCCTGGTTAAATAAAGGTAAAATTAAATTCTCACAGAACAACATCGACCTATACGCTGAGTCTGTGAGTGTGCATTGGAGATGTTGTACCCACTGTGACTATTAAAAACCTACCCTAACCAGAAACCGTGGATGGATGGCGGTATTTGCGCAAAACTGATCCATTGCATTTAACCATGCAAAGAGGTCTGGGAATATTTCTGAATACCAGCAGTGTAGCTATTCCCTCCACAAGGCAATCAAACTAGTCGAAATGCCGGTACAGGGACAAGGTGGAGTTGCAATTCAACGGCTCAGACACGAGACGTATGTGGCAGGGTTATACAGGAAATCGCGGACTACAAAAATAAATCCAGTCAAGTCACGGACACGGATGTCACGCTTCCAGACAAACTAAACACCTTCTTTGCTCGCTTTGAGGATAATACATTACCACCGTTGCAGCCCGCAACCAAGGGCTGAGCCTCTCCCCTTCTGCTTCTCCATGGCTGATGTGAGTAAATCATTTAAATGTGTTAACCCCCGCAAGGCTGCTGGCCCAGACGGAATCCCTAGCCACTTCCTCAAAGCAATGCGCAGACCAGCTGGCTGGTGTGTTTATGGACATATTCAATCGCTCCCTATCCCAGTCTGTTGTCCCCACATGCTTCAAGATAGCTACCATTGTTCCTGTACTCAAGAGGGCAAAGATAACTGAACTAAATGACTGTCCTGTAGCACTCACTTCTGTCATCCTGAAGTGCTTTGAGAGACTAGTCAATATTACCTCCACCTTACCGGCCACCCTAGGCCCACTTCAGCTTGCATACCGCCCCAACAGGTTCACAGATGACACAATCGCCATCATACTGCACACCTAATCCATCTGGACAAAAGGAATACCTATGCAAGAATGCTGTTCATTGACTACAGTTCAGCATTCAACACTATAGTACCCTCCAAGCTCATAATCAAGCTAGAGGACCTGGGTCTCTACCCCGCCCTGTGCAATTGTGGAGGTCTACAATTTTCTTTCTGAGGTCTTGGCTGATTTCTTTTGATTTTCCAATGATGTCAAGCAAATAGGCACTGAGTTTGAAGGTAGGCCTTGAAATACATCCACAGGTACACTTCCAATTGACTAAAATGATGTCAATTAGCCTGTCAGAAGCTTCTAAAGCTATGATATCATTTTCTGGAATTTTCCAAGCTGTTTAAAGGCACAGTCAACTTAGTGTATGTAAAGATCTGACCCATTGGAATTGTGATACAGTGAATTATAAGTTAAGTAATCTGTCTGTAAACAATTGTTGGAAACATTACTTGTGTGATGCACAAAGTAGATGTCCTAACCGACTTGCCAAAACTATAGTTTGTTAATGAAATTTGTTGAGTGGTTGAAAAACCAGTTTAATGACTCCTAAGTGTATGTAAACTTCCTACTTCAACTGTATATACTGTATTTTATACCATCTATTGCACCTTGCCTATTCCGCTTGGCCATTGCTCATCCATAAACTTACATGTACATATTCTCATTCACCCGTTTAGATTTGTGTGTGTTTGGTAGCTGTTGGGGAATTGTTAGATTACCTGTTAGATATTACTGCACTGTCGGAACTAGAAGCACAAGCATTTTGCTACACTAGCATTAACATCTGCTAACCATGTGTATGTGACAAATAACATTTGATTTGAAGGTGAAACATCACCATTGTTCACCCCAGGCGCATTTGTTGTTGTATTTGTTTTGTTGTGGTGAAAAGGATCATCTATTATGTGAACAGTCACTGAATATTGACACGTGGATCATTGAGAGAATCCTTCCAAAGAAAAATATAAGCTAATCCGAATGAATACAAAACCCTGAAATAAAAATGTACACTGAGAGTACAAAACATGCTCTTTCTATGACATAGACTGACCAGGTGAGTCCAGGTGAAAACTATGATCCCTTATTGATGTCACCTGTTAAGTCCACTTCAATCAGTGTAGATGAAGGGGAGGAGACGGGTTAAAGAAGGATTTTTAACCGTTGAGACATGGATTGTGTATGTGTGCCAATCAGAGGGTGAGTGGGCAAGATAAAAGTGCCTTGAATGGGGTTTGGTAGTAGGTGCCAGGCGAACCGGTTTGAGTGTGTCAAGAGCTGGGTTTTTCATGCCTAACAGTTTCCTGTGTGTACCAAAAATGGTCAAAGATGTTATCACGTGCTCCACTGAGGCAGTTATTTATCTTTTAACTTGTCCTCATGGTAAAAATGATGTGGGTAAAAGGAATCGCGAATTAAAAGTACGAATCTCAGAGCATCATAGCACCATTAGGTGCAAAAAGTTGACAAACCCAGTAATGCCGACTACTTTTTGGAAGTGAACCACTCTATTTCCTCCCTACGTTATATCGGCAACAATTACGTCACCCTTCATTGGAGAGGGGGTGACCTTGACAATATATTGTTAAAATGAGAGGCTGCCTGGATCTTTAATTTAAAGACCCTTACTCCCTTCGGCCTCAACGTAGACTTGGATCAGAAGACATTCTTGTGATTACTGTGATGCTGCTATTCATTGTAAATGTTTACAGGCCCGTGCGGAATGCTTTCGACACCTTGTAGAGTCCACAAATTGAGGCTGTTCTGAGGGCAAAGAAGGGTGCAACTCAAAATTGTTTCTAATGTTTTGTACCCTCAGTGTAAACCACAGCAGTGTAAACACGGTAAAACAAGGTGGTGCTGTGTCAGCACTTCAAGCTGAACTAACAACATACAACAGAAAGCGAGAGAGGGAAATCCCCAAGCTCATCTGGAAACCACATCCACGACTATAACTCCCCTATCCTCCCCTTCCCTAACCCACTACCCCCTGCCCCCTGGTGTGAATAGCCAGGGTGGGGACAGTCAGTATGATTAACACCAACACGAGAACAGCATGTCAGTACATGCCCGCTTCGCTCCTCTGTCCCTCCACTTCTGACGGGTACTGCTGTCATTGGGAAGAAGCCACAGACTAAGATCCCACAGCTCACAGCTTAAAACGAGTCTGCCATGCTACCACACTGGAGGTGACCTGGATGTGTTGTTTCCATAGGTCAGACTAAATGTGGTAGATCCATTCTGTGTGGTTTCAGGGGAAAATAAGACTTCAAAATGGGCTCTTAGAGTGTTGGTTCAGTAGGGAGAAGACAATGAGGCGGTTTTGACTGAGATGCAATGCAACATAAAGAAGAAAAAAAAGGCATGATAATAATTTTGAAAAAGTCTGCTAAGTACTGGATATATTCAATTCACACTACAAACCACACTCAGGACAAAATAATCAACTTTTTTCAAAACAACATTACAAATGTGAGATACTGTACTTGTTGCAAAAAACATATATACAGTGGGGCAAAAAAGTATTTAGTCAGCCACCGATTGTGCCTGTTCTCCCACATAAAAAGATGAGAGAGGCCATGTTCTGTTATAATCTCCACCCGGCACAGCCAGAAGAGGACTGGCCACCCCACATAGCCTGGTTCCTCTCTAGGTTTCTTCCTAGGTTTTGGCCTTTCTAGGGAGTTTTTCCTAGCCACCGTGCTTCTACACCTGCATTGCTTGATGTTTGGGGTTTTAGGCTGGGTTTCTGTACAGCACTTTGAGATATCAGCTGATGTACGAAGGGCTATATAAATAAATTTGATTTGATTCGATTTAATTTTCATCATAGGTACTCTTCGACTATGACAGACAAAATGAGAAGAAAAAACCCAGAAAATCACATTGTAGGATTTTTTATGAATTTATTTGCAAATTATGGTGGAAAATAAGTATTTGGTCAATAACAAAAGTTTATCTCAATACTTTGTTTTATACCCTTTGTTGGCAATGACAGAGGTCAAACGTTTTCTGTAAGTCTTCACAAGGTTTTCACACACTGTTGCTGGTATTTTGTCACATTCCTCCATGCAGATCTCCTCTAGAGCAGTGATGTTTTGGGGCTGTTGCTGGGCAACACGTACTTTCAACTCCCTCCAAAGATTTTCTATGCGGTTGAGATCTGGAAACTGGCTAGGCCACTCCAGGACCTTGAAATGCTTCTTACGAAGCCACTCCCTCGTTGCCCGGGCGATGTGTTTGGGATCATTGTCATGCTGAAAGACCCAGCCACGTTTCATCTTCAATGCCCTTGCTGATGGAAGTAGGTTTTCACTTAAAATCTCACGATACATGGCCCGATTCATTCTTTCCTTTACACTGATCAGTTGTCCTGGTCCCATTGCAGAAAAACAGCCCCAAAGCATGATGTTTCCACCCCAATGCTTCACAGTAGGTATGGTGTTCATTGGAATCAACTCAGCATTCTTTGTCCTCCAACACAACGAGTTGAGTTTTTACCAAAAAGTTCTATTTTGGTTTCATCTGACCATATGACATTCTCCCAATCTTCTTCTGGATCATCAAAATGCTCTCTAGCAAACTTTAGACGGGCCTGGACATGTACTGGCTTAAGCAAGGGGACACGTCTGGCACTGCAGGATTTGAGTCCCTGACGGCGTAGTGTGTTACTGATGGTAGGCTTTGTTACTTTGGCCCCAGCTCTCTGCAGGTCATTCACTAGGTCCCCCCGTGTGGTTCTGGGATTTTTGCTCACCGTTCTTGTGATCATTTTGACCCCACGGGGTGAGATCTTGCGTGGAGCCCCAGATCGAGGGAGATTATCAGTGGTCTTGTATGTCTTCCATTTCCTAATAATTGCTCCCACAGTTGATTTCTTCAAACCAAGCTGCTTACCTATTGCAGATTCAGTCTTCCCAGCCTGGTGCAGGTCTACAATTTTGTTTCTGGTGTCCTTTGACAGCTCTTTGGTCTTGGCCATATTTGAGTTTGGAGTGTGACTGTTTGAGGTTGTGGACAGGTGTCTTTTATACTGATAACAAGTTCAATCAGGTGCCATTAATACGGGTAACGAGTGGAGGACAGAGGAGCCTCTTAAAGAATAAGTTACAGGTCTGTGAGAGCCAGAAATCTTGCTTGTTTGTAGGTGACCAAATACTTATTTTCCACCATAATTTGCAAATAAATTAATTAAAAATTCTACAATGTGATTTTCTGGATTTTTTTCTCCTCATTTTGTCTGTCATAGTTGAAGTGGTACCTTTGATGAAAATTACAGGCCTGTCTCGTCTTTTTAAGTGGGAGAACTTGCACAATTGGTGGCTGACTAAATACTTTTTTGCCCACTGTATATATATATTACAAGCGAAAGAGATTGTTCAGGATAATGAAAAAAATGGCAGTTAGCGTTACCTAATCAAGATTGTTCCAACAGTTGAAGATGACTGGTGCATTTATACGACGGGACAACAGAATGGTAAACATAAACCTCTTCAAGCAGCCATATTTACGACCCTGCCTAGCCCAGCCTGCCACCCAGACTAAACACACCTGGGTGTGGGTCGATTATTCACAGTCACTCAGGTTCCCTTTGGCCTGGTCTGAGGTCTGGCTAACTAAGCCCCCTAGGTGCTATGAACGTGCACTTCTGCAGGTCGATATTAAACATGATATCCACTGGAAGGCCTAACAGTGTTTACTCAGCATGACAAGGCTATCCAGAGCTGCGAAACCCATTGTGGGTTTTAATTAGGAGTACCCATTGTTTTCCAACATCCACCTGTTAACATGCGTATCTTTTAAATGTGTGTTTGTAGTACAGTATTTTCTTCACAGTAATTCTGTGCATCCAAAAGTTAACACAAAGCATACTTCTTTAGCTTCTTTAGCAATAGTCCCAGAAAGAAAGCAGACCCCAGACAGAGAGCAGATCCCAGACAGAGAGCAGACCCCAGACAGAGAGCAGACCCCAGACAGAGAGCAGACCCCAGAAAGAGAGCAGACCCCAGACAGAGAGCAGACCCCAGACAGAGAGCAGACCCCAGACAGAGAGCAGACCCCAGACAGAGAGCAGACCCCAGACAGAGAGCAGACCCCAGACAGAGAGCAGACCCCAGACAGAGAGCAGACCCCAGACAGAGAGCAGATCCCAGAAAGAGAGCAGACCCCAGACAGAGAGCAGACCCCAGACAGAGAGCAGACCCCAGACAGAGAGCAGACCAGACAGAGAGCAGACCACAGACAGAGAGCAGACCCCAGACAGAGAGCAGACCCCAGACAGAGAGCAGACCCCAGACAGAGAGCAGACCCCAGACAGAGAGCAGACCCCAGAAAGAGAGCAGACCCCAGACAGAGAGCAGAGTAGGGTGATCACACAAGTTAATGGGGCATGTGAAAGCAGCGTGCCGATGGGATTGGGCATGGACACGTTTGACAGGGCCCTCTGAGGACTACTTCCACTGTCAACACCTCCACTGTCAACACCACCCAGCTCCTCTCCATACCGCACAGAGAGACCCTAACCCTAACAGTATCCCCTCCACCCTCTCCACTCCACCCCTTTCAGGGAGACACACAACTGACCCACACATACAACCATAAGCCCAATTGTTTTATAGTAGAGGGGACGGGACGTTAATGCGGCCTAAATGCAGCCATTCATACTGGATGATCACAATGGTGATTATAGTGATGATGACGATGATGAATGAAATAGTGATGATAATGAGGAGGAAGATGATGATAATAATAATGAGAGTGAAGGAGGTTACTCCCGTCCTCGTCTCCCCCCTGGGAGGTAGCGGGGGGGGAGTATTCCTACAGTCACAGCTCCTACGTCTCTTTCATCATGAGTACCCCACAGTGATCCAGTCCTCTCTCTCTCTCCCTCTCCCTCTCTCTCGCTCTCTCAGGGTAGGCATGTCCCCTTTGTTCCATGGTTGGTAACAATAGAGACCCCCCCCACACCCGCCCGGCCGCCCTGGCGGTGTGCCCACGCTAAGTGTGGAGCGGGGCAGGACGGCGCCTCCGGTACTTAGAGCCAACATTTTAATGTTTCACATCACTATCACTGTGGGATCCAGGATTATTTTACTGGGGGTTCTCTAAATCCGCCTGGAGAAGGGAAAAAGCTCAGCCGGTGGGGTTTTCCAAAGCGTCTCACTGGCATGGCCGATTACAGGGTGAAACACAAGGGAATATACACTAACCCTGGCTTGCTGGCTACATCTCCACAGCCACACCTGACACTGGCATGAAATGACCACTGCAGACGAGAGAGAGCTCACACCTCTTTCTGTATCATGGGTACATTTGATCCTTATCAGGGGGGAGATGGGTTTAAGTGCAGGCTTTGGTGAAGGGATAGTAAAAGAGGGGACAGAGTCAAGCCTAGCTCTAAGCATTGGGAATCACTGGAGCTCTGGGAAGTCCCTGTGTATGATGAGGCCTGATGAAGACTTCCGTGTGGCCCTCCATGAGAAATGTAGAGAGCGTGACAAGGGCCAAATGGGGCTGTCATGGGGAGCCGTGGGTCAGCCAAGGGCCCCTGACTTCCTCCTTTATGACTGCACCCCAAACAGGGCCCTGTTCTCACTCTCTCTCACACACACACACACACACACACGCACGCAAACCCGCACTCACACGGAAACACACACGCACACACACACACACACACACACACACACACACACACACACACACACACACACACACACACACACACACACACACACACACACACACACACACACACACACACACCTCTTCCCTGTCTACTGTTGAATGTTCCCAGTCAGAGAACACTGGGATCTAATCACATCATTTCCATTCTCTTTCTTCATCCATAATTTTGTTTTGAAAAAACAATGGTTCGTATTTCCCCTCTTTGAGTACCACTAGTGCTTTTAAAAGTCCAGCGTTCACTTTTATGTGAGAGTTTCAGGCTACTGCTACTTAAAGACTGTTGTTTGACTGCTGCGGGCTGAGGGAGATTTGGCAGCTTGGGCAGGTGCTGATTGGGACATAGTCCATAATGTTGAACATGCATGCCAAAGACTGCACTAATGGCAGCCTAAAAACAAAGGAGAGCGAGAGAGAGAGAGACAGAGAGAGGGAGAGAGAGAAATCAAGACAATGTTGTGTTCCACACAAATTGTGTCTATAAGTCTCAAGTCACAGTAGAGGTGGGTGAATTCACAATTCATTCATAGTAAGTCCATTGGTAGGCCATGGTCTCACATTGATC
Organism: Oncorhynchus keta; assembly: GCF_023373465.1. Lineage (NCBI taxonomy): Eukaryota > Metazoa > Chordata > Actinopteri > Salmoniformes > Salmonidae > Oncorhynchus > Oncorhynchus keta. The sequence goes on along the minus strand of NC_068437.1, from coordinate 14,756,276 downwards.
TTAATGCTAAAGAAAAAGTCACCCCTGGTTGATAAATGCCCGAAGTCCTCATCATGCTGTGGCAGATGTGACTGCAACAGTTCACTGACGTACCACTGTCAACAGTAGACAGGGAAGAGGTGTGTGTGTGTGTGTGTGTGTGTGTGTGTGTGTGTGTGTGTGTGTGTGTGTGTGTGTGTGTGTGTGTGTGTGTGTGTGTGTGTGTGTGTGTGTGTGTGTGTGTGTGTGTGTGTGTGTGTGTGAGAGAGAGAGAGAGAGAGAGAGAGAGAGAGAGAGAGAGAGAGAGAGAGAGAGGAGTTGCTTCAGTTAAGTTTGCCTGGGGGAAAGAATGTGATTTTTTTCTGAGGAAGAATAATGATCTCAACTCTTCTCATATTTCCATTCTTTTCACAAACAGTAAAAGAGTGTACTGAGCAATTGAGAATATACAGAACCATGATCAGTGGCTATTCCAGGGAATATCATCACTGTATACAAGCATGTGCTACATGTGTGCTGTGGATATCGTCAGATGGCATTTTTCCAGCACCAATGCATGATTAAGAGATATCTTAGTGATGTGTTGTGTAATATCACTAAAATATGTCTGTAATAGAGTCACAACATTTTTGTGCGGTTGAGTGTAGCCCAAATAACATTACTCTCTTTGGTTGCAAACAAATCTAGCCTCTGTTCTGTCCTGACGCCCGTAGAGATAGACAGGATGTAGAATTCGTCCTGGTCGTCCAGGTAACCCAATCCTCGGGAGTTACAGGGGCCCATGCACCCTGTGTTTATAGCCAGGGTGCTACAATTACACTGTTACTCCAAGGTAGAGCTTTTTACTGTCGACAGCAAGGGCATTCCACTGCTTTTGTCACAGCCACGCTTGATATTACTATTAGGAACTTTGGGTAGTAATTGAGAGAAAAGAGGGAAAGAAATGGCTAAAGCAGCAACTGGAGGAATGCAGAGGTAAAAAGATGTGGTTTCGGTTTCCATGACGGAATAGGGATTCTTTTTTTTTTCAAATGGAAGTTAATAAACAACTCTAGGTGTCTTACTTCACTACAAGATGGGGTGTGCATAACACATGTTCATCCTAATATGAAAGCCATTGACACACACACCAACTACACGCTTTTTCTGACCAGATCTTTGAGGTCTGTATAACGACATAGGGCGAGACCCAGATGCAGACAGGAGGCAGATGGTTCGAGTCTCTGATATTTATTAAAATACAAGGGGCAGGCAATAGGCAGGTCGAGGACAGGCAGAAGTTCATTAGGTCAGAGTCTGAAAGGTACAATAGGCTCGAGGTCAGGGAAGGCTGAATAGTCAGGCAGGCGGGATCAGTGTCAGGGCAGGCAGAACAGGTCGGAACCGGGAGGGCTAAAAACAGAGATTAGGAAAAACAGGAGCACGGAAAACACCCTGGTAGGCTCCAACACCATCATTAAGAATGCCGATTACACAACAGCGGTAGGCCTGATCACCGACAACGACGATACAGCCTATAGGGAGGAGGTCAGAGACCTGACCGTGTGGTGCCAGGACAACAACCTCTCCCTCAATGTGATCAAGACAAAGTAGATGATTGTGGACTACAGAAAAATGAGGACGGAGCACTCCCCCATTCTCATCGACGGGGCTGTAGTGGAGCATGTTGAGAGCTTCAAGTTCCTTGGCGTCCACATCACCAACAAACTAACAAGGTCCAAACATACCAAGACAGTCATGAAGAGGGCACAACAAAACTTCTTCCCCTCAGGAGACTGGAAAGATTTGGTATTGGTCCTCAGATCCTCAAAAGGTTATACAGCTGCACCATCGAGAGCATCCTGACTGGTTGCTTCACTGCCTGGTATGGCAACTGCTCGTCTCCGACTGCAAGGTACTACAGAGGGTAGTGAGTATGGCCCAGTTTCCTGCCATCCAAGACCTCTATACCAGGCGGTGTCAAAGGAAGGCCCTAAAGATTGTCAAAGACTCCAGCCACCCTGGTCATAGACTGTTCTCTCTGCTACCACATGGAAAGAGGTACACGAGCGCCAAGTCTAGGTCCAAGAGGCTTCTAAACAGCTTCTACCCCCAAGCAATAAGACTCATTAACATCTAATCAAATGGCTACCCAACTGTTTGCATTGCACCCACCCCCCTCTTTTACGCTGCTGCTAAGCTCTGTTATTATCTATGCATAGTCACTTTAATAACTCTAACTACATGTACATATTACCTCAATTACCTTGACTAACCGGTGCCCCTGCACATTGACTCTGTACCGGTACCCCCTGTATAAAGCATCGCTATTGTAATTTTACTGCTGCTCTTTAATTATTTGTTACTTTTATTTTTTTATTTTTTTAAATGTATTTTTCTTAAATCTGCATTGTTGGTTAAGAGCTTGTAAGTAAGCATTTCACTGTAAGGTCTACTACACCTGTTGTATTCGGCGCATGTGACTAATAAAATTGGATTTGATTGGATTTGACATACCTCTAAATAGCCAAAGGAAAACATAAGAGGTGTTTGCTACCAACACTAATTGCTACAACCAAGAACAATCAACATCTTCTCCACCAACCCCTCTTTCTTGATAACCACTACGTTAGCACACTGACGGTGCAGTTCGGCTGTGGTCAAATGAAGTCACATGTTTGCTATTCTGTGTCAATTACTTCTCTACACCATTATGTCATAACTCTGACTCTGATGGCATACGATGGACAGAATGAATCTCCGCAGTAAAAGGGAAGAGGTCATGGAATGTTATCCCATGTGCCTCTTTTCCACAATATTGACAAGAACAAGAACATTGTGTCAAATGGAACCCACTTATGTGTTGGTACAGGCAGGTGATTTCTTAGGACTGAAAAAACAAAGCTATTGGATGCCTTTACCATTTGCATGTAAAACAAAATGAAGCAAAATGGAGTGGACCACCAGGACAGACAAAGAAAGCAAGGAGCGAGACAAACAGGAGACTTTAACTACCACCACCACCACCTCAGAGATATGTTTTTAGTAGCCGCCAGCTTGGGCCCAACCTTTTTATCTCTTGTGCTATATTTGGCTCTAGGGTTAGGGGTCTGTGTCCTTGCAGTTCTCACCTCCTGGCCCTGTCGGCCCGATGAGGCTCCGGGTGCCTCTTGTCTTGTCGGTGTGTCTCTCTGCTCTGTGTGTGTTCCCCATGAGAGCCCTGCCAGTGTGTTCCTCTGCTACCCTAGCCCTGCTGTGGGAGAGAGGCAACACAAGAAGATCAAACACTAGAGCATCTTAGGAAAATATTGTGCTACTGTGATCTTAGCTGAGGTCTGTCGTTCTGCTCACTGTTGGGGACAGGGCTCTGCTTGACGAGAGCCACCTCTGTTGGGAAGGGAACCCTGTCGGCCGGGAGTGACCAATGGATCGGAGGGTTTCCGATGGGTTGTTCAACATGGACGGTCGTTAATTGTATTATTTAGCCTTTATTTAACTAGGCAAGTCAGTTATGAACAAATTCTTATTTACAATGATGGCCTACCAAATGTGTGGGGGTACACGTTAGTTGAGGTAATTTTTACATGTAGGTAGGGGTAAAGTGACTATGCTTAGATAATAAACAGCGAGTAGCAGCAGTGTAAAAACAAAGGGAGGAGAGGTGTCAATGCAAATAGTCCAGGTGGCCAGTTGATTAATTGTTCAGCAGTCTTATGGCTTGGGGGTAGAAGCTCCACTTAAGGAGCGTTTTGGACCCAGACTTGATGCTCCGGTACCGTTTGCCATGCGGTAGCAGAGTGAAAAGTCTATGACTTGGGTGACTGGAGTCTTTGACCATTTTTTGGTCCTCGCATGCTGTGAATACATGTCCTGGTAATCTGTCTGGCCCTGTGGACTTGTGAATGTTGACCTGTTTAAAGGTCTTGATTACATCAGCAACGGAAAGTGGTGATCACACAGTTGTCCGGAACAGCGGGTGCTCTCATGCATGCTTGAGTGTTGCTTGCCTCGAAGCGAGCATAAAAGGTATTTAGCCTGTCTGATAGGCTTGCATTTCCCTTTGTAGTCCATAATAGTTTGCATGGCGTAAAAATGGTGTGAATTCATTTTATTGTATAATAATAGCATGACAACAATAATCAGGAGTTTCTCATGGTTAGATGAAGCTCCTGTTTCGATAATGGATTCACAATATTTCTGAAACATGGAGTGTTATCCAACTGACACATGACGTTGGGAATGTTGACCCACACATCGTGTTGACGGTTGTGGTTGTTGGTGTCACATGTGCTCCCTCTCTGGCCTCTAGATCACCAGGCTGCTCGTTATGGCACACACCTTTCACCATCGTTACATGCACCTGCAAGTCATCAGACTCACCTGGACTCCATCACCTCCTTGATTGCCTTCCCTATATTTGTCCCTCCCCCAGGCACTATTGTTTCTGTTTCTCACACACACACACACACACACACACACACACACACACACACACACACACACACACACACACACACACACACACACACACACACACACACACACACACACACACACACACGCACACACACACAGTTAGATAGTAGCAGCCTCTGGAGGTCATGTCTGGGTGGGCTACTGCTGCAAAAGGTGTGCTCTCGTAACATCTTATTTGCAGAAGGGCTCCTCTTCAAAGAAAGTGTTTACAGGGGGTGCAGCATGAGACACCCCAGTGACAGCAGAACACACACACACACAAACACGCTGGGGGTTCAGACAGTGCCCAGAGTCCAGAGAGACAGCCGCTCACCACTGAGAGAGGAGCTCTTAAAATTAAGCAGGATTTGGTTTCACCCCAGTATCTCATAGAGTTACATTGCCCTTTAAAAGGCTAGATGACCACCTTCTGACTCCACTCTTATACCTGACACTCGCCAGGACACAGTGAATTATTCCAATACCCCATGTTGTCTCACAAGACGTCTTCATGTCCTTGCTGAGCGTCAGCTGAAAAGACACATTTCCCCGATAGGAAAAATCAAGTCAATGATGTGTTCTACACAAATTGTGTCTATAAATCTGAAGTCACAGTGGTGGTTGAATTCACAATTCATTCATAGTAAGTCCATTGGTAGGCCATGGTCTCACATTGATCTTAATGCTAAAGATGATCTTTGTGTTTCTGGAAAAGTCACCCCTGGTTGATAAAGTCCTCTTCATCAAATCAAATCAAAATTTATTTGTCACACGTGCTGAATACAACAGGGGTAGTAGACCTTACTGTGAAATTCAGTTCAAGAAATAGAGTTAAGAAAATATTTACTACTAAATAAGCTAGAGTAAAAAATAAAATAAAAAGTAACACAGGAAAATAACAATGACGAGGTCATATACCAGGGGGTACCGATACTGAGTCAATGTGTGGGGGTACAGGTTAGTCAAGGTAATTTGTACATGTAGGTAGGGGTAAAGTGGCTATGCATAGATAATAAACAGCGAGTAGCAGCAGTGTAAAAACAAAGCGGGGATGGGGTCAATGTAAATGGTCCAGGTGGCCATTTGATTAATTGTTCAGCAGTCTTATGGTTTGGGGGTAGACATTGTTAAGGAGCCTTTTGGACCTAGACTTGGTGCACCAGTACTGTTTGCCATACGGTAGCAGAGAACAGTCTATGACTTGGGTGGCTAGAGCTTTGACAATTTTTGGGGCCTTCCTCTGGTACCGCCTAGTATATAGTTCCTGGATGGCTTGAAGCTTGGCCCCAGTGATGTAGTGGGCCGCATGTACTACCCTCTGTAGCGCCTTGTGGTCGGATCCCGAACAGTTGCCATACCAGGCGGTAATGCAACCAGTCAGGATGCTCTCGATTGTGCAGCTGTAGAAATTTTTTAAGGATCTGGGGACCCATGCCAAATCTTTTCAGTCTCCTGAGGGGGAAAGATGTTGTCGTGCGCTCTTCACGACTGTCTTAGTGTGCTTGGATCATGATAGTTTGTTGGTGATGTGGACACCGAGGAACTTGAAACTCTCGACCCGCTCCACTACAGCCCCGTTGATGTGAATGGTGATGTGTTCGGCCATCATGCTGTGGCAGATATGACTGCAACAGTACACCGATGTACCAGTGATGAAGGGTGTGGATGGAGAACACCTAATAAATCACTGGTACACACAGGCCATCTGATAACCTTTACACATGACACCTAGGTCATCATCACTATCCACTGAATGTGTGTGTGACAGAGACACAGAGAGAGATTGAGAGAGAGATGAAACTTCATCTACAGAGAGGGTCTGCCAAATAAAAGCCCAACACACATACAGCTTACTACAGACCTCATCAAGTGATGATAACGCATATCATTAAAACAAATGGCTAAGGCATTTTGATATGTCTCCTTTGATCACCTATGTCCATTATCTGCTGTAAACATCGCTCTACAAAACTGAAGTGAGACACTGGAGTTAGAGACATCAAGTGATACACATAAATACATACTGTCACACCCTGATCTGTTTCACCTGTCTTTGTGCTTGTCTCCACTCCCCTCCAGGTGTCGCCCATCTTCCCCATTATCCCAAGTGTATTTATACCTGTGGTCTCTGTTTGTCTGTTGCCAGTTCGTTTTGTTCATCAAGCCTTCCAGCATTTTCCCCTTGCTCCTGTCTTTTTCTAGTTCTCCCAATTTTGACCATTCTGCTTGCCCTGACCCTGAGTCTGCCTACCGTTCTGAACCCTGTCACACCACCCTGGATTATTGATCTCTGCCTGCTCTGACCCCGAAACTGCAAGTCGTTCTGTACCTTAAGGACTCTGATCTGGATTACTGACCTCTGCCTGCCCTTGACCTGTCGTTTTGCCTGCCCCCTGTTCTAGTAATAAACGTTTGTTACTTTGACACAGTCTGCATCTGGTTCTTCTCCTGAAACGCGATAAATACACTATGTCCAGTCCTGGGGGTCTGTCTTTACCTGTTCCGTAGATTTTTCCACAAAAAATAACCACCATGTCACTAAACCACCCTAAATGTAACTCTGCATCATTATCATTCATTACAGTTTAATTCATGCAGAGAGTGGGAGGGTGCTCTCTAGCTACAGTATGTTCGGTGCTTTCTTGCTTTCATTACCCTTCATTACCCTCACAGGACCAAACATACCACACTGGGCTATATCTGTCTCCCTAATGAGGGGAGAGCATTCCAGGGGCTTTCTGGGTAATCATAGTGTCTGGCACAAAGCCATCCGTCCGGCGTCCCACTAGGCTCTTTGCACCCCTCCATAGGCCTATCTCCTTACCATACGTTGAGCAACAACATTTTTCAAGACTGAGTGGAATGTGTCGGTCGTGTCAGTCGAACTGACAACCTCAACCAGCAAAAACTACAAAAGCCTCATGAAAGTTTGAAGACTACTCTGCAAAAACAGTTAAAGTGCACATAACAACAGCCTGTTTGAGGCAGGTACTGGTATCAGGTACCTGCAATGAAATAAGGGCTCCAACAAAAAGCTCAGATTTCCTGTGTTTCATGATCATTAATTGTATTTACCTTGTCTCTGTCTCCCTTCCATCTACAGGCATCAATTAGCAGAGAAGTGACCTGAGATGAGGGGAGGGCTGTTGATTACGATGCATAATATGGTTATTAGACAGCTGCTGGCCCTGGTAAAGAAACATGCCTTCCATATCTGTTTCCCAGATGTGTACTGCCCACCTTAACATACTGTAGCTAGTGAGCCCCCTCTCTCTCTGCCTTACCAATGTGCTCAGTAAATTAAACATGGCAACATGTCCAGCCATAGCCTGGTCTCAGATCTGTTTGGGCTGTCTTGCCAATGACTGTAGGTGTTTGCAAGACATTAGAAACAGATATGGGACCAGGCTTCCAAGGCGTTCTAACTTTCATAATACGGTAGGTAGAGAAAGAGCAATGTATGACAAAATAGTTAAATAGACTTGCCATAGCTTTACTGTCTTATTATGAAAACTGCACTGGAACCACAGTACGTACACCTCAGGTATGAGGCAAGTGCTTGACCATTGTTATATTTTGAGTCTTGTAATGAGAGACAGGAATAGAAATTGAAATACTAAATTTCAGCAAAGGGGCTGGCGTTGATGATGAGTATAAACCCTGGATTGCTGATGCTGCGTATTGGCCAAGGAGAGGCTTTGAAGTCACCAGTCGACCATATTGGCACTCCCCAGAAGAAGCAGTCCTCCATAGGAATTCATGTAATTCTACAATATTTCAATAAGCTGATTCAAGCACAAAATGTAATGTATGTTAAGTATTGTTTTGTTGTCATGGGGACAGTAGCATTATATTTATTTGATTAAACTTTAAGGAACATGTCTGAATATACTGCTTTCTGTCATTTAAAAATGTAATGTTTAGCTCACATAATATAATTTAAAGTATGCATGAAGGTGCCTGTAATAGAATAAACATTTAATAAATGCATTTCTATAGCTTCCAAAATATTTTTTTACAACGCTGGGGGAGTGCCAAGATGGAGGCGTGGTGGCTTCAAAACAGTGCCCCCTATTAGTCGTCTAGTGTATGTATAAATTATTGGCTAATGCACTGAACCTGGGCTATTAGACCCTTATTCTCCATGACACTGTGGATCAACAACAACATCGTCCTCCCTCGGCCACTTACTGTGCTCTTAGCAAATTGTCTGACCTGCTGTATAACTATGCTAAATCCGAATTATAAATAGTGGGTGATCTTAATCTGGATTGGTTGATGGCAGTATCTGATAGGCTGAACAATGTGTACTGAGCTAAATCTAACTAATCTGATAACTAAATAAACTCCCCCCAATTTTAAACACACTGAAAAATGGAGTCTTTTAGAAATTATTCTAACTAAAGCCCCTCATAAATTTACAGACAATGGCATTTCTAATGAGTTCAGTGACCATTGTCCCATTGCCTGCATAAGAGATGTTAAGCTACTTAAATCTAACATTATTATAAGAGACATTTTGGGAATTTTAATGAGCAACATATTTTGTCTAAACTGCGGTTGAGTGACTGGTGGGTTGCATCAACTATCACTGACTCGGATCAGGCCGTTAATTATTTTATTTCCCTGTATATAACTTTGTTGCAGATAAACTTGTGCCATTCAAAAGGCAAAGTGTAAAAGACAGATGTAATCCTTGGTTCACACATGCATTGTCTGATAAATTATAGGAATTAAATTTAGCTTGGGCTACGGCTAGACTGACTGATTCTACGTCTGATTGGAAGTCCTTTGGACATTTGAGAAATAGATTTCTATCTCTGGTTAGGAAAGCAAAAACTTGTGTTTCAGGGATTGTTGGTAATCCAGCAAATTTTAGGAACGTAGTCAAATCTTTGAAACAAAACTCCACCCCCTATTTGCCCCAGCTGGTTTTGGCAGCCTCTAGACCCATACTAGACTAAATGGACATTTGAGGTACTTTTAATAATAAGTTTGCTAGCCACCTGTTTGAAAGGATACTCTCTGAAAATGCATCAAATTGCACTAGAGTACTTTAGTCAACTCAGAACAGATTACAGAGAATGATGCACTAACAGACTCACATACTTTATTTTAATTTCTTTAATTTCAACCATGTCTATGGTGTACTAAGTGCTTTGCTAAAGATTGATATACAAAAAAATCCATAGGGACTGATTCACTTGATCCCTTCTTACTACAGCTCTCTGCCCCACTTATTGCAGAACTATTTACCTATGATTTTTTTACTTGACAATTGTTTCTGGTGTTATCCCTAAGATCTGGAAAGTCATTGCATAATTATCGTATTTTAGGGCACATCCTCCCCCTTTGTTAGAGGAGATCTTTCTGACTTAGATAACTACCATTCAATTCCTAAATGATTTTGCCTTTCTAAAGTTTTTGAATCCCTAGCCAACTCTCAGCCAATAACTTTTTAAACTTCTCACTCTATTCTTAATGTGCACCAATCTGGTTTCAGACGTGAACACCGTTTCAGCTGCTACACCTGTTTTAGATTATGCGTTAAATTGCTTAGAGCTAAAACATCATTGTGCTGCCTTATTTATAGACCTTTCCAAGGCCTTCGACACTGTAGGAACGTTACATTCTCACTCAAAGGTTGACTGAAATAGGTCTGGATCAGGCTTCTCGTAAGTGGTTTGAGAATTATCTGCCTGACAGGACAAAATGTTTGATTGAATGTCTTTTCCTGGATATTACAAACGGTGTGCCACAGGGGTCAGTATTAGGACCTGTCCTCTTTACTTGTTTATATAAATAATATTGGTATATCTGTTAAAACTTGTAATATTTATCTGTATGCAGACAACACTGTTTGCCATTGCCATTGCCCCAACTATTGACCAGGCTGTGTTAGAGCTGCAATCTGACCTTGTTGCCTTACATAAAGCTTTGTACTTAATCCGGGCAAGACTAAATAAACGCATGTTGTTCTCTAATTCTCGCACAAAATGTTTAAGGTGGACTACATATTCATTAATTGGATGGTTCTCACATCGATCAGGTTCCCACCTATAAATATCTGGGCCTGAGCTAGACCTGACAGGTCGCTCCTACCAGGTGGCGTGGCGAGAATCTGTCTCCTCACCATGTGCTCTCACCACTGGTGTCCCCAGGGCTCTGTTCTAGGCCCTCTCCTATTCTCGCTATACACCAAGTCACTTGGCTCTGTCATAACCTCACATGGTCTCTCCTATCATTGCTATGCAGACGACACACAATTAATCTTCTCCTTTCCCCCTTCTGGTGACCAGGTGGCGAATCGCATCTCTGCATGTCTGGCAGACATATCAGTGTGGATGACGGATCACCACCTCAAGCTGAACCTCGGCAAGACGGAGCTGCTCTTCCTCCCGGGGAAGGACTGCCCGTTCCATGATCTCGCCATCACGGTTGACAACTCCATTGTGTCCTCCTCCCAGAGCGCTAAGAACCTTGGCGTGATCCTGGACAACACCCTGTCGTTCTCAACTAACATCAAGGCGGTGGCCCGTTCCTGTAGGTTCATGCTCTACAACATCCGCAGAGTACGACCCTGCCTCACACAGGAAGCGGCGCAGGTCCTAATCCAGGCACTTGTCATCTCCCGTCTGGATTACTGCAACTCGCTGTTGGCTGGGCTCCCTGCCTGTGCCATTAAACCCCTACAACTCATCCAGAACGCCGCAGCCCGTCTGGTGTTCAACCTTCCCAAGTTCTCTCACGTCACCCCGCTCCTCCGCTCTCTCCACTGGCTTCCAGTTGAAGCTCGCATCCGCTACAAGACCATGGTGCTTGCCTACGGAGCTGTGAGGGGAACGGCACCTCAGTACCTCCAGGCTCTGATCAGGCCCTACACCCAAACAAGGGCACTGCGTTCATCCACCTCTGGCCTGCTCGCCTCCCTACCACTGAGGAAGTACAGTTCCCGCTCAGCCCAGTCAAAACTGTTCGCTGCTCTGGCCCCCAATGGTGGAACAAACTCCCTCACGACGCCAGGACAGCGGAGTCAATCACCACCTTCCGGAGACACCTGAAACCCCACCTCTTTAAGGAATACCTAGGATAGGATAAGTAATCCTTCTCACCCCCCTAAAAGATTTAGATGCACTATTGTAAAGTGGCTGTTCCACTGGATGTCATAAGGTGAATGCACCAATTTGTAAGTGGCTCTGGATAAGAGCGTCTGCTAAATGACTTAAATGTAAATGTAGTTAAAAAGTTCCGATTTAAAGTGGGCTTCTTTTAAATAAATATGTCTTGCCTCTGCCTAAATAGCAGGAAGCAGATTGTAGTGTCAATTTTCCTGCCAGTTCTTGACTATGATGACACCATTTACCCGATTGCAGCAGCCACTACTCTGAAAACTTTGGATGCCATCTACCATGGCATCTTACGCTTTATCACAGGTGACAGTTTAATACTCACCACTGCATCCTGTATGGAAAAGTTGGCTGGTCCTCATTGAAGTCCCGTAGATTACTTCATTACCCCCTTTTCGTTTTCAAAGCTCTACTACACAAGCTTCCAACTAACTTTGTTTGCGAAAGTATAAAATAATGAGCCACAAAACCTGCTCACAGGGTTGGTTAACTCTTGAGACCCCTCTGGTCTGGACTAAAGTAGGTAAATCCTCCTTTAGTTTTAGTGCCCCCTATTTATGGAATAACCTGCAAAATTCCTTGCATCTTGATTCCCTGGTGGCACTAGGGCAGTTTAGGACTCTGGTGTTACATTAATTTATTGAGGTTTGCAGTTTTTTTGATTGCTTGTGATGGTTTATTTGTTTAATTTTTTTTTTTGTAAATGTAACTTTTTATTCATCTTGTTTATTTTTGAACATTCATTTTTCTTGATTGCGAAAATGTTTTTAATCGGGGTACCATTATAAATGGTCTCAATTGGGCTCCCCTGAATAAATACAGTAAAAGTTCAATGCAAAATATAAATAGTCCACTGGCAACAGTGATTGAGCAATAGAGCAGGACTAGAAAACATATCAAAATGTATGATCATATAACATACAATTATAGTTATATGGCAAAACATATCAAGATTTGTTACTTTCATTATGAAAACAAAAAAAGCACAGCCATTTTCATAAACTTCAGACATGTAGTGTTTATTCCACTTGCTATAAACAAAAGTGATAAGAGAGTTATATCATATTGCCAACCTCTGTTCAGCAATACAAGATAACAAGCATTACACACATGCGTTAGGCCAAGACACAGTGTTCAGTCAGTCAGTCAGTCCAGCTCTGCTCTGGGCTGTTTGGATAACTTAATGAAGGGGGAGGGAGTTGTCTAGCCACACTGCGCCATCCCAGACAATAAGTATTATGGCCAATCCTGTCAATCCGAGGGAAAGCCGGGCAACTACATCACTAGACCCTCTCCATTGCCAGACAACCAGACTTTAGAGCAGAGGTTAACTAAAACAAACATAACATAGAGTGGCTCCTGGATGGCACCTCTATAAATTGTAGATTTCAGGAGGTAATCCCCATGCTGCTGCAGCACACCCAGGACACCTGGGCTCTTATGTCCAGGGCTATGCCCCATGTGTGTGTGTGTGTGTGTGTGCCCCCCTTCCCACACCACCATTGTCCAAGGTGAGTGGGATCGGGTTGGTTGCCCTGACTGCAGTTTAAATGGTAATCTATGTGTAATGCAATCTGTGGTCAGGGCTTCCTAGGCACAATGCTGCTGTTGTAGTGGTGGCCCAACAGGGTAACCCGCCCAGCAGTCTTTATGGCAGGCAACAGGTGTGAGGACAGACACCCACCCGCCTGTCAGTCTGTGTTTATAGTGTTTGTTGTACGACAATGTGTGTGAGCGGGGATGTACACTACATGGTCAAAAGTATGTGGACATCCCTTTAAATTAGTGGATTTGCCATTTTCAGCCACACCCATTGCTGACAGGTGTATAAAATCGAGCACACCACCATGCAATCTCCATAGACAAAAATTGGCAGTAGAATGGCCTGTACTGAAGAGCTCAGTGACTTGCAACATGGCAAAGTCATAGGATGCCACCTTCCCGGTAGCCTAGTGTTTAGAGCATTGGGCCAGTAACCGAAAGGTTGCTGGATCAACTCCCCAAGCTGACAAGGTCACAATCTGTCATTCTGTCCCTGAGCAAGGCAGTCAACCCACTATTCCCCGGGTGCCGTGGGTGTCGATTAAGGCAACCCCCTGCACGTCTCTGATTCAGAGGGGTTGGGTTAAATGCGGAAGACACATTTCAGTTGAAGGCATTCAGTTGTACAACTGACTAGTATCCCCCTTTCCAACAAGTCAGTTTCTCACATTCTGCCCTGCTAGAGTTGCCCCTGTCAACAGTAAGTGCTGTTATTGTGAAGTGGAAACAAAATTGTCTGTCCTAGGTTGCAACACTCACTACTGAGTTCCAAACTGCCTATGGAAGCAACGTCAGCACACAAACTGTTAGATGGGAGCTTCATGAAATGGGTTTCCATGGTCAAGCAGCCGCACACAAGTCTAAGATAAAGCTCGCCGCCATTGGACTCTGGAGTCGTGGAAATGTGTTCTCCGGAGTGATGCATCATGTTTCACCATCTGGCAGTCCGATGGCCGAATCTGGGTTTGGCGGTCGCCAGGAGAAGGCTACCTACCCTAATGCATAGTGCCAACTGTAAAGTTTGGTGGAGGAGCAATAATGGTCTGGGGTTGTTTTTCATGGTTCGGGCTAGGCCCCTGAGTTCCAACATATAGTGGAAAGCCTTCCCAGAGTGGAAGCTGTTATAGCAGCAAAGGGGGACTCCATATTAATGCCCATGATTTTGGAATGAGATGTTTGATGAGCAGGTGTCCACATACCTTTAGCCATGTAGTGTGTGTGTGTGTGCCCCCACACAATCTGCATAGGAAATTATGTACAGTATTAGTCTTTCTGTAACACTACTTTGAGGTTAGAGTAACCAACTTAAAGCGAATGATAAGAAACAGTAAAGTTAGAGTAAGCAGAGACGAACTTCCTTCTGTAGCTCAGTTGGTAGAGCATGGCGCTTGTAACGCCAGGGTAGTGGGTTCGATCCCCGGGACCACCCATACGTAGAATGTATGCACACATGACTGTAAGTCGCTTTGGATAAAAGCGTCAGCTAAATGGCATATATTATTATATTATATATTATGATGTATATGAATGGTAAAATAGCTATTGGATACAGTAAATCTGGTGAGGTATGGGAAGTGTCATTGTTTTTGAGTACGGCCCTGTGTTTGTACACAGAGTTCAGCTGGACATGAATAAGTGTCCACATAGTGCTCTTGAGTGTCTGTCAACAGCTGCGCTCCAAACCAGTGTGTGAGCAGACCAAATAAACAGTGACAAAGAGGGGTGGGGGACCCTGCCAGGATGTAGGTCAAAGGACAATCCCCAGCGGGGTCTGTAACAATAGAACATCGCCATAGGAACGATTAATGCAGTAGTTAAAACACGTAAATTAAACAATTCCTTTTAGTTTTTTAGTATATCAGCACATATTGTAAAGCGTATTGTACCCTTGAATCAAAATCATTCTATTCTTTCAGATTGACATCATTTACACTGATTCAAAGTATTTCCTGGAGGCCTTGGAGACTGTATGTCCAAATGGCACCCTATTCCATATATAGTACTCTACTTTTAACCAGACCCCTATGGGGAATGGTCAAAAGTATAGTGCAGTACATAGGGAATAGGAGGCCATTTGGGACAGTCCCTTGTCTCTTTCCTGGAGCGTGGCTGTAATTTGTTACACTTAAGTCCAGCCGTGGTGATTATCTGTGTGTTTGTGGGCCATAGGGGTCATGGTCCTGTTGACCTGAAACCAGCCCTGAGACTGGGTGTTCCTCTTTCTTCCCTACTGACCGAGCAGGTCCCCGAGGAGCGACTAGCCCCACAAGTCACTCATCTGTGAGAGGCAGCGGTGGCACGGGGCGCTGCTGAAACACGAGATGGAGGAAGGAGAGGAGGAGGGGTGAAGTGGGGTAGAGAGGAGAGAAAAGGAGAGAAGAGGAGGGGAAGGAAAGGAAATGAGGGAGATGGGGTAGAAGAGAGGAGAGGGGCAGGGGAGTCCCAGATGAAAAATCATCTCTGTAACATGGAAGATATGAATGCAGTCACAGTCAACACTTGTGGATCAACATATATGAAAGCGTAATGTAAATAGTTTGGGGATCAAATTTAAATTTGGCCAGTGTCCAGGGGGTAGGGTCCTGGCACAACTGGCTGATTATGAGTTGCTTCTACCACTGTCATAAAATCCAGGAACAACACAGCACTTAAAACAAAACATTTACATTGATGTTTTTGACTATTTGTCTGTCAAGAAAAGGCTACCTGTCATTTATTCATTTAAAGGGATAGTTCTCTCAAATTACAAAATAACATATTGGTTTCCTTACACCATAAGCAGTCTATGGACAAGGCATGATGACACGCTTTGGTTTAGTTTACCTGGCACTGTTTTCTAATGTTAATGTTTTAGCATTAGTGGCACATTCAGTGGCACATACACTTAGGTTGGAGTCATTAAAACTTGTTTTTCAACCACTCCACAAATTTCTTGTTAAGAAACTATAGTTTTGGCAAGTCGGTAAGGACATCTACTTTGTGCATGACACAAGTAATTATTCCAACAATTGTTTACAGACAGATTATTTCACTTAAAATTCACTGTATCACAATTCCAGTGGGTCAGAAGTGTACATACACTAAGTTGACTGTGCCTTTAAACAGCTTGAAAATTCCAGAAAATTATGTCATGGCTTTAGAAGCTTCTGATAGGCTAATTGCATAATTTGAGTCAATTGGAGGTGTACCTGTGGATGTATTTCAAGGCCTACCTTCAAACTCCGTGCCTCTTTGCTTGACATCATGGGAAAATCAAAATAAATCAGCCAAGACCTCAGAAAAAAATGTGTAGACCTCCACAAGTCTGGTTCACCCTTGGGAGCAATTTCCAAACGCCTGAAGGTACCACGTTCATCTGTACAAACAATAGTACGCAAGTTCAAACACGGCTTGGAACTGCACATGGGGACAAAGATCTTACTTTTTGGAGAAATGTCCTCTGGTCTGATAAAACAAAAATAGAACTGTTTGGCCATAATGACCATCGTTATGTTTGGAGGAAAAAGGGTGAGGATTGCAAGCCGAAGAACACCATCCCAACTGTGAAGCACGGGGGTGGCAGCATCATGTTGTGGGGGTGCTTTGCTGCAGTAGGGACTGGTGCACTTCACAAAATAGATGGCATAATGAGAAAGGAAAATTGTGCATATATTGAAGCAACATCTCAAGACATCAGTCAGGAAGTTAAAGCGGTCACAAATGGGTCTTCCAAATGCACAAATGACCCTAAGCATACTTCCAAAGTTGTGGCAAAATGGCTTTTAAGGACAACAAACTCAAGGTATTGGAGTTGCCATCACAAAGCCCTGACCTCAATCCCATAGAGAATTTGTGGGCAGAACCGAAAAAGCGTGTACGAGATAGGAGGCCTAGGAGGCCTACAAACGTGACTCACTTACACCAGCTCTGTCTGGAGGAATGGGCCAAAATTCACCCAACTTATTGTGGGAAGCTTGTGGAAGGCTACCTGAAATGTTTGACCGAAGTAAAACAATTTACAGGCAATGCTAACATACTAATTGAGTGTATGTAAACTTCTGACCCACTGGGAATGTGATGAAGGGGCGGCAGGGTAACCTAGTGGTTAGAGTGCTAGACTAGTAACCGGAAGGTTGCAAGTTCAAACCCCCGAGCCGACAAGGTACAAATCTGTCGTTCTGCCCCTGAACAGGCAGTTAACCCACTGTTCCTAGGCCGTCATTGACTGACTCGCCTAGTTAAATAAAGAAAAAAATAAAATAAAAAATAAATAAAAGCTGAAATAAATCAGTGGTGATCCTAACTGACCTAAAACAGGGAATTTTTACTAGGATTAAAATGTCAGGAATTGTAACAAATGTAGTTGGCTAAAGTGTATGTAAACTTCCAACTTCAACTGTAGGTACCATGACATTAGGAAACTTAACCAAAGCATGGATTTCTGTCATACCTGGTCAATAGAATTACAGGTTAAGGAATCCAATAATGCCATTTTGTAATTTGGGTGAAGTATCCCTAAGCAAGTGATTCTGTGCAATGCAAATTGTACTATTTTATTCTCTATTCTGTTCTATTCTATTGTGACGAGCATAAATTATTTTCCAACACCCAATTGTGACGCACTGACCAACATCCCATCCCTTGAATCAAAATGAATGATTTCGATAGTATGATCACAGTAGGCTTAAGCTACAATTCATGTTCATGCATTAGCCACTGTTCTTGCTGACATGCTATGCTCCCTTTCTAACAATGTTCACTCGTCCTTGTTTGATTGTTGGCTACTTTTCGCAATTGACGTCGCTCTTCACTTTGATATAGGGCGGTGTGTCGTTCAACGCACCGGATGAACTTGAGAAGCTGAACGGGAAACGATTTATCAGTTTCTATTATCCTACACTCCCGCAACCAAAGACTGTATACAACACTTATCGTGTAAGTAGTTCTTTATAATAGGATCTATTAATTAAGTATTACACATGCAATCAAAAAGTGTTTCGTTCAATCGAGATCAGTAACGTTAGCGATCTACTTTATTGCAGTTGCGCACAACGGTTGTTGTTACAATCTAACCACAGTCGGGACTTTTTGAACATGGCTGAACCAAGCGGCAAAAGATTGAAGACCAACCTGCCTAACTGTAAAACTCACCGAGCTTTTCTCGGGAGCAGAGTGAAACAGAATTTCCCAGTGGTCGTTGAGGAGAGTTTGTGCGGAGTATCTACATTGATTATGGAGGTCGCTTACATACTTGATGCACTGGTAAGGACGACCCGACCATCTAGCAATAGGCTGCAACTGCAAGTTACTTGTTTACGAAATTCTATCAGGGTAAATTGAGATGGAGAGACAGGAGGGGAGACGGGGAGTAGGAGGGGAGAGGAGAGACAGGAGAGTAGGAGGGGACAGGAGAGTAGGAGGGGAGACGGGGAAGTAGGAGGGGAGATGGAGAGACAGGGGAGTAGGAGGGGAGACGGGGAAGTAGGAGGGGAGATGGAGAAGTAGGAGGGGAGATGGAGAGACAGGTGAGTAGGAGGGGAGACGGGGGAGTAGAAGGGGAGACGGGGGAGTAGGAGGTGGAGGGAAGATGGAGAAACATGGGGGAAGAGAGAAAGAGGGCGTAGAGAAGAAAACAAATGGACATCATGAGTTGATTACGTTTACCAAGTAGCCTATGAGAGTCACAATATAAATAAAGTTGTATGCCCTCCAATACAGCAATATATGTCAATAACCTATTTGTACGTGGATCACTCTTACCTGACTTACTCTGTATTGACTCTTCCAGGCTAAGATATTTGAGCAGGATGACATTGCCTTGCCAAGAGTGGCAGCGTTCTTCCATGAGCAGTCTGTGAACGAGCAGGCGAAGGCTGAGGCCATGCTGGACTACCTGTCAGACAGAGGGGGACAGTACTGCAGTAAAGACATCCAGGTAAAGCTGCCCACTCATAGAAATAGAATGAACCTCCAGTACACCCATTACATACATACATATTCTAATTCTGTGTGCCCACTGCCAGCGGAGAGGGGATGGGCTCCTAACTCTAGGCACTAAAGCAGGGTTTCCACTAGTTTCCCCAGCCACAAAGTCAAAATAATATTGGGGGAAAAATAAGCTTTTTGGTCTCAATTTAAGGTTAGGCATAAGTTTAGCAGTGGTGAGAGTTGAGGCTAGGGTGGAGAATCAGATTTTAATAATAAAATGGTAGAAATAGGCAGGGTTTAAGACTTTGTGTCTGTGGTAACTAGGAAGTTCAACATGTGGGCTCACATGAACTAGCTAGCTAGCTAACTTGGCTGGTTCTTTGTTTGCTTATGTGAGGAAGTTAGACTAGCAAGACTTTTAGCGAGCTAGCCTAGTATAGGACATTGCTGTGAAGTAGCAGAGAGAACACTATGACTTGGGTGGCTGGACCCTTTGACAATTTTTAGGGCCTTCCTCTGGTCCCGCCTTGTATAGAGGTCCTGGATGACAGTGAGCTCGGCCCCAGTGATGTACTGGGCCGTAGGCACTAGCCTCTGTAGTGCCTTGCGGTCGGATGCCAAGCAGGTGCCATACCAATCGGTGATGCAGCCAGTAAAGATGCTCTCAATGGTGCAGCTGTAGAACTTTTTGAGGATCTGAAGGCCCATGCCAAATCTTTTCAGGGGGAGTTGTCGTGCCCCCTTCACGACTGTGTTGGCGTGTTTGGACCATGATAGAACGTTAGTGATGTGGACACCAAGGAACTTGCTCACTTAGCTGGTTCATTGTTGCCCATGAAAGGAAGTTAGGCTAGCAAGCATTTTAGCCAGCTAGCTTAGTCTAGGACATCAACAACTACAAGCGTGTGTACTACTGTATGACAGTCATAGACTGTTTTGCCAACATGAATTAGAGATGGATGGCATTGGCGTTCATCTACTCTACAAGTAGGGTCAAAAACATGTTTTTCTAATTGCGCACGCACACAGAAATCAGTACCATGGAGATCCACATGATATTTATTTAATGTTGATTGGACTGAATTGTTTTTGCTATCTTTTAAGTTTGTTTTCACTGTATTAGACAAAGCATATACGGTATAATATAGTTGATTTGAGGATGTTTAAGTTGAAATAGTGCTGGAATAGCGGAGGCAGTGCTCCTGTTTCTTTGTGCTGACTTGCTGTGGTTCTAAATCAGTAGATGCTTACTAAACTGTCAAACATTAACTTCATTGAGCATGTTGTAAACAATGGGTGAAAATGTTTGTTATACATACAATATTTGTTTTGTCTACTTCACCGGATGTTGCTTCAGGTGTTATGATTCATCACAAAACCGATGTGAGAATGCTGATCATTGACGACAGCTCCATGTTCAACACCATATTGCCTTCAAAGCTCATCACTAAGCTAAGGACCCTGGGACTCAACAACTCGCTCTGCAACTGGATTCTGGACTTGCTGACGGGCCGCCCCCAGGTGGTAAGGGTAGGCAACAACACATCTGCCATGCTGATAATCAACACTGGGGGCGCCTCAGGGGTACGTGCTTAGTCCCCTCCTGTACTCCCTGTTCACCCATGACTGAGTGGCCAAGCACGACGCCAACACCATCATTAAGTTTGCTGACGACACTACGGTGGTAGACCTGATCACCGACAACGATGAGATAGCCTATAGGGAGGAGGTCAGAGACCTGGCAGTATGGTGCCAGGACAACAACCTCTCCCTCAACGTGATCAAGACAAAGGAGATGATCGTGGACTACAGGAAAAGGAGGACCGAGCACGCCCCATTCTCATCAACGGGGCTGTAGTGGAGCAGGTTGAGAGCTTCAAGTTCCTTGGTGTCCACATCACCAACCAACTATCATGGTCCAAACACTCCAAGACAGAAGTGAAGAGGGCACGACAATGCCTTTTCCCCCCCAGGAGACTGAAAAGATTTGGCCTGGGTCCTCAGATCCTCAAAGTTCTCCAGCTGCACCATCAAGGAGCATCCTGACTGGTTGCATCACTGCCTGGTATGGCAATTGCTCAGCCTCTGACCACAAGACACTACAGAGGGTAGTGCATACGGCCCAGTACATCACTGGGGCTAAGTTGCCTGCCATCCAGGACTTCTACACCAGGCGATGTCAGAGAATGGCCCTAAAAATTGTCAAAGACCCCAGCCACAGACTGTTCTCTCTACTACCGCATTTCAAGCAGTACAAGTGCTAAGTCTAGGACAAAATGGCTCCTCAACAGTTTTTACCCCCAAGCCATAAGACTCCTGAACAGGTAATCAAATGGCTACCCGGACTATTTGTATTGTGTGCCCCCCCCGCCCCCTCTTTTACGCTGCTGCTACTCTGTTTATCATACATGCATAGTCACTAACTATACATTCATGTACATACTACCTCAATTGGCCCGACCAACCAGTGCTCCTGCACGTTGGCTAACTGGACTATCTGCATTGTGTCCCACCACCCGCCAGCCTGACTAACCGGTGTCTGTATGTAGCCTCGCTACTTCTATAGCCTCAGTACTGTTATTTTTCACTGTCTTTTTACCGTTTTATTTCTTTACTTACCTATTGTTCACCTAATACATTTTTTGCACTATTGGTTAGAGCCTGTAAGTAAGCATTTCACTGTAAGGTCTACACCTGTTGTATTTGGCGTGCGTGACAAATAAACTTTGATTTGTTTTGAGATGTTACCCCACTCTTCCACCAAGAAACCTGCAAGTTCCCGGACATTTCTGGGGGGAATGGCCCTAGCCCTCAACCTCCGAGCCAACAGGTCCCAGACGTGCTCAATGGGATTGAGATACGGGCTCTTCGCTGGCCATGGCAGAACACGGACATTCCTGTCTTGCAGGAAATCACGCACAGAATGAGCAGTATGGCTGGTGGCATTGTCATGCTGGAGGGACATGTCAGAATGAGCCTGCAGAAAGGGTACCACATGAGGGAGGAGGATGTCTTCCCTGTAACGCAAAGCGTTGAGATTGCCTGCAATGACAACAAGCGCTGTCCAATTGCGCGTTCCTGGTGTAACTCGGCAGTGGCTGGTGCCATCCTGTACCTGTCCCGCAGATGTGATGTTCGGTTGTACCAATCCAGTGCAGTTGTTGTTACATGTGTTTTGCCACTGCAAGCACAATCAGCTGTCCGTCCTGTCTCCCTGTATCGCTGTCTTAGGCGTCTCACAGTAAGGACATTGCCATTTATTGCCCTGGACACATCTGCAGTCCTCATGCCTCCTTGCAGCATGCTTAAGGCACGTTCACGTAGATGAGCAGGGACCCTGGGCATCTTCCTTTTGTTTTTTTTCAGAGTCAGTAGAAAGGCCTAACTGTGACCTTAATTGCCTACCGTCTGTAATCTGTTAGTGTCTTAACGACCGTTCCACAGGTGCATGTTCATTAATTGTTTATGGTTCATTGAACAAGCATGGGAAACAGTGTTTAAACCCTTTAAAATGAAGATCTGTAAAGTTATCTGGATTTTTACAAATTATCTTTGAAAGACAGGGTCCTGAAAAAGGGACGTTATTTTGTTGTTGCTGAGTTTATGAACTAATTTCTGTGCATCAATTTTTTCATGAATAATCACATTGCTTGAAAGCATTAAAAATACAGAAAATATCCAAAATACATAATAAATTGTGCTTCATCAATTTACCTGATTTTGATGACTGTTGAACAAAATGAAGATGTTAATTTTCTTGTAATGCTTTTTGTATTAAAAAAATCTTAATTTACAGCTCAATTTGAGCAAATTCTAAATTTGCAATTAACCATGACAAATCCTGTGATTAACTCAATGTTTGTATCATTTGACAGCCCTAGTATGAACATGATATCACAAATAAGTGTGATACAATTACTGTAATAACTCTGAGTAAATACATAGATCAGTATCTACAGTATATGAATGGTATAAAGCATCAGACACACCAAGGACACTGTTCTTAGCAGCTCTGCCGAAAGTGTCTGCAGTCAACTTTTTGTTGTTCACATAGCACAGCTCAACTCCAGAACACAAGTTGGCAGTCCCTTTCTTAAGATATGTTTGGCTTGTGCCTGTTGTAGATAACTACGGTTAGGTAGCTAGCAAGCTAATTTCCAATGGGAACAAATGAGTCATAGTGGGCAAGTCCACTCTGTTCGTAACATATTCTAGTTTTGGGAACTGAAAACTGTATTGAGAACATTTGCAGAATGTCGGCCAAAATCCATCTCGTTCCATTTTCTCCCATTGCCGGGCAACGGACTTCCTCTCACCACCGTATTTGGTAGTAGGTGGAAACGCCAAGCAGCTGCATGACAGTTATACATCTAGTGAAAGAACAATGATACAGATATCTGTGCTAATGTTGTTGCTAGCCAGATGGCCACAACTAGATAACTAGCAACATCATAATTCAATCACAATGGATTCATTTTTTAATTAAGCAGGCTGCATGTTAGCTTCTGAGAGTCAGTGGAGCAGCTAGCAAGCTATGTTGTGCTAACTGACAAATATCGATGCTAACTGTTTAACAAACGTTAGCTTCTACACCTGCATTGCTTGCTGTTTGGGGATTTAGGCTGGGTTTCTGTACAGCACTTTGAGATATCAGCTGATGTACGAAGGGCTATAGAAATCAAATTTGATTGATTGAGCTAGCAAGCGAACTGGCACTGACCGTATGGGATAATGGAGAATTGCTAGATAGCTAGCTTGGTAAAGCATTTCGTTTTGTGTGCATTGTGCTGCATACCATCCCATTCATTTCATATGAAGTGTGTGTGACTGCCTGGCTCAGTTAGCAAGCTAACGTTAGCTAGCTAGCTAGCTAATGTGCAAATGATCAAACTCAAGCTATATGTCAAATATGTAAAGACTTGCTATAGGAAAAAAAAAGTATAATGCAGCCTTGTTTTAGTTAGAACAATTCTGATGAAAAGGCTGCGGATTACACCTGGAAAATTGCTTTCTGATTGACTCACAGCCAAGTAGAAATGGAAGGTTCTTCGGTACCAGGTCGGTACGTATTGTGTTTTTGCAAGAGAAGGAACGGCCTCCTATTGTGCAATGTACCTATTGGCCGTCAGTTTTCTCAGTGTGTCTGACTTCTAACAATTAATGTCACGCTGCATGTCAAGATTAACGGCAACCTTAACGTAAACTCACTCACTTTTGTACATCGCCTTGGTCCGTACAATTTACCTTATTTTTGCGCCCAAAAAACGTAATACTTCCAGATCAACTGTAATATCAATACCAATGTAAAGCACAATTTATCCCCTTTCCAACCAAACGAATGACGAAACCTTCATGATGCCCATCTCTGCATAATTCAAGAAGGCAATGAGCTCCTTCGGGTCTTTAAAAAATAAAATGTCGTGTGGGAAGCGAAGGCTACGAAGTGATCTTGAAAGAGGGAAATATGTTGTGTGAAGAAACAGGTTTTTTCACCCGATTTGTCCAACTAAGCAACTTTAAAATGTAAATAAAACAGAGTTTATGTAATGTCTCATCACATACCTGTTTGAAGGTTTCTGTCAAATTTGAATAGGGATTTAGGGCTGCGCTAACATTAGCCTCACAAGTGAACTGCAGCTGTGCTGGCTTTTGAGTGTCATGATGGCTTGCAGTAATGATGTGGGGAAAAAATGCAACTGGCACCCTAGTCAAGAAATGTTAGTTTAATATTAGCAATAATTATATTAATTTAGACAAAAATAATGAAGTTGTCTTACAAGTGTATATGGTTAAAGCATGATTTTAATCTGTGAGAGAAGGGCTACCCCTGATGGAAAGAGGCTGTATGGCACAAAATGAGTTGCAAATGCGCGCTGTACTTTACTAGTGATGATCACGATGTAACGTACAGCGTCAGAGGGGTCAGCTTTTTAAAATATTTTCTCCAATACTGTTAGTATTACCATGTCAATCAACACTGACTCGAATCGTAGTTCACACCCTGAATTTTGATGCCAACACATCTTTTACAGTCCCATTCGTTTTCATTGCAGTCGCGTTTGAATGTCGCGGAATGTACGGAGTGGGGTGAGTTTGCTAATTATTCCTAAAGTCCTTGTGTTGCAACGTAATACCTATAGGATCTGCTACATACCTTTCAGAGATGGTGTTTTGGTTGGTGTTGGGGCTCCTTGGGGCTAGAAATAAGGGGTTGTGAGTGGACTGGACAGGTTAGGGAAATCTGAGGCCAAGGGGGATGGGGGGGTTAAACCCTAACCTTGGGGCTTTGCCTGGGGCTCAGGCCTAATGCCTGCCAGGGTGTACATTTCCCCTGAGTTCCGGAAAATTGGGGAGATTAATGTGCAGGCGGAAGGACAGTGCATTAATTGTGTTTCCAGATGTACGGGGTGACGTTGCCACTTTAGTTTTTCTTTCTGCCTCCTCTAGTTTTACGAGTCATGTAAAATAGAACCTGTGTGGGACTGCTAAGGGGTCCATCGTCAGCAATTTGGGACACCTTGTTATCCATTTGATCAGTGAGGGCAAATGATATGTCCTAAACAAGTATATTTGTCAGTTCTAATATTATTAAGATGTGTATTCAGTTCTGCAATAATAGATGACTTTGGTTGAAGTTTGGAAAAAAACTTGTCAGTAAGGCCTTTTTTCCCCTCTTATTTTTATTTTATTTTTTATTTTTACAGTTTGGACAGATTCATTTTCATACAGATTATAGCTAAAATAGGAGGGATGTAGTGTTTTCAGATTTTAAGAAACGATTCAATTGGGCGACCCGACCAAATTCACATTAAAAATGTGAGTTATACAGTTGCTTGCGAAAGTATTCACCCCCCCTTGGCATTTTTCCTATTTTGTTGCCTTACAACCTGGAATTAAAATATATTTTTAGGGGGGTTTGTATAATTTGATTTACACAACATGCATACCACTTTAAAGATGCATAATGTTTTTTTTATTGTGAAACAAACAAGACAAAAAATTCTGAACTTGAGCGTGCATAACTATTCACCCCCCCAAAGTCAATACTTTGCAGAGTCACATTTTGCAGCAATTACAGCTGCAAATCTCTTGGGGTATGTCTCTAAGCTTGGCACATCTAGCCACTGAGATGTTTGCCCATTCTTCAAGGCAAAACTGCTCCAGCTCCTTCAAGCTGGTTCTGCTGGTGTACAGCAATCTATAAGTCATACCACAGATTCTCAATTGGATTGAGGTCTGGGATTTGACTAGGCCATTCCAAGACATTTAAATATTTCCCCTTAAACCCCTCGAGTGTAGCTTTAGCAGTATGCTTAGGGTCATTGTCCTGCTGGAAGGTGAACCTCTGTCACAGTCTCAAATCTCTGGAAGACTGAAACAGATTTCCCTCAAGAATTTCCCTGTATTTAGCGACATCCATCATTCCTTCAATTCTGGCCAGTTTCCGAGTTCCTGCTGATGGAAAAACATCCCAGGCAGCATGATGCTGCCACCACCATGCTTCACTGTGGAGATGGTATTCTTGGGGTGATAAGAGGTGTTGGGTTTGCGCCAGACATGGCGTCTTCCTTGATGGCCAAAAAACAACATTTTTGTCTCATCTGACCAGAGTTCTTCCTTATGTTTGGGGAGTCTCCCACATGCCTTTTGGCGAACACCAAACGTGTTTGCTTATTTTTTTCTTTAAGCAATGTTTTTTTATGGCCACTCTTCTGTAAAGCCCAGCTCTGTGGAGTGTACAGCTAAAAGTGGTCCTATGAACAGATACTCCAATCTCCGCTGTGGAGCTTTGCAGCTCCTTCAGGGTTATCTTTGGTCTCTTTGTTGCCTCTCTGATTAATGCCCTCCTTGCCTGGTCCATGAGTTTTGGTGGGCGGCCCTCTCTTGGCAGGTTTGTTGTGTTGCCATATTCTTTCCATTTTTTAATAATGGATTTAATGGTGCTCGTGGGCTGTTCAAAGTTTCTGATTTTTTTATTTTTTTATAACCCAACCCTAATCTGTAATTCTGCACAACTTTGTCCCTGACCTATGCGGAGAGCTCCTTGGTCTTCATGGTGCCGCTTGCTTGCTTGGTGGTGCCGCTTGCTTGCTTGGTGGTGACGCTTGCTTGCTTGGTGGTGCCGCTTGCTTGGTGGTGTTGCAGACTCTAGGGCCTTTCAGAACAGGTGTGTATATATACTGAGGTCATGTGACAGATCATGTGACAGATTGCACACAGGTGGACTTTATTTAACTAATTATGTGATTTTTGAAGGTAATTGGTTGCACCAGAACTTATTTAGGGGCTTTATAGCAAAGGAGGTGAATACATATGCATGCACCACTTTAAAAATGTAAAATATTTGATTTTTTTTAAACAAGTAAATTTTTTTCACTTCACCAATTTGGACTATTTTTTGTATGTCCAATACATGAAATCCAAATAAACATCAATTTAAATTACAGGTTGTAATGCAACAAAATAGGAAAAATGCCAAGGGGATTAATACTTTTAAAAGGCACTGTACATCTGTCATTCTCAGTAAAAGCAAGCCCGAGAAACAGTACCGGTAGATCTGTTCAAAGTTCTCTATTTCTATGCTTCCCGTTCATAAGTTTAGTTTTTGCATCTTTTACTTTCGGTTTTGTACAATATTTGTTGTTATTTAAATATATTTCACAGCGGTTTAGATGGTAAAATTATTATCTACACTGGGCATTGCTTGTTTTGTCACAAACTGAAATTAGCAAACTATTACAATTTTAGGAAATGGTGGAACGATTTTACAGTACTATTACAAGAAAGAAAATAGTTATCCTTCAAGTTATCCTTCAATGCTGTCTATGTAACATTTAGGTTATTTAGCAGACGTTTTATCCAGAGCGACAGTGCATTCTAATGGCGGTCTTTGTGTGTGTGTGTGTGTGTGCTGTCTTTGTCACCCAGAGGCCTGGCTGTGAGGAGGTGTATGCCGTGATCCCAGCCCTGGAGCTGATGCTGGGCCAGTGGAAGGAGGAGATGGCCGTGATGGTGGAGCTCAGCCAGTTGTCCAAGGAGCACAGCGACCCGCACTCCGCCAGTGTGATCAAGAGCCGCTTCCTGGGGCCGCTGGTGCCCCGTGTCAAACTGCTGGGAGACCTGCTGACCAACGCACGTAGGGTGGGCTGCACCAGCGACCGCTCGGGGGGCTTCGGGGAGTACCTCATCGACCAGCTGCAGGAGGAGTTGACCAACGTCTCCAGTAGATAAATCACTCAGTAGTTTATATTAAAGAAAACTACTTTGCGAGTTCGAATCTCAAAACAATCCTCTCCTGTCAATGTTTTATGGCCACCTATATTGTATTATAGCTTGTCTGTAAGGCCAATGTATTGTAGAAGACACTCCCTATTCCTACATAACTTGCTAGCTCCTCAATAGAAATTATTGAAACTGAAAAAACAAGGGGAATAATTTGAGGCGTATGGCTTAGTTACAACTAGGCTTATTCGGAACCAAGCTGTAGAACTTCTTTTTAATTCCTGTTTGCATTTCTGCACAATTTGTTTAAATGTTTGGTGTGTTCGAGAGAGGGCAACATCTTGAATCCAGTATTTTAGGTTCTAAAATACATGTATTCAAAAAGAATGAATACATATATTATGCACTAGATATTGGCATTTAAAAGGACACAGCCTCATTGTATCATGGTCAGTGCCTTTGGAAAGTATTCAGACTTTTTCAACATTTTGTTAGGTTACAGCCTTATTCTAAAATGTATTACATCGTTTTTCCCCTCAATCTACACACAATACACGATAATGACAAAGCAAAAACAGTTTTTTTTAAATGTTTGCTAATTTATTCAAAATAAAAAACAGATCACATTTACATAAGTATTCAGACCCTTTACTCAGTACTTTGTTTAAGCACATTTGGCAACGATTTCAGCCTCGACTCTTCTTGGGTATGACGCTAAAAGCTTAGCACAGCTATATTTGGGTAGTTTCTCCATTTCTTCTCTGACGATCCTCTCAAGCTCTATCAGGTTGCATGGGGAGCTTTGCTGCACAGCTATTTTCAGTTCTCTCCAGAGATGTTCGAATGGGTTCAAGTCCTGGCTCTGTCTGGGCCACTCAAGGACATTCAGAGACTTGTGCTGAAGCAACTCCTGCATTCTCTTGGCTGTGTGCTTAGGGTCATTGTCCTGTTGGAAGGTGAACCTTCACTCCAGTCTGAGGTCCTGAGCACTCTGGAGCAGGTTTTCATGAAGGATTCCTCTGTACTTTGCTCTCTTCATCTTTGCCTAGATCCTGACTAGTCTCCCAGACCCTCCTGCTGAAAAACATCCCCAAAGCATGATGCTGCCACCACCAGGCTTCACAATAGGGATGGTTCCAGGTTTCCTCCAGATGTGACACTTGGCATTCAGGTCAAAGAGTTAAATCTTGGTTTCATCAGACCAGAGAATCTTGTTTCTCATGATCTGAGAGTCTTTAGGTGCCTTTTTGGCAAACTCCAAGCGGGCTGTCATGTGCCTTTTACTGAGGAGTGGCTTCCGTCTGGTCACTCTACCATAAAGGCCTGATTGGTGGAGTGCTGCAGAGATGGTTGTCCTTCTGGAAGGTTCTCCCATCCCCATAGAGGAGCTCTAGAGCTCTGTCAGAGTGACCATCGGGTTCTTAGTCACCTCCCTAACCAAGACCCTTATCCTCAGATTGCTCAGTTTGGCCGGGCGGCCAGCTCTAGGAAGAGTCTTGGTGGTTCCAAACTTCTTACATTTAAGAGTGATGGAGGCCACTGTGTTCTTTGGGGACCTTCAATGCTGCAGAAATGTTTTGGTACCCTTCCCCAGATCTGTGCCTCGACACAATCCTGTCCCGGATCTACGGACAATTCCTTCGACGTCATGGTTTGGTTTTTGCTCTGACATACACTGTCAACTGTGGGACCTCATATAGAAATCATGTCCAATCAGTTGAATTTGCCACAGGTGGACTTCAATCAAGTTGTAGAAACATCTCAAGGATGATCAATAGAAACAGGATGCACCTGAGCTCAATTTTGAGTCACATAGCAAAGGGTCTGAATACTTATTTAAAAATATCAGTTTTTTTAGTGGAATAAATTTGAAAACATTTCTAAAAACTTGTGTTCGCTCTGTCATTATGGGGTGTTTTGTTTAGATTGCTGAGGAATATTTGTATTTAATCCATTTTAGAGTAAGGCTGTAAAATGACAAAATGTGGAAAAAGTCAAGGGGTCTGAATTCTTCCCGAAGGCACTGTATGTATTCCATGAGCAAAGTTGAGCCATGTTGTCATAATGTGGTGTTGCATGAATTGAGAGATAACAATGTGACAATCAAAGCTGAAGGCAAAGTACTTGAAATACTGTTAATATCTGGATTGACACACCTCGCTATGTTATATGGCTTATAATGGTATTTCTGTATTCAGTATTTTACAAAGAGGTCACTCTCATAGGAAATTGTGGGTTGATGTATAATGGGATATTGTTTGGTATTGGTCTCATCTGTATACTTTGTTTCTACAAAACCTATTGCCTTTACCTACTATACAGATCAAATATACACTGTCCCTCTTCATCACATACAGTACAATTTTACAACAATATATCTACCTTTTAAAATAAAGTTTTCGATACATTTCTGAACAGTCTCTTTTTCTCTATGGTGTTTGATTTAACACTTTCAAGTAATATTTGTGTTCATAGTGACATCAGTGTCCTGATTTGTCAAAAGATTCTTATTGATTCGCTGATCCTCAACACAGGGACCCCACAAGGGTGGGTGCTCAGCCCCCTCCAGTACTCCCTGTTCACCTAGGACTGCGTGGCCACGCACAACTCCAACTCATTCATCAAGTTACTAGACGACACAACAGTAGTAGGCCTGATTACCAATAATGACAAGACAGCATACGGGGAGGGGAGGAGGTGAGGGACCTGGGAGAGTGGTGCCAGGAAAATAATATATCACTCGAAGGAGATGATCGTGGACTTCAGGAAACTGCAGAGGGAGCATTCCCCTATCCACATCGATGTTACCGCAGTGGAGAAGGTGGAAAGCTTCAAGGTCCTCGGTATACACATCACTGACAATCTGAAATTGTTAATCAAGGACGTCAACCACCCAAGCTGTGGCCTGTTCACCCCTCTATCATCCAGAAGGCGAGGTCAGTACAAGTGCATCAAAGCTGGGACAGAGAGACTGAAAAACAGCTTCTATCCTAAGGGCTATAAGACTGTTAAATAACCATCACTAGCCTGGCTTCCACCCGGTTACGCTACCCTGCACCTTAGAGGCTGCTGCCCTTTATACATAGACTTGCAATCACTTGCCACTTTAATAATGGAGTCACTTTAGTAATGTTTGAATAATGTTTACATACTTCTTTACTCATCTCATATGTACAGTTGAAGTTGGAAGTTTACATACACTTAGGTTGGAGTCATTAAAACTTGTTTTTCAACCAATCCATACATTTCTTGTTAACGATCTATAGTTTTGGCAAGTCGGTTAGGAGATCTACTTTGTGCATGATACAAGTAATTTTTCCAACAATTGTTTACAGACAGATTATTTCACTTATAATTCACTGTATCACAATTCCAGTGAGTCAGTAGTTTACATACAGTGCCGACTGTGCCGTTAAACAACTTGGAAAATTCCAGAAAATTATGTCATGACTTTAGAAGCTTCTGATAGGCTAATTGACATCATTTGAGTCAATTGAAGGTGTACCTGTGGATGTATTTCAAGGCCTACCTTCAAACTCAGTGCCTCTTTGCTTGACATCATGGGAAAATCAAAAGAAATCATCCAAGTCCTTAGAATAAAAATTGTAGACCTCCACAAGTCTGGTTCATCGTTGGGAGCAATTTCCAAATGCCTGAAGGTATCACGTTCATCTGTACAAACAATAGTACGCAAGTATAAACACCATGGGACCACGCAGCCGTCAGACCGCTCAGGAAGAAGAAGCATTCTGTCTCCGAGAGATGAATGTACTTTGTGTGAAAAGTGCAAATCAATCCCAGAACAACAGCAAAGGATCTTGTGTAGATGCTGGAGGAAACAGGTACAAAAGTATCTATATCCACAGTAAAATGAGTCCTATATCGACATAATCTGAAAGGCTGCTCAGCAAGGAAGAAGCCACTGCTCTAAAACCGCAATGAAAAGCCAGACTCCGGTTTGCAACTACAAATGGGGACAAATATCGTACTTTTTGGAGAAATGTCCTCTGGTCTGATGAAACAAAAACAGAACTGTTTGGCCATAATGACCATGGTTATGTTTGGAGGAAAAAGGGGGAGGCTTGCAAGCCGAAGAACACCATCCTAACAGTGAAGCACGGGGATGGCAGCATCATGTTGTGGGGGTGCTTTGCTGCAGGAGGGACTGGTGCACTTCACAAAATAGATGGCTTCATGAGGAAGGAAAATTATGTGGATATATTGAAGCAACATCTCAAGATATCAGTCAGGAAGTTAAATCTTGGTCACAAATGGGTCTTGCAAATGAACAATGACCCCAAGCATACTTCCAAAGTTGTTGCAAATTGGCTTAAGGACAACAAAGTCAAGGTATTAGAGTGGCCATCACAATGCCCTGACCTCAATCCCATAGAAAATGTGTGGGCAGAACTGAAAAAGTGTGTGCGAGCAAGGAGGCCTACAAACCTGACTTAGTTACACCAGCTCTGTCAGGAGGAATGGGCCAAAATTCACCCAACCTATTGTGGGAAGCTGGTGGTGGAAGGCTACCCGAAACGTTTGACCCAAGTTAAACAATTTAAAGGCAATGCTACCAAATAATAATTGAGTGTATGTAAACTTCTGACCCACTGGGAATGTGATGATTGAATAAAAGCTTAAATAAATAATTCTCTCTCCTATTATTCTGACATTTCACATTCTTAAAATAAATTGGTGATCCTAACCGACCTCAGACATGGAATTTTTCCTAGGATTAAATATCAGGAATTGTGAAAAACTGAGTTTAAATGTATTTGGCTAAAGTGTATGTAAACTCCCGACTTCAACTGAATATACTGTATTCTGTACATTCTGCTAAATGACTTAAATGTAATGTAAATGTATTCTATTCTACTGTATGTTAGTCAATGCCACTCCAACATTGCTTGATCTAATTGATATATTTTATATGTTTTATATATTTATATATTTCTTAATTCTATTATTTTACTTTTAGATGTGTCTGTATTGTTGTGAATCATTTTTAGATACTACTGCACTTTTGGAGCTAGGAACATAAGCATTTCACTACACCCGCAATAACATTTGCTAAATAGGTGTATGTGACCAATACAATTTGATTTGATTTGATATTTGGAGGAGTTTTGCATGGGATGCCAACACTGCTTTAATCAACTCACTATCGCCATCTAGTGATTCTCACCTGTAACATAATATTGTCAGGTTTTCAAGAAGTAGGCGGATAACAAAAAGAGGTTTGAAATTTGTATTCATTTAAGTCTCATAAGTATGTTTTTGGACTCATATTCTCCAATAGACCTGTCTAAAAAAATATACACTTTAGGTAGCAGCAGAATTTACAGCCAAGAGAGCATTTTGTATTTAGAAAAGTACATTGTGTTTAAAACAAACTGGTCTGCCAGATTAATTCTAAAGCAGCATACACATTGGATAATGAATATATCTGAGGGCTATAGATTAGATGAATAATTTGGTGGATGCTTATATTTGTCCTGTTTCACACCTGAATTAAAATATATATATAATATCCCAACTCCCCCTGAGACACCCTTGGATAGTGGGGTCACGACCAGGGTCAGCCATTATCAACAGCAGCCCTGGAGCTATTAGGGTTAAGTGCCTTGCTCAAGGGCACAGCAACATATGTATTTATTTATTTTTTGGCTTGGGTATTCGAACTATCAACATTTTGGCTACTTGCCTAATGCTGCAACCGCTATAGGCTAACTGCCACTGCCGAAAGTAATAGTGTGTGCAAGAGAATAAGTGCTGATATCATTAGGACACCTTGTGTTCAGAAACTCTTAGAAAAAAATTGTTGTAACATCCGTTTGAGCCAATAGGCTATATGGACATTAGAGAAACTTGTGCATAACAGAATGATATATTTAGACAGGTTATGGCTATATGAAAGGGAATAGAATAGAATAGAATTAGCCTATTTTATTTATTCCAGAAGGAACTTCAACAAACAGCATAACATTCTAGTAATATGAGTAGATAGAATCATACCAATAATACAACTAAGCACCAAAATATAAAAATGTAATCTGTAAATTATATTTATGAAAAACGAATGAAAAGTGAATTGATTGCTGTGATTTATTTTTCTCTAGTCTCAGAGCTTTTTAAAATATCAGTATGACTGTTTTCAAACGAATAATAGGCCTCGATCTCTATGTAATTATATGGACAGTTATGAGAAATTGTTCACTAATTAGCGTGAAGTTGTAAACCCCTCCCTAAGCACCCATTCCGCGCGATCATTGGCCAATCCAGGGAGCTGTCAGAAATGCAGAGCACGCCCCTAACTCTAACACCAAGGATAAAAGCTTGTTCGATCCACAGCATCAGCAACAGTTTGCATTAGGATAGAGTTTGGGGAAAGTTATTAACCACATTCCTACACTTAAACCTAACCATAATTTTAAGGATACTTTTACTTTTTTGCCCAAAGTTTCTGGTAACCTAGAACGTCTGTAAACAAATACAGAGACAGAAGAACAATTGTTACAAAGTTGGTATTGGCATTTGACACAGATAGAGATGGAGTTGTCGGATATTTCGTTCCCTATCACCTCCGCTGATGACTTTTATGACGACCCGTGCTTCAACACCAGCGACATGCATTTTTTCGAAGACATGGACCCCCGGTTAGTCCATGTTGGTCTCCTCAAGCCAGACGACCATCATCATAACGAAGACGAGCACATCAGGGCCCCAAGCGGGCACCACCAAGCCGGTAGGTGCCTCCTCTGGGCATGCAAAGCCTGCAAGAGGAAAACCACCAACACCGACCGGAGGAAGGCTGCTACCATGCGGGAGAGGAGGAGACTGGGCAAGGTAAACGACGCCTTCGAGAACCTGAAGAGATGTACGTCGAACAACCCCAATCAGAGGCTTCCAAAGGTGGAGATCCTGAGAAATGCCATCAGCTACATCGAGTCTCTGCAGTCTCTGCTCAGGGGCCAGGACGGCGAAAACTACTACCCTTCGCTGGAGCACTACAACGGGGACTCTGACGCATCCAGCCCACGGTCCAACTGCTCTGATGGAATGGTGAGTTGGTGCATCTTGACCTCAGTGTCTATGGGCATGTCCACTGGATTTCGTTCGTTCTTTATTACATAAAATGTATACATACATTTAGTAGACCTATTCCATTTTATTTGTATATATTATTTTGGATTGAGGTCTATAGTATGATATGTTGATTTATAGGTATTTGGTTTGACATATCATTCCACAAGTTGACAGAACACAATATGTGATATTGTATTGCTCGAATTCTTAATAATGTCATATTTTTTAAATCCAGATGGACTATAATGCCCCGACGTGCACGTCCGCAAGACGAAGCAGCTATGAAAGCTCTTATTTTGCGGAGACTCCAAATGGTACGTTTCTATTTAGTTTTATATTATTGTGACTTGTTATAGGCCCAGACCTTTATTATACGGTTTTAAAATAACGTTTTATTCAGCAGCAGCTCTTCTTCTGTAGCCCAAAGTTGAAGACTCAAGACAGACAGCATTTGACATTTAGACAATGATACTAGTTCATTGTTGTCTCTGATGTTTTTATTCACCTTTGTTACTACAGCTGATGCCAGAAGCAAAAAGAACGCAGTCATCTCCAGCTTGGATTGTCTATCCAGCATCGTGGAGAGAATCTCAACAGACACGTCCGCGTGCACTATGTTATCAGTTCAGGAGGGTAGCCCCTGCTCTCCCCAAGAGGGATCTATCCTGAGCGAGACAGGGGCAACCGTGCCGTCGCCGACCAAGTGCCCACAGCCCTCCCATGACCCCATCTACCAAGTGCTATGAAAAGACAGTGATAGTATATGGCTACATTCATGAAAATGAATCGATTCATGTAAATGAAGAAAACAACAAACGGACAGGGTTGCAGAATGTGGCTGTACTATAAGAATATGATGGCAAAGTTGCCTTTCCTTCCTTTAATAGAACGTTTTAAATTCTTTGAAATTCAATCATTGGCATCCCATGGGTCACGTTTTATAAGAAATAATTTACCGATTTATTTATGTACAGGTAATCGTATATGAAATATTTGACCACTTTCTTTCCCTTGCCATTTGAATTGTTTATGACAATAGAGGACCATTTTTGTATAGGTCTATGTGTAAATAAGAGGTGAAACGAAAAAAAGGTTTTTAATGTATTTAATGTTGCCTGTTTATATTCAGGGGCGCGTGGTTGGTTTGTTGTGAGAAATGCTTAACTTTATATTTATACATCTTAAAATTTGTGAAAGTCGTTCGATGTTATTATAAATAAATGACTATGGCTATTTATACAAAACATGATTCATCATTTACTCTATTGCTTTGCCAAGATAACTGAATGTGTTTTGCCTGGCATATTTAACCTGAGGAACAAAGATTATGATGACATATTGAAATTCTAAAATATCTTCAAAATGCTGAAGCATATTATACTGTATTAAGCACATTATATTATAATATTAGGCCTATTGTACATTTGATAATTTCTCGCGATTTATACTGGATCCACATAATTAAACAAATAATTCACCTCCATTTGATTGCAAAATAAAAACGAAATAGAGGACACAATAGCATTTGATAAGACAAATTATTTTTTTTATACTTACTCCATGTCATAGGCCTATCATATGTAACGTCTCAACGCATTAACTATGCTGGACAGATTATAGTTTCTAAAGTATTCATGTTTCTCCCAAGCAGAAGACAACTGCATTGGAGCAGATTTATTTAAAAAAAATCCCTGTCGACCTATATATTAAGAAACACCTAACTTTACAAGACACACACTACTCCTTTCCACAACAGCAGCAATTACACATTCCAAGGGTACATCTTGAGGTTGGAGTAAGATCTTTCAGATACAAAGGCCCAACTGGGCTCCCGAGTGGCGCAGAGGTCTAAGGCACTGCATCTCAGTGCAAGAAGCGTCACTCCAGACACCACAGGCTTTATCACAACCGGCGGTGATTGGGAGTCCCATAGGGCGATGCACAATTGGCTCAGCCTCGTCCGCGTTTGGCCGGTGTAGGCGGTCATTGTAAATAATAATTTGTCCTTAACTGACTTGCTAGTTACATACCGATTTTTTTTTAACTGATAGGAACAATTTACCTATAGAAATCAGGGCATTACACAGTGCATTTAACTAATAAAAACATCTGCATGTGAAGATGTATATATATATTATAGGTACTTCGTTTTATTAGTTGTATTAGTAGATGTAGCAGTAGTTTTTATTAGTAGGACTAGCAGTAATTGTAAAACCTTGTTTTATGCTGTTAATGTAGGTTTTTATTATTATTGTTGTTATTATTTCATTGTTATTATTGTTATTTTTTATTCTGATACTTGAAAACGAGATGGTGCATCTCAAGAGATTTGATACTGCAAAATGTCAAATGAATAAATACATAAAATGATAGGCTATGGCCTAAATTAAACACATCTAATAACCCAAATTACTTACCAATAAGACATGAATAATCTGTCCAAAACCTTATTTATATAAGAGAGGTTAATTTAAGCGATATTAGGCCTATCAACTCAGGGCCGAATACTTACTAGCGTATGTGTAACTCCAACTGTAGCATGTTTCATTAAAACAACATTGTGTATAGCAGTAACACACCATTTGTAATTATCACAAGGGGTTTCACTTTTGAAATTCACAAAAATAAATAGACAGACACTATATGCCTAGTCTATATCCTAAAAATACTATTTTAACACATGCATGTTTTTCTGTATCTGACATTTAACTTTACAAATATAAATCAGTCCACAAAGCAAAAACAACATTGGGCACGATATGGTCTATATTTCTAACACTATAGCCAATTAGGATACATATAATTTGATGGAAAAGTATTATGAGCTGTGTGAACATAGTTGTTTTTGCCTTTATTTGTTGTCTTGTTCAAAAGTGAACG
This sequence comes from Oncorhynchus keta, assembly GCF_023373465.1. Classification (NCBI taxonomy): domain Eukaryota; kingdom Metazoa; phylum Chordata; class Actinopteri; order Salmoniformes; family Salmonidae; genus Oncorhynchus; species Oncorhynchus keta. Next base: position 14,718,099 of record NC_068437.1, on the reverse strand, counting down.
AGAGTAAACATCTTGAACAGAAGTGAAAGGGACAATGAGTCTCTTTTTTAGCTGACAAGTGTGCAATGTGAGTTGCTACCAATAGTATTATTATTAGTAATTATATTTCTATGAGTACAGTAGATCCACCGTCAGGACCGAAAATATCCCTTGAACATTGAGAGAGCAACAGCGTCATCACGAGTTCACATTGTGTACTGCAGTTGCAAAAGGCCGGAATTTTTGAAGCTACAGAAATGAATTTATTAACGTCTACATTCGTTTTTGTCACATGTATTATATTACAGACACATTAATGTATACTTTTAAATTATATTATGTGAGCTAAACATAAAATTAAAATAAGTAAAGCATTTTCTTTAAAGTACATTCCGAAAGAAAATAACGTGCCTTTTACTCCATACATTTTCCCTGACACCCAAAAGTGCTCATTACATTTTGAATGCTTGGCAGGACAGGAAAAGGGTCCAATTCACGCACTTACCACGAGAACAACCCTAGTACTGCCTCTGATATGTACTTTTAATACTTAAGTATATTTTAGCAATTACATTTACTTTTGATTCTTTAGTAATATTTTAAACCAAATACCCTTATATTTTACTCAATTATTACTTTACTGGGTGACTTTCACTTTTACTTCAGTCATTTTCTATTGAGGTATTTTTACTTTTACTCAACTACGACAATTGGATACTTTTTCCACCACTGCTCAATGGCCAATAAATAGTAACATCAGCAATGCAGGCTTTAAACCATTGGATGTAACCTAATCGAGCATGGGCTGGAAGGTATTGGCTGTCTAAGCCAAGCCCCTTCAACATGTCGCGGTGAGTAGGCACTTGTAGTTGTGTAGAGTAATCTCTACCTAAAAGGTCTGTATTTAAATACAAATTATGTGCTCTGTTTGTAAACCAGGCAACACTGAATGCACCACAATGTTGCCCAAACCACAGGGATAGGTTACTGGACCAGGGCAAGGGGTTCGCAAACTTTTTCGGCCCACGAACTCATTTTGATAGTTGAAAATTCTCGCAACCTCAACCATGTGAAAAAACATATGTCGCCCAATGAACAGCCAATGCTCACTTTTGTATTTGCTGCCATGGCAGTCAATTGAAAAACATTCTAACAGTTTGTGATTGTCTTCTTAACTCACCATCACATACTTTTAATGTGGCATAATGTATCTTATCTTACCACCACTAATGAGATGGGTGTGCTTGACGCATTTCGGGTAGCTTCTCAACAGTGGTCGACTGTGCGCATCTCACCTCTGCTGTCACATCCAACCTGGGTCGATATTTGGTTTTAATGCAGACAAGAGCACTGAATCCAGCTTCACACATATATGGGTTTGCGAAGGGTACCATGAGTTTTATGGTGCTTTCAAGACAACAGGGCAGTGGTGTAAAGTACTTAAGTAAAGTACTTAAGTCGGTTTTGGGGATATGTGTACTTTAGTTCCCTATTTATAATTTTTTATACTTTTACTTCGCTACATTCTGATGGAAAATAATGCTATTTTTTACTCCATACATTTTCCCTGACACGCAAAAGTATTCGCTACTTTTTGAATGCTTAGCAGGACAGGAAAATTGTCAAATTCTCTTATCAAGAGAGAACATCCCTGGTCATCCCGACTGCCTCTGATTTGTTGAACTAACTAAACACAAATGCTTCCTTTGTAAATTATGTCTGAGTATTGGAGTGTGCCCCTGGCTATCCTTACATTTAAAAAACAAGAAAATTGTGCCATCGGGTTTGCTTAATATAAGGAATGTGAAAATACTTTTACTTTTGATACTTAAGTATTTAGCAATGACATTTACTTTTGATACTTAATAAGTATATGTAAAGCAAAATACTTTTACATTTTTAATCAAGTAATATTTTACTGGGTGACTTTCCCTTTTATTTGAGTAATTTTCTATTAAAATATCTTTACTTTTATTCCAGTATGACAATGTAGTACTTTTTTCACAACTGCAACTGGGAACTAGGAAAAATATGAGGTCAAGTCATGACGTCAAGGATCTTCAGATCGGAAAGTCTGAGCTCTAGAAAGAGGCCCGAGTCCCTGAGTTTGAATTCCGAGTTGGATGACTGTTCAAAACGATTTTCCCAGCGGGGGCTTGTTTTTTTCTCTGACTTCCCAGTTGTCTTGGACGCGACATTAATGCTCAGAGGAGAATGGAAGGGTATTCTATGGAACGCCGTTTGCGTTTGACCACGTGCTTTAAGATCCAATCTTTTTAATGCTACGTGTGTAAAGTAAACAGGTGCATGTGTTAAATTAACGTGTGCACGCGTCAAATAAGCGCGTGCAAATGTGCGTGCAGGCGGTTCAACATGTGCTAAATAAACGGCTACAAGTGGTCCTGCACACGTCAAACTAATGCCAACAGCGGCTAAATATACACATACACAAGCGAATTTAACTCATTCTTTAATATGCTAATTTTCTAGCCAATTTCCCTAGCTCCTCCTTTCAACCAGATTTCACAGTTTGAAGGAACTTCCTTTCCCACTGCATTGCAAGCAGATTATGAACACCTTTACAAGGTAACGGTTTTGTCTTTGAAAATTGTTGTTACTGAATCATAAAGTTTATCAGCTAGTTTATAGTGGAATGATCTGTTTCTCATCACTGGCTATAAAATTCAGCTAACATTAATCTAGCACCAGGATCAGCAGTGCTTAGTGTAATGGATGTGAAACGGCTAGTTTAGTTAGCGCGCTAAATAGCGTTTCAATCGGTGAAGTCACTTGCTCTGAGACCTTGAAGTAGTGGTTTGTTGCTCTGCAAGGGCCGCGGCTTTTGTGGAGCGATGGGTAACGATGCTTCGTGGGTGACTGTTGTTGATGTGTGCTGAGGGTCCCTGGTTCGCGCCAGGGGACGGTCTAAAGTTATACTGTTACATTGATGCTGTTGACCCGGATCACTGGTTGCTGCGGAAAAGGAGGAGGTCAAAATGGGGGTGAGTGTAACGGATGTGAAACGGCTAGCTAAGTTAGCGGTGCGCGCTAAATAGCATTTCAATCGGTGACGTCACTTGCTCTGAGACCTTGAAGTAGTGGTTCCCCTTACTATGCAAGGGCTTTTGTGGAGCGATGGGTAACAATGCTTCGTGGGAGACTGTTGATGATGTGTGCAGAGTGTCCCTGGTTCGCGCTCGGGTATGGGCGAGGGGACGGTCTAAAGTTATTCTACATTAGCACAAGCTAAATCAGATACTTGATAGATAATTTAGCTAACGTCGGTAGTCTCAAACCCCGGCCATATTATATCATATAGTCAACCTCAAACTGCCCGGTCATACTGCTAGCCGCAGTGAACGGGCCGGGCCGTCTTGTGTTTTATTAAAAGCCTTGCTGAAAAAACATGTCAACTATAACAGCCACGGAAACACATTTAACTATGTTAATACTATCAAGGTAAATTACATACTAGCAAGATTGTTGCTTGAATGCAGGGTTAGGCATACATAGATTAGACAACGGAGATGCTCAACATTCTGGTAGTTCTCGATTTTTGGACTATTGTCTTTATTTTGCTTTATCATTGACTAAAGCAAGACAAGCTACCTAAATGTGACTTATCGGCTAGTACTGAAGCAGGCCCAAAACCTTGTATTTCAGCAAAACAACAGCTGAAGGTAGGCAACTTCTACAGCTTGACTGGCTATCATTTCCATGCTAGCGTTAACCGAGGTAGCTCGCGATTAGCATGAAGACACTGAAAAGCTCACATAAAGCAAATTTGGCTAGTGACAACCTTGTAAAACCCTTGCAAACATCGACATGTCAGCTTTCGAACAGAGTAGACTTTAATGTGCACTTTCACTTTTTTGAACATTTATTTTCCATCAAAGCTTATTAGGGTAAAATAACTTCAGGCATTTTCCCAGTACTATATAGTACTGCTTCAAAAGAATAGTGTTCCCATTCCTTTCGCTTTATATTCACACAATTGTGTCTTGCAAAGTGAACCATGAAGAGGAGCTTGGAGTGGACAAGGGGGAGGCTGATGAAACAGCAGAGAAGACCTGATCCATCAAGTATCAATTAATTCTGGTGATTCTCACCTGGTTGGCTATGCATACACAACACAAGATATGCAACATTAAGCCCAATTAAATATACATTGTTATTAAAACATGTATCCCAATTTACGGTCAAGCAATGTTTGTCAGTTGTGTTAATGTTATGAACTACAAACAATCTATGGTTCTTGGAGTCAATGAATCAATTGAAAGTGACTGCAAATAGACATTTTAAAACTGCCAACTGTGTCAATCTGTCAATCTGACGCTCTTGTTAATGCAGCCCAGTCGATATCGATTTAAAAAACTGGAACAACAGATATTGTGTTGCACATAGTAGCAGAAATCTCACTGGAACAACTCCAGTTTGCCTATTGTCCCAACAAATGTCAATTATACATGTTCACATACGTCAGAGTGCATCTTCTTTCATAGCTCTGCTTTCAACGCCATCCTGACCCACAAACCGGTTAGCAGACTCAGGGTTCTGGGTGTAAATCCTGTAATTACATTATCACAAGAATTTGTATCCCCAGAATAGACTTGACACTACCATGGCAGACCTGATCATCAGTGATCATGAGTACATGAAGGAGCTGTGGGACCTGACATAATGGTGATAGGACAACAGTCTCAGCGTAAGCAAAACAAAGTTGATGGTGATACTTGACCATTCTCCCATCTACTGTACATTGACATGGAGATTATCAGCAGCTTCAAGTTCCTGGGCACCCTGATATCCTTTTCTGCCCTCAGTTACTTCACTCAAAAAGTCCCACTTGTGCTTCTCCACTTCCCTCAAACTTGCTGCACCATGACCTGTGTACCAACTACGGTGACTGTTTTTATTGCCATAACACATGTAAATGAAATGTGGTCCATATTTACTGTAAGATTTATTTATGGTAACATTGCACAAAGGAAACGTATGATCTCTTGTAACATAGTCCCTTGACATACATGACTAAACTACTTTGCATAATGCTCAGTTTACCCACTCTACTAAGAAATCAGACATTTTTTTCAAATATTAAAGCTGCATTATGTATTACTGTGTCCAATTGATTCTGGTTGGTTGTAATGTTTTTGAAAACTCACTACACAACTTTTTTTTTGCTGATGGACAATCCTTTCGGAAACTTTCATAATATCAATTCTTATAGGACACATCACCAATTAACATTGCCTGCAGTATTCCCAACTTACTAGGTAGTCATGCGATAAACATGTTGGTTATTTGCCCTTAAATGAATTCTCTTTAAATCAAATTGTATTTGTCACATGCGCCAAATACAACAGGTGTAGGGAGACCTTACAGTGAAATTCTTACTTACAAGCCCTTAATTAACCAACAATGCAGTTTTTTTAAACGAGAAATAAAGAAAAGTAAATAATTAAAGAGCATCCATAAAATAACAATAGCGAGGCTCCATACAGGGGATACCGGTACAGCGAATGTGCGGGGTCACCGGTTAGATAGAGTAGCAGCAAATAGTCTGGGTAGCCATTTGATTAGATGTTCAGTAGTCTTATGGCTTGGGGGTAGAATCTGTTTAGAAGTCTCTTGGACCTAGACTTGGCATGGTAGCAGAGAGAACTGTAGCCTGTAGCTGTGGCTCCACTGGCAATCCCAGCCTAGGAATGTTGAATCCCCCGAAGTGAAAATGAATACCTTCTCCATGGTTAAAGGGTGTGTTCTCCCCTGAAAAAATGGAAGGGGGGGACATTAAAGTCCATAAGTAATGCTTATTGGAGAACCCAATACTCTAAGTGAAAGTAGTTTGGGATTTAATTGATCTATTACATTCTTAGGGGGCCTATGGAAGAATAAGGCTATAAAATGCTGTCCCACAGTTGTGAGAGTGAATAAGTGATATTTTACTGATGTGGGCTGTATTACTTCAATGATCATGGTTTTGCATCTAACCTTCCACCTCTAGATGCCAGTCCCTCCAGAAACATGACTCTTCTCTCTATTGCTCTTTGATTGGTACCAGGTGGGGAGCACTCTGCTTTGAAGAGAGAAGCTATGTCTGTGGCAATAAGAGTTTTCTCGGCATAGATGGAAACCTCTCTGAAGAGGCTTGAGTGTCTATTCATGTAAGGCAGGAGACCTAGACACTCCAGACCCTATTTGAATCAATAAAGTAAAAAAAGTCAATGAATTTTAGGAAGCATCTCAGGGTCCTGGAGTGGCCTAGCCAGTCTCCAGACCTAAACCCAATAGAAAATCTTTGGAGGGAGCTGAAAGTCCGTATTGCCCAGCGACAGCCCCGAAACCTGAAGGATCTGGAGAAGGTCTGTATGGAGGAGTGGGCCAAAATCCCTGCTGCAGTGTGTGCAAACCTGGTCAAGAACTACAGGAAATGTATGATCTCTGTAATTGCAAACAAAGGTTTCTGTACCAAATATTAAGTTCTGCTTTTGTGATGTATCAAATACTTATGTCATGCAATAAAATGCACATTAATTACATAAAAAACATACAATGTGATTTTCTGGATTTTTGTTTTAGATTCCGTCTCTCACAGTTGAAGTGTACCTATGATACAAATTACAGACCTCTACATTATTTGTAAGTTGGAAAACCTGCAAAATCGGCAGTGTATCAAATACTTGTTCTCCCCAGTGTATATTGCCATAAACAAACGTGTCTTTGTTGGTGTAAAAGTGTAACTCGGCTTGAGAGTTGCAAGAAAGGCATTTTTGCCAAACCGGTCCCTCAAATATTGCAGAGGAATGGATGGCACTCATTAACAGCCAGAGAAATTCTCTTGAGGGTTCCACCCTCATCAGCTGTCCCTTTTCCGTCAGCGTCCCTAAAAACCATGTCTATTTTTGCCTCCAGATTAAAGCGGGCTCTCTTAAAGCCTGTCATTGCACAATCATAAACATTGTCCCTCATCACGTTAATTTGGTTGGTGTAACAGGGTTAACCAACCCTGTTACATTGGCATCTCCTTAGCTTCAGCAGTGTTTGGAGGTCAACATTAAAAAAAGAAACATTCAGAATAACAAAGCTCAGATACTTCCCACAATTCATCTGTAATAACAAGACATTTAATTATTTACAGGGATGACTTGCTCATTGTCTTCACCAACATCAACAGAAGAGTCTGGTGAAGGTGGACGATAAGCCTCAGGGAATGGTGGATGGGAGACCACAGGAAGTGGTATAGGTGGAGGGGGACCACAAGAAGTTGTGCAGAAGATGGGGGGCCACAGGAATAGGGGCTGCCACAAGTGTAGCCTCGTTTGTAGAAGTCGTCTGTAAAAGGTCATTTAAAGACTTATACATTTCAAAAACATGGAGAAAGCAAAAACGCTGTCCAACATAATGTGACTGCGTTCTGAAAATAATTAACAGAAAAAAATGTAGCCGCATACATCACTCACTATAGAATGTAATCAATGTGTAGGTCAAAAATACATTTTAAGGATGCATGTAGCTCTATTTAAAAAAATAATATTTTCAATATGTATTACATTCAACCAGCAGACAGTGTTGTTTTCTTCTCCATGGTCCGTCCTATAACAATGAAGGGAACACCATATCTGGAGACAGCACGGAGAAACAATAAGCCGGCTGTACCCATCAATGCCACCACGTATGACTATCCTCCACCTAAATCAGAAAATACAGCACTGGTTGATTCAAAAGCTAAAGACACATTAAATATACAAACATCACTATCCTCCTTTACCACTTAAATGTTGCATCAGGTTCCTGCAGTATATAACAAAGCAGCAGACCAAATATTTAAATTAACATCCAAAATGTTGAACAATGTTAATGAACAGTCTACCGCGGATCACAACTATAAGTACTTCCGTTAGCCCTCTAAAGGCTACAACAAGGATTTGTTCTAGACTGTTTCCTGCAGCGGAAGATGTATGATTACAATATATACTTCAATTGGAAAAATAACCACGTTTATCTTGATGAGTCAAGAGGACAGACTCTCCTGCTGTTCACACTTAGGCACAAATGTCCTCAATATAAGCATGTTTGTTAATTTGATGATACAGATATTCTATCAATCACAGAAGTAGCGGAAATGCAATAGAACAATTATTATACACATGAGTGATATATGGTATCAAGGGACATTGCTTACTGAACTGTTAGTGGTTGATGAACCAGTTGTTGATGAAAAATTTGAGATGTTACAATGTACACCTTCTCACCAGTGATATAGATAATTGTGTCTATCTGTTAGGTATGCGTACCTGGCTGTATCGGAGTCAGGCGCAGGAGAGCAGATGTTGGGTAGCCAAAGGAGCCTTTTATTTCGGCGAACAAAACACATGGCACTAAGAACACTAAACACAATATGGGTTGACATAATTCCACACACAGACATGGGGGGAACAGAGGGAGATATACACGTCTAATACTGAAGGAATTGAACCCAGGTGTGTAGGAAAACAAGACAAGACAAATGGAAAAATGAAAGGTGGATCGGCGATGGCTAGAAAACGAGTGACGTCGACCGTCAAACGCCACCCGAACAAGGAGAGGAAAAGACTTTGGCAGAAGTCGTGACAGTACGCCCACCTTGACGCGCGGCTCTAGCTACGTGCCGACATGGGCCTCGGGGACGACCCTGAGGGCGACTTGCAAGGCGGTCAGGACGGAGACGGTGGAACTCCCGCAGCATTGAAGGGTTCAACACATCCTCCACCGGAACCCAGCATCTCTCCTCCGGACCGTACCCTTCCCACTCCACAAGGTACTGACGGCCCCTCGCCCGATGCCTCGAATACTGTATGGAGCGAACGGCGTACGCCGGGGCCCCCTCGATGTCCATCGAGGAACCTCCCGCACCTCAGACTCCTGGAGCGGACCAGCCACCACCGGCCTGAGGAGAGACACATGGAACAATGGGGTTAATATGGTAATCGGGGTGAGGCTGTAACCTGTAACACAACTCGTTTAGTCTCCTCAGGACTTTGAGAACGGCCCCACAAACCATGGCCCCTATTTCCAGCAGGGCAGGCGGAGGGGCAGGTTTCGGTGCGAACACCGGGGCCTCACTGCGGTGACGGTCTGCACTGGCTTTCTGGCGCAGCACGGTGCGCTGAAGGTGAACATGGGTGGCGTCCCATGTCTCCTCCGCGTGCCGGAACCAGTCGTCCACCGCAGGAGCTTCGGTCTGACTCTGATGCCTGGTACTGGTACCCCAGTACGCACTGGAATGGGGAGAGGTTAGTGGAGGAGTGGCGAAGCGAGCTCTGGGCCATCTCTGCCCAGGGCACGAACGCCGCCCACTCCCCTGGCCGGTCCTGGCAATAAGACCGCAGAAACCTACCCACATCCGGGTTAACCTTCTCCACCTGCCCATTACTCTCAGGTTGAAAACCAGAGGTAAGGCTGATCGAGACCCCCAGACGTTCCATGAACCCCCTCCAGACCCTCGAAGTGAACTGGGGACCCCGATCAGACACTATATCCTCATGCACCCTGTAGTGCCGGAAGACATGCGTAAACAAGGCCGCAGTCTGTAGGGCCGTAGGGAGACTGGACAGAGGAAGCAGACGGCAGGACTTAGAGAAACGATCCACAACAACCAAGATCGTGGTGTTTCCCTGTGATTGGGGGAGATCGGTGAGGAAATCAATTGACAGGTGCGACCATGGCCATTGTGGAATGGCTAAGGTGTGTAACTTACCTCTGGGCAGGTGCCTAGGAGCCTTAAACTGCGCGCACACCGAGCAAGAGGAAACATAAACCCTCACGTCCTGGCCAAAGTGGGCCACAAGTACTTCCCACTCAGACAGCGCACCATCCGACTGATGCCTGGATGACCAGAGGAAGGTGACGTGTGGGCCCAATAGATCAGCCGGTCACGGACAGCAGATGGAACGTACAGACGCCCAGTGGGACACTGGAGGGGAGCGGGCTCTGCATGTGACGCTTGCTCAATGTTCGCGTCCAGCTTCCACACTACCAGTACCACCAGGCAGGAGGCCGGGAGTATGGGGGTGGGATCCATGGGCCGCTCCTCTGTGTCATACAGCCGGGGCAGTGTGTCTGCCTTCACGTTCTGGGAACCTGGTCTGTACGAAAGGGTGGAAACAACACGGGTGAAAAACATGGCCCAACTTGCCTGGTGAGGGTTCAGTCTCCTCGCTGCCCGGATGTACTCCAGATTGCAGTGGTTAGTCCAGATGAGAAATGGGTGTTTAGCCCCCTCAAGCCAATGTCCCCCACGTCATAGTTTCGTTCCGCCGGGCTGAGCTTCCTCGAGAAGAAGGCACAGGGGCGGAGCTTCGGTGGTGTACCCGAGCTCTGAGAGAGAACGGCTCCTATCCCAGCCTCGGACGTGTCCACCTCCACTATGAACGCCAAAGAGGGATCCGGATGGGCCAGCCGAGGTAAACAGAGCCCTCAGGTGGCCAAAAGCCCTGTCCGCCTCAGCCGACCACTGCAAACATATCGGTCCCCTATTCAGCAGTGAGGTAATGGGAGCAGCCACCTGACCAAGACCCTGGATAAACCTCCAGTAGTAATATACAAACCCTTGAAACTGCTGCACTTCCTTTACCGTGGTGGTCCCCTAGAGGAACCAACCCGGCAGTGTGACCTCTGCGGCCACAGATGTTATGCCTGAAGGCCCCTCCTCCAGCCTCCCTAAGCGCAGCACCTCCCAGCTCCATAGGCACCGGAGTGGTGGTGCTGGGAGGGGGAATCCACAGAGCCCTCTCTGGACGTCCGCGGGTGACCAGCAGGTTATCCAACCGAATTGATAGGTCCACCAGTTGGTCGAAGGTGAGGGTGGTATCCCTGCAGGCCAACTCCCAACGGACATCCTCGCACAGGCTGCAGCGGTAGTGGTCGATAAGGGCCCTGTCGTTCCATCCTCCACCCAGAAAGTCAACTAAGTCTGTTTTTTTACATCCATTGTGAATGACAACAGTTCCTTTCTCAAAGTGAAAAATCATTCCAACACTCCCCCTCCACAACCACCAAGCCTCGGTGTCAAATATAACTTTGTCATGCTCTGATCCCATATTCTCCACATTGTATTGTGAACAAGCGTGCGCGCAGTGGATGTGGTTTGATGTAGTTTACAATCAAAGTTACCTGTTGCAGTATGTCTCAGAGTTCTGTGCTCAGCTCTTTTGCCGCCAGTTGCTCTCAGTGTGTCATACAAAGCGTCCATATGCCAGAGGAGGACACATTCATAACTAGTGTGCAGAGGCCTGCTCGCCATCCCGCCATACATATAGCCACGCAGCACACTGAACATCCCTGTGCCGTTTCATGCTCGTGAATCGTGAGACAGAACAATTTGTCTCCGTAAATAGCGTCTCTCTACATATATAGCCAACCTGGTCTCAGAGCATTTCATATTATTCTGTACGTAAATCTGAGACACTCCATATAGTTTGGATATGTTACGTTTGTTATGGTTAAATAAGACAGATGGTTACTTAAGGCAAAAACGAAAGCGGAGTGGTTGGTCGTGGTGGATGGGTTGGTGTATAACACTAATGTCTAGCAACCCAAAGGTTGCGAGTTTGAATATCATCATATTAAGGGAGTGTCTCATACAGAATAATACGAAATGCTCGGAGACCAGGTTGCAGCCACAAACAAAAGTCAATGCATGGGCATCTGGGCCCTCACAGCTAATGTCCATTTGGAGAGCATAAGCTGAGGAGTTTAAGATGTTCAATCAGAGTTTCCTCTTGATTGCTAGCAATAGCATAAATTATTTGTTTAACAGTGTTATCTGACAAAGGTATTGATGTGAGTTTCTGTGCCTCCCCACACATTGTTTTCACCAAATCAATTGTGGCTGGGAATATCTAAGTCTCTGTAATAGTGTGTGGTTTCATAGCATAGCAGGCCTAGCCATTCATCATGGGAATGATTCAAGTGCAACGGTCCTGTGTGGCCTTTTCCCATTATACAGGAGGCTCTCTGGTTGAATTGTATCTTTCAGATTTAAAAAATGTTCATTTGGATTTTTAAGGTTAAGCCCACAACAATGATTTTGAGATACAAGACGTTTATATATATATATAGTTTTATTTTCAGGAGTTAGAAATTCTCCCATGACCCCATTTTCATATCAGGCAAACCCCACATGAGGTCACGACCCCTAGTTTGGGAACCACTGGCCTACTTAAAAAAAACATATATATATATATATATACGTATATTATTTCACCAGGGAGGCCAGTTTAGAACAAGTTCTCATTTACAACTGCAACCTGGCCAAAATAAAGCAAAGCAGTGCGACAAAAACAACAACACAGAGTTACACATAAACAAACGTACAGTCAAATAACTAATTGGAAAATCTATGTACAGTGTCTGCAAATGTAGAACAGTGGGGAGGGAGGCAATAAATAGGCCATAAAGGTGAAATAATTACACTTTTCCATTAACACTGGAGTGATAGATGTGCAGATGATGATGTGCAAGTAGAGATACTGGGGTGCAAAAGAGCAAGAGGGTAAGTAATAATATGGGGATGAGGTCGTTGGGTGTGCTATTTACAGATTGGCTGTGTACAGGTACAATGATCGGTAAGCTGCTCTGACAGCTGATGCTTAAAGTTAGAGAGAGAGATATGACTCCAGCTTCAGTGATTTTTGCAATTCGTTCCAATCATTGGCAGCAGAGAACTAGAAGGAAAGGCGGCCAAAGGAAGTGTTGGCTTTGGGGATGACCAGTGAAATATACCTACTGGAGTGTGTGCTACGGGGGGTGTTGCTGACCAGTGAGCTGAGATAAGGTGGGGCGTTACCTAGCAAAGACTTATAGATGACCTGGAGCCAGTGGGTTTGGCGATGAATATGTAGTGAGGGCCAGCCAACGAGAGCATACAGGTCACAGTGGTGGGTAGTATATGGGGCTTTGGTGACAAAACGGATGGCACTGTGATAGACTACATCCAGTTTGCTGAGTAGAGTGTTGGAGGCTATTTTGTTGATGACATCGCCAAAGTGAAGGATCGGTAGGATAGTCAGTTTTACGAAGGTATGTTTGGCAGCATGAGTGAAGGAGGCTTTGTTGCGAAATAGGAAGCCGATTATAGATTAAATTAGATTAAATTCTAGATTTAAAATTAGATTCAATTAGATTAAATTCTAGAAAAAATAACTACAGCGACAGAGGCCTACTCGAAAGAATGGATAGACTACACAAAAACCTACCACTTTCAAAGACTGTGGCTACTTCAAATGTATTTGTTCAGTTCAGTTTGCTGATTATTGTACTGGTCTATAGCCTAGATTTGATCCTCCACACTGTAGGCAGCCATGTTCCCTCCAAAATACAGATTTTTCAAGAAGACACGTGATGTATTACACCTGGTAAACTGGGCAGCTAGGTCTGTGGACACATGCATTGCTACCTTCTGTTGTGCTTTGTCACTTCATATTATTGACATAGGCTAGGCCAGTGGTTTCCAACCTGTTGTCTGGCCTACTGCAGGAGGTCTGCGGTTATTTAAAAAAATATATATTATAATATTTTTGTAAAGATTTTGATCTCACATTATTTGGATAGTTTGGATAGTCCAGCTCTACTACTAATAACAAACTATCTATCTATTGACAAGCAAATGCTTGCTAAGGTTACGGGTTAGGTTTAGGTTTAGAATAAGGGTTAAAGTTAGGTTATAGGGCTAGGGTTAGGGTTAAGTTTAGGGTTAGGATAAGAGTTGAGGTTAGGGTTAGGGCTAGAGTTAGGTTTAGTAGATAGTTAGTTGAAATGTTACTGATAGAGCATCTACAGATTGACTAGAGACATTCTAATTGAGCGAGGTGTCAAAGCGCACAACCCCCCCACCCTGGCTTCAGTTGGGTCATTATAATTCAAAACAATGCATTCTAAAATAAATCACAAACGCCTCACACACTCGCCTTTGGTGAGTTTAGGCCATAACAGCTGTTTGAAAAACGTATGCTGGCATTTCAGCCAGTTCAGGTCGGATGGAATTTTTGGCCCACATCATGACGTCACAATGTGAATAGATTACAATAGACCAATGACTGTTCATCTGAGTAAGGGTGTGTACTCTAGACCATCCTATCAGCTAATTAGGGCTGTTTATTACATCAATATCTTCAAATTTGTTTCCTAACGCCCACACGACCATTCTGAAAATTGTAAGAACCAACGCTGATGATGAGAAGCAGGTACGGAGAGTTGAACATTTAATTCGGCACAGACATGGAACAGGACAGGAACAGCGTCAGAACCGGGTAATACAAAGACATACGACAATTAAAGCTGAAGTGGGGAATAGAGCTTGGGAGACAGACAGATATAGCGGAGGAAATAACATAAGTGATTGAGTCCAGGTGAGTGCAATGAGTCGCTGTTGTGCGTGACGAGGGAAGCAGGTGTGCATAATGATGGTGGCAGGAGTGCGTGAGGCTGAGCAGCCTGGCACCAGGGAGAGAGAGCAGGAGCAGGCGTGGCACAAATGGTGGTCCAAGAGATTTTGATAGTGATTTGGTTGTCCCCCGCAACGGAAAAGGTTTGGAATGGCTGTGCTACGCTACTGTAGAGAACCACTTACGTTACTGTCTGTTGCACATCAGAACATTTCAGTCTAGGTTACAATCTAACTCAATCTAATTGTGATGGCAATTCAAATGCTTACATTTTTCCTCAAAATGGGACAGAACACCTCATTTGGATGACTCTGATATTCAGTGTTTGATGGAATGGTATGTTGAAGAAACCTTAATTATCATGCAATAATTATTCTGCTCTAACATAGGCATAAATCATTCCACAAGCTAATCTTGGTCTATTTTTGCAAACACAACAACATTATGCCTCTTATCAGAGTGGATATAGTTATTCATATGAACAATGCTTCAAGATTACACTGCAAGAAATATATATATTTTTTGGAGGGTTTGGTTAATAACAGATCTACAGACAAGGTTGAAGAGTCACACTTTATTTACAAAAATACTGAGAACCAAACAGTCCAGGGAGAGAAAGCGTGAGGGATAATTCCTACAACAGCAGCTAATGGCTCCGTTCTACGTCTGTAGACCGTAGCACATCTTTTGTGAATATGCAAACATTAAGACATAGTGTTAGTCGTGTCCGAGCCATCATCTTAGCGTAAGTGTGTGTTGTTGTTGCTGCATTATGCTCGTGTCCGGTAGTACGGTGGCAGTCTGGGCTCCAAGCAGCAGAACGGTACCGTTTACTTTCTGCGAACCGTTTTACCCTTCTTGGAGCTGTAAAACGTCACAAAGACAGAGAAACAGAGTGAGACATCCCATGAAGAGACAATCAATGCACATGTTCATCTATAAATAAAGACTTACATTGACTTTAAGTTACTGAATTTACTTCCAAATGACTTTAGATATGGATGCAAATGTGTGAGTTATGCTGTTCTAATGTTAATATCGGTCTAACTAACAATCATCAATAACAAAAGACCACTCAAAACAAGTCATGGAGTTGTCATGCTTATCCTTTTCGACACACCATGCAGCACTTACCATGGAATGGAGGTGATGATGGAATGAATGAAAGCAAAGGAAATATAACATGATTCTCTCACTGACCTGTGTGTTCTATCCTACTGTGCTCGTGAGGATTCATGGAGTATTTTCTGTCCTTATGGAGGAAATTATCTCTTTTTGCATCCTATAGCTATCAGGCTAACAGCCGGTCCTTGGTGGCAGTAATACACATGATAGCTTCAAGAAATTAGAATGCGACACTGAGAGAGCAAAGAAACAGCAGTCCAAAGCACACTATTTAGTAATTGGACAGGCATTTCATTGACTTCACAATGAAGAAATGTAAAGTTACCTCAGGATCAGATTTGATGCTTTCATATATTTTCTTTGCTTTTGAAACATTTGACAATGTGACAATACCCACAACGTAAACACATGAATTAAAGAGAACCAGAGCCTTATACAGTACATTTGGAAATTATTCCGATCCCTTGACTATTTCCACATTTTGTTATTTTACAGCCTTATTTGAAAATGTATTAAATACATGTTTTCCTCATCAAGCTACATACAATACCCCATAATGACAAAGCGAAAATCTATACAAAATCTAAAACAGAAATACCTAATTTACATAAGTATTCAGACCCTTTGCTATGAGACTCTAAATTGAGCTCTGGTGCATCCTGTTACCATTGATCATCCTAGAGATGTTTCTACAACTTGAATGGAGTCCAACATTACTTACATTACAGCTCAGGAACGTGATGCACGGGAACTTGGCTTTCT
Organism: Oncorhynchus keta; assembly: GCF_023373465.1. NCBI lineage: Eukaryota > Metazoa > Chordata > Actinopteri > Salmoniformes > Salmonidae > Oncorhynchus > Oncorhynchus keta. The sequence goes on along the minus strand of NC_068437.1, from coordinate 14,701,807 downwards.
TTGTTGAACCTGGTTGTAGGTCTACATCCTTTGTTATTTGGATTGTCAGTGTCTACTGTATATGTGTTTTGCCAAAGGTATAAGAGTTTTTATGTCCAAAGGGCCAAGAGTACTAAATAAGTAATGTCATAGCAAATTCAGAATGAATGGCTGGCAATGTTTGCCAATACATTAACATGAATGTCAATCTTGTTCTATAGCAAACTGGTTTCTTCTGTCAGATAGTGAAGGGAGAGATTAACTCAATATCATTTAATCTCATTGGTGGATTCTAAACTGTAATGTTTTCAGCCATAAACTGACAAACTGTCCTGTACAGTTTTGGCAGAAAGATATAGGGGTGGAAGCTACATTACTTACTGTTTCTGTAACACGTCAATGCGGTTCCTGGGAGTGATGACCTGGAAATGGCACATTTAACAGCGCATTTTACAGGAGACAGACTGGTTGACTGACTGCGTGTGTGTGTCAGTATTGACTCCCCAAATTGCCAAGGATAGAGAGTTGAGGGGAGGAGGACATGTTAGAAACGATTAGCCAGACACTACCACTACTGAGTTTCTGTCACTTTCTTTCAGTGGGAATGAAATCCAGACAGAATCACTTACCTGCGAATCACACCATTTCTTCAGAATTGACCAGTGACTGGCTTTTAGCTCAGCAGTTCCCTATGGGTCTATGATTGGGTCTCAGCTCAGTCTATCGCTTGCACATAGACACACTCTAATACCTCTGGAATGTTTCGGAATGACATGGTACAGTATGCCATGTGTCATAACCTGTCTGTAACATGGCGTGTTCAACCCGAATGGGTGGAATATAATCAATATTCATTCAGATTTAATTTGTTGTCTTCTCTTGTCTTCTCGACCCACTGTGGAACCGTCTGCTCTGTTTCAGTCGCCTCTGTGTTAAGTTTCACATGCAACTTTCTCATTAAGTTTCAGACCATGCACCGCAGTGGCGCGGCAGAGCCCCCATGAGCTGTGACAACTGTCCAGCTCTACTTACAATTTACTCAGCTCCTCCACTCTCTTACGCAGGGTTGTGACCTGGAGGAGATATCAAAGCAGAGTTGTGTTCATATCTGAGAGGCCGTGTGGCTGAGGCCACCAAGCGGATGGTGAGACTTGGTGGCCCGTTGTCACCCTTGATTTTACCCGGGTAAGACTTGGACTTTTTCAAGATTATCTAAAAAAGATCTTACAGGGTGTCTTACATGACCCATGTCTGTAAAAACCTAAGGAAAAAAACTGATCATGTGGTGACTGAGCTAGACGTTTTATCAGGTCACGGTCAATAACAGTACCGTCCATACTGCCACGGGGGAATGCGGTCGTGTACAAAGACATATGCTCGAAGAATGGAGACAGTCATATTATCAGCTGAGCTCTTGATTAGAGCGAGTAAAATTAAAAGATTACATAATTTAATTTAATGTCTTTAAAATATATCATAACTTCAACAGTCCACAATTCTTTTTGATGTGCATATTGCTGTATGTATGTATGTATGTATGTATGTATGTATGTATGTATGTATGTATGTATGTATGTATGTATGTATGTATGTATGTATGTATGTATGTATGTATGTATGTATCACTGGGATAACTTGTAGTATATTTCTCTTTTCTTTAACCAGGACATCGGATACATACCTCATACTTCTGCCTCTTCAGCCTCTCGATGTGGTCAAACTTCTCAGACTCCAGTGTCTGCATCCATTCATGCAGCTCCTTTGCCTTCTCCCTAGAGCAGAGCAAGCAAGATGACTCTGAGTTCAAACTCTCTGTGGAGATTCCATATTTACACTGAGGTTGAATACTTGATTCTGATTGGCTGAAGGTTGTTCTTAAAGTGCATTAATTTCAGGTAACGAGAGACAGTTGCAAAAGCTATTGTACTTGTACCTGACTTTTCCTGCTGTAGGCCTGATTCTCCTCGCCAAAACAAACCACCACACACAATGTACTGTACATAAAGCCCAAGTCTGTTACTTGAACTGCTTCTTACTTCAGTTTCTCTTCATTCAGATGGTCGATGTTCAGGGCCTTGCGTCTGCCTGCCAGGATCTTCTTCTTCTTCTCTCTCTCAGTTTCCTTTTTCCCACCTCTCTTTGAGTCAGCCTGTTACAAGTGAATGGCAGTGGTTACAAGGGGCAAGTCCATCGGTCACACATGTAAACACACAACTCATTGTTTCGTTTTTCTGTTGTTTTTTCCTTCTGAATTACATGTTGTATACAAGTAAGTGATATTTTTTTCTATTCATAACGTTATGGTTCTGTGAAGACTGGCTGGTCGCTAAGGTCACCTTCTGCAGATGGCTGCTGTAGTTGGAGCCCATGCTGGACAGGGCAGACTTCTTCTTTGCGTCCTCATCAGCCTTCTTCTTGGCATCTGCTTCCTCCCTCTTCAGCCTCTCCTCCTGTATTAGAGATCACAACACAGAGTTAGTGTGTTGTAGTTGTCAGTCCCATGTTGACAGAACGCCGATCGTTGAAGAAAGCCCGGAGGGGTCGATGGTGGAACTTGCGGAGGACACAAACCTCACGTCTCGCCGCGCGCTCCTTCTCCTTCTCGCTACGGATCCTGTTCTGCTCGGCCCTCTCAGCCCTACGCTTCTCCTGCAGACGGACACACAGATACACATGGTTGGTTGTATTACCTTTGGTCACCAGTGGACATTGCAGTGTCTTATCATTTTGTCATGGTTGTATTACCTTTGGTCACCAGTGGGCATTGCAGTGTCTTATCATTTTGTCATGGTTGTATTACTTTTGGTCACCAGTGGGCACTGCAGTGTCTTATCATTTTGTCATGGTTGTATTACCTTTGGTCACCAGTGGGCATTGCAGTGTCTTATCATTTTGTCATGGTTGTATTCACCAGGAACTAAATGTAAGCAAGCAGGAGTGAACTACCTGAACTTGTCCAATAAGAAAACCTTGACTTTATTTAGGACCTTGTATTCATTTTCAAATTTGACCCATGTGTATGCAGAGTGATGTCATTTACGCATTCTTACTCACAATTCTTTCTTTGAGGGCGATGAGCTCTTCCTCCTCCTTCTTTCTGTGCTCAAAGTGAGCATCTATCAGGGCCTGCAGCTCAATAAGATCCTTGTTCTGACGCTTTTTCTGAATGTCCTGTAAGGTTAGGAAGTAGAGCCATGTGTTAAGTACATGTCGTCAACTCTGACATTAGCCCTGGTATTATCCGGCCAGCTGTCTCCAGATGGTCATGATGTGTGCAGGGCCACTTACGTCAAAGTCCACTTTATCGCCATCAGGAATCTTTGGTACCCTGAGAAGTGTCAATATAAAAATACAGTGAATCTATGGGTAGTAAAATAATAAAAAACAAATAACGTAATAAAAAAGGCATAATGTTAGGGGTAATGCAACACTGTAAGACAGCAGAGAACTGAAATTGAATTTCAGTTATTTAATTTTTAAATTTTTTACCGTCACTGTTTTGTTTTCTGTTTGCTTTTGTTATGTTTAATGTCATCTTGTTTGTAATGAAATATATCTACATGTTTAGAAATTGATGTGATGTTGACCTGAAATAAGGACAATGAAATAATAACAAAATATATATCTAAAAAAAAGAAAGAAAAATTCATATTTGTTGCGTTAGGCCTATATAGAATAAGGCAGCTGAAGGTTTTGACTACCACAGTTAAGAATGTAGTATTTTGTTTTATGAGAGATTGAAATGGAAATGGAAATATGAAGGCAGCCATTTCTGTGTAGTAATCATACACATCTAGAAATGTGTACCAACAAATGAGGGGTTACATGAAATGATGACTTACTTGAACTGTGGCTTTTGGGCTGTATATTAAGAAATGAAGAGGACAAGTACATGTTATTGGGTTAGATATGTACAAATCAGCATAAAGCAAATTAGTAATTATCAGGCAAAAAAAGATTCAGGCATTACTTGAATGAATATTTGATTTGTTTCTATATTAAATGGAGAGAAAAAAATCTGCGGTAGATATTCCAAAAATGCCTGGCTTTCAATTTGAGGGGGTGGGTGTTTGTTAGTGCTATGAAAATCAGCAGAGAAATAACCACCAAAAGAAAAATCCAAATCTCAGATATGACATAAACAGCTTTGCACACACAATTGAATAATATGGACATGTGTAATGTGTGCTTGATTTATTTCTAAAGTGTGATCTTATTTTAGAATAATTGACGTCTACTTATATTACAGGAAAATATTCAAATGAAAAATATTACTGCTGAAAGACAAGCAAAGTGTTTAACTTTAAAAGAGAAACGTTCTAACTGTGTCATGTTTGTCGTTTGACCCGCACACCATTTTCACAAGCAAGACAACACAGATTTCATTGTTAGAAGAGCATGTTCTTTCTCTTGTTATGGGTTTGGTACATGCAGTGCTAATCGTGAGTGGGCATAGCAGGGAGGGTTGAACAGTGAGGTCACTGCGTGGTTAAGCAAATGTTAGCATTTCATATTCTTCCATCCTTTTTCTTATTTCTTTCCCAAAATACACCATTTAATTTTTGTTGTTGTTGATTTAACTGATGTGTAGTTTTTCTTTGTGCTACCAGTCAGCCAATTTCACAGTAATTCTAGATCTGACAAGCAGTTATGACAGAGCAGACATTCCCCCAATACAGCGAGACCTCAGACCTGGGACATGGACAATATATACATACGCATTCCTATATACCAACCAGCGTGACACAGATAATTCATCTTTAATCAACATACCTTCCTCTTCAACGACCTCTGCATGCAGCAAGCAATGAAAATGAAAGCAAAATAAACAGCGTTAGCAATGGCAACAAGGGCTGACTAGTAAGCCATAGGCTGCAGACTCTAGCTAAGCTTCGGCATTTGCGTCATCTCATTTTAATATTTCAAATGGAAATGATACTTTTGTCGGGCTGCGCACTACGATTTACTTGTGTGTGACACTTCAGCAGTTTGTGGAAGTACAATAATGAATTTGTAAACGTGTCTCACACAAAAGCGCCTCAAAGTATCATTCAGTTTAAAACTAGAATCCTTAGTCGAAACTAAAACAAAGCGCCACACGGCCTCTGTTTCGGTAAAAGCTGAGGGATGACCCTGGATAACTGTAACCACTCTCAGATTCATAGACAGCGCTATTGATGCAACGACTGACCATCCATGGTATAACAATGACAGTTTCAACCATGTTTTGACGCTATACCGTCTCTTTACATTTACATTGTTTACACACATTGGAGTAAAACAAGCTAATATTTTTGGTTCTGATGAGGTACAACAGTCGAACTAAGCTCACGAGGCATTTATGAGTTATATTCTTCAAGAATCAATGGGTATACACTGAGTATACAAAAAATAAGGAACACCTTTTGACATAACGTCAAAAGCGTTCCACAGGGATGCTGGCCCATTTTGATTCCAATGCTGGCCCATGTTGATTCCAATGCTTCCCATGGTTGTGTCAAGTTGGCTGGATGTCCTTTGGGTGGTGGACCATTCTTGATATACAAGGGAAAGTGTTGAGAGTGAAAAACCCAGCAGCCTTGCAGTTCTTAACACAAACCAGTGCATCTGGCACCTACTACCATACCCCTTTCAAAGGCACTTAAATATTCTCTCTTGCCGATTCACCCTCTGAATGGCACACATACACAATCCATATCTCAATTGTCTCAAGGCTTAGAAATCCTTTTTTAACCTGTCTCCTCCCTTTCATCTACACAAATTGAAGTGGATTTAACAAGTGACATCAATAAGAGACCATAGCTTTCACCTGGATTCACCTGGTCAGTCTGTAATGGAAAGAGCAGGTGTTCTTAATGTTTTGTACACTCAGTGTATATCATTAATTTATACCTCCAAAAAATGTAGCAACTACGGATTCTAACTTTAAGAAGGGACTGCCACAACAAACACATGTTCAGAGTGCATCTACAGTGCAGGATATCCACTATATTTTGATACACTGATGTTGACTTATTATAGCTTATAGTTGGAAGTCTAATGCATCTATTCTATTCTATATACTCAAAAAATGCTGGGTTGTTTGGTTGACCCAACTGCTTGGTTGCAGGCATTTGGTCACTGAGTTTTGCTGTTTTCTTTAAAAAGAGCAAAGTTGGATTGTTGTTTCTGAGTTATTGGTGCTGGGTTATTGAGAGACAATGCCTTCAGAAAGTATTCAAACCCTGTGACTTATTCCACATTTTGTGTTACAGCCTGAATTCAAAATGAATTAAGTTGATGTTAATTCAGAAACATTCACTGTCTTCTTGGAAAAACAACTCCATTGTAGATTTGACCTTGTGTTTTAGTTTAGTGTCCTGCTGAATTAATCTTCCAGTGTCTGGTGGAAAGCAGACTGAACCAGGTTTTCCTCTAGGATTTTGCCTGTGCTTAGCTCCGTCCCGTTTCTTTTTATCCTGAAAAACTCCTCAGTCCTTAACAATTATAAGCATACCCAAAACATGATGCAGCTACAACCATGCTTGAAAATATGGATAGTGGTACTCGGTAATGGGTTGTATTGGATTTGTCCCAAACAAATAACTTTGCATTCAGGGCAAAAAGGTAATTGCTTTGCTACATATTTTGCAGTATTAATTTAGTGCGAACTGTATGCCTGTTTTGGAAAACATTTATTCCGTACTGGCTTCCTTCTTTTCACTCTGTCAATTAGGTTAGTATTGTGGAGTAACTACAATGTTGTTGATCCATCCTCAGTCTTCTCCTATCACAGCCATTAAACTCTGTAACTATTTTAGTCATCATTGACCTCATGGTGAAATCCCTGAAAGGTTTCCTTCCTCTCAGGCAACTGAAATAGCAAGGACGTCTTTATCTTTGTAGTGGCTGGGTGTATTGATACACCATCCAACGTATAATTAACCTCTTCACAATGCTCAAAAGGATAACCAATGTCTGCTTTTTACATTTTTTACACATTTACCAATAGGTACACTTCTTTGCAAGCCATTGGAAAACCTCCGTGGTCTTTGTAGTTGAATCTGTGTTTGAAAACCACTGCTTGACTGAGGGACCTTACAGATAATTGTATGTGTGGGGTACAGAGATGAGGTAGCCACTCAAAAATAATGTTAAACACTATTATTGCACACAGAGTGAGTCCATATTATGCGACTTGTTAAGCAAATTGTTACTCCTGAACTTATTTAGGCTTGCCCTAACAAAGGGGTTGAATACTAATTGACATTTCAGCTTTTCATTTTATATTACTTTAGAATTTTTTTGAAAAACACAATTACACTTTGAATTATGGGGTATTGTGTCTAGGCCAATGACAAAAAAATCTCAATTTAGTCCATTTTAAATTCAGGCAGTAACACAACAAAATCTGGAAAAAGTTGAGTGGTGTGTATACTTTCTGAAGGCACTGTATGACCCAGTGGGTCAGAAGGGTTTAGAAGCGTACTTCAGTAGGGGCGTGGCTTACAGCTTTTTTTTGCCAACCATGAGAGTAAAAGTAATTCCTGTTAATCTGTTCTGTTGTATAGTTATCACATGTTAAGGTTGAACATTGACACGATGAACAGGAATGAGATGTACTCTCACGGGTGACCAATAAGAGCTATCTGAATATTCACGGCCATAATAAGCCACACCTCCAGAAAATAATTTAAGGATTACATACAATAAGACACAGCTGCTAGGTCACCCCAGCGTGAAAGTTTAAAAAAATACCCAACTGATGGTTAAATTAACCCTTATTTGGATAACTACAACCCAACATGTTGAGTTATTCACGCAACCCAACTGGCTCGGGTCAAAATAACCCATTGTGTGTTCTGTCCAATATTTACCCAGCGCTGGTTCTTAGGTTGTTTTTAATCCAGCATTTTTTGTGTAGCAATGAGGAAGCAATTTGTCCTAGGCCTAAAAGCAGCCGGAACGGAACAGGGAAATGGGCATATTTATTAGCACAGTCTAAATGAGAACATATAGCTAATAACATACAACTAATAATACAGTGGATGCATCCATTGTCTTGGCCAGCTATGAAGGGAAGGTACTACATTCAAGTAAATGTAGAACAAGAAAGTACACTAGGGATATGTATCCCATTATCGACACTAGCATACCACTTATAATAAAACATGTCCAATGTATTGGATGCTAAGGGGTATGCTACTATGGACATTGGAATACATCCCTAGCTATATTAGTCATAGGTCTGTCTGGCTGTAACAGGTGGAGCGCACTGCTGCATCTCAAAGGATGATAGAATACCCCATGCCAACATACCTTCCGCCTCTGGTTCTGGCTCAGGCTCTGCCTCTGGCTCGGGCTCTGGCTCAGGCTCTGCCTCTGGTTCTGGGGCTGCCTCTGGGGCCACTTCTACCTCTTCCTCTACCACTTCTTCTTCTACTACCTCTTCAACTACCTCTTCAACTACTTCTTCTGCTATGGCTACACAACATGCAGTGAGTAACCAGGGAGAGGAAGGTGAATGGAGAGGTTAATGAATGGAAGCATGAGAAAGATGGTAAGTTATTTAGAACAGAAAAGAGATATGGAGGTTAAAAGAGGAGACGAGTTCATGGGCGTAACCACCGGGTGGCGCTATATGAGGCAGAGAAAATAGCAAGCAGGAGAAAGAGTTCAGGGTTCAATGAATAGATCAATAGAGGCAATATTGGACAATGTGTTGATGTTTCCTATATACAGGGACCTGAAATTGACCTTACTACTTTTCTACTATACAAACACTTCTGCCAATTACGAAGGTTTGTTTGCCGACGAGGTATCTTCTAATTTGGTATATCTAGTCTGACATGAGCCTGTAGTTTCTTACTATGTAGATAAATATTTTCCGCAATGACCATATTGTATGTTCAAGTTAAAGTCTGATGAAGTGAGGTGAAGTGGTAGCATTAGCAGTATCCAACATGCTATGAGCTACATGAAGATCCAATGAGTTGAACACACATCCTCAAGCACACTGAGGATCAAGAGCGACACAGCTGACAAATTAGTATAGATGACATGAACATTTTCATTGTCTGCGCGTCATTGTTTTTTACCTTCTCCCTCGCCTCCACGGATATAAACAACAATTTTGGAGAAAGAAAGGAGTAAAACAATAGTGTTACCAAAATAATCCGTCTGCATCCAATATATCAGTATATAATATAATATTTACTATATATATTATACACTGTAAATATGGGTACAGTAGGGATCAGTTGTATGCATACACAATACAGTCCTCCATAGCTGATCAATTGGCAGTTCACAAAGTGCTGTGAAATCAGGTCTCTTGGGAAGACTTTTGAGCTGACAAAACATTTCAAGGCCTGATAGTTTAATAGGATTGATTTATAGCCCTCCATAAAGAGGAGATATGCATTTTTACTCAGACAGAATGTGTACAAACTAGGAGGACAGTATAACTGTAAATGGTCTAGAGAGTTGCAGGGACCTGTTGCTAACAGACGAGTGGATGGATGTGCTCTGACATTTAGAAAATCATTTAAAGGAATGCGTTAATTCATTTAAATGCATCATGCTCAATTTAGTCAATGGCCTGTTATCAACATTGGCCCCTGAAACCATTCATCAATAAGTCATGACTAAGTCATGGCTTTCTCTACATGTTGTGCTACAGAGGGCAGTTTTGAACACAACTTGAAACCTAAGGAATCCAGCCAGGTTTCTCCATTGCGTTGAACTATTCTACATTGAGGATTGAAATCAGTTAGGAATTGGTTAACAAAACATATAGAATGTTTCAGCATACGATTGAACAATTACCCATTTAAAATGACTATGATCATGCAAAGATACAATAATGATACAGGGCAATAACATAGTAATAATGTAACTTACCCTCGCTGTGAAAGGATAGAAAAAGGATAGAAAAAGATATTGCAAGTTTAGTCAGGCAGTCAAAAACAACTCACCAAAATGAAATTTGGATGAGGTAATCATGGGGATGCAAAATAATGCTGCAAATACTTACACTTCTTCTGTGTCAGACATGGTGACAGTGGACTTTGCACCTGAGGTACAAGGGAAGAAAGAGAGACACTTTCACTAAGACGCCAAGGAGGCAACACTCAAGTCACTAGCATTATTTATAGCATGGGGTTATGATCGATGCCAGACTGTAAAATGTCTTCTCCCATTACCAGAACCCAACCCTAATGGGGGAACATTTTGCCGACATTTTTGAATAAATTGTAGTACAGAAAAATTAGCTGAATTTGTAAAGGGATTGCTTTTGAATCTACCAAGCTCTAAATCTGCACATTTTAATATCTGTTTTCTAATTAGTGTTAGGAAAATATACTGAAATTCAATACGCTGCCAATTCTGCTTCTCAGACAATAAATGAGAAGGTACCCATGCAAATATTCATGGCCTTTTTCTTTTTACCCCCTCCCTTCCCATGTTCCACGAGACCACAGGTCAATGTGAAGGTCAAAATCTAAGGTCTTCAAGTTAACTTAATATCTTGGTCAAATTCCATGCCTCAACATAGGTGCTAGAATACATGCATCTTTAGAAACATGACGATCTAACTCTTTATCAACATTTTAAAGGGATTCGGTCCCTTCTAGACCAATTTAGTAAGCTATGGCTAGCCTTTTGCTTCTGATTTAGTTTGTTTTGCAACTTAATATTATCTTGTCAGACAATGTATCATTATCTGATAAATCCCCAAAGTTACACATTTTGAACTGATTAGCGTGCATTACAAGGATGTTCACAAAACACTTCACCTTTGCATTTGTAAAGCATAACTTCTGTAACTGGGTCACCCTAGAGGCCTACTCACACATTACAACTATTCCTAAACAGACAGCTGCAAATGTCTTTAAGAAATGGGTCCAGGATCCGATTTCCAAAGCACAGATCAGGTTCTTTCTCTTGGAATAGTGTCAGTAATTCCCATTTAATTTCCTTATGTGGACATCTCCCTCTCATAGGCATTTCATCCACTTTTCCATGATTCCATTATGTCGTATTAACTTGTTAAAGATAAAAAATAAAAACGGGGACATAGGGAATAATGAAAGAACATGAAACTGTTTGACAATGCGAAAGACTGAAAGTCAAAGGTTGATTCTTGAAAATGCAATCATATTACCATAGCTATAGATTTCTGGGTTGATTTCACAAATCAGGCTATTGCTCAATGGGCCCTGTAACATTAGTAGAGTGTCTATGTGTTTAGCCTATAAGTATGGAAGGTTCAACGTGCCACCACGTTCTCCTAGTTCACAGGTCTCCAGAATAACAGAATGTCACACCTTTCTCTCTATTAAACTATCACTGACTTTGCTGTGACATACAACACGCAAACATTTCTGTCCACTAGATATGTGTCCAGCTATCTGTTAACCACATCACAAAAGACCAGTATAGTGCTAACAAGACTGTTCTCAATCCTAACATTGAGGTAACATGGAGCATATCTCTAAGATTCCCTCATCTTAGCCTCCATTTTGATTTAAACCATTGGATCAGCTCCACAACATAGCTACATGTCTTCGAGGACCATTTTTTAAATCCCAGGCTTGCGACAGCCTGTTGGAGCCAGGCCTCACCCCCAGAAACCTTGTAGCACCCAAGTCACTTTTAGCACTTAATCTAACAAGAACAACAAGAACAGACTTTCACACATATACCAGCATTTCTTGACACAAAATGTTGACACTTCATTTTACATGCCAAGTGGCTTTCAAGAATTATATTCTTGCACAAAGAGACACCCACAATCTTGATCAAGTTAAGCTAGAAGCTTATGTAGAAACCTGTATGTTCCCTTCACCTGTCCCTATTCCCCTGGTGGGTCCTTTCACCCTTGACCTCAACATTACTATGGAGCAGCCGACTGCTTTAAAGCCTGAGTGTTCCAACACAGTGGCAGTGGTTTTGCACGTGTGGATTCAGCTGTTCTTGAAAGGAGACAGCTAGGGGGGCCCTGAGCTCTTAACAGTGCACTTGATCTGAAGCTCTTTATCAAGCTATCTATCTATCTATCTCACTCACTCACTCACTCACTCACTCACTCACTCACTCACTCACTCACTCACTCACTCACTCACTCACTCACTCACCACTCACTCACTCACTCACTCACTCACTCACCACTCACTCACTCACTCACTCACTCACTCCTTTTCTTGTTCCACTCACTCTCTCTTCCTTCCAACCACTCTCACTCTCTCTCTCTTACCTCAGAATAGCGGAAAGAAGAAGTGAGCTCCCTGGTGGCCGAGACTGGCTGTAAGGTTCTGCAGAATTACAACCCTGATTATGTCCTTCTGTTATAGTGACACTTGATCCAAGGAAGGTCCCTATTGGACAAGGAAGCGTCGGAGGCGAGGCCCCAATGGGGATGTCTTGACGTCTTACACCCGGCACTTAATAAGGAAATGGATAAATTGTGGGGTAGGGAGGGAGGCTCAAGTTTGGAGAGGGACAGCCAACGCCCCTGTTGCTATATTTGCCATCACATTAGGCAAGCAAAATTAACCCAAGAGGAATGTCAGTCGAGGCAATCAGATGGTAGACTTGTTCCTTTCCCACAGGAGTGGGAGATCAGATTGATACTGTAAACATAATGTATGTCAATGGCCCGGTCAAATGAGGACAGGATCTGTGGACAGTCTGTACTTTTTCAACACTTTACATTATTTGCTGAATCAACTTCCAGGGTCTTCAGCAGCTTTAAAATAGTATTTGGACTGACCATTGGGTCTAATTCACGCAAATACAAGACACAGCCATAGTAATCTACCCATTATAGCTTATTTATGAAGTATTCTATAATGGGAAGATTACTGTGGCTGTGTATTTGTGTGCATTAGATTCTCACCAGGGCCCGTATCCACAAAGTGTCTCAGAGTAGGAGTGTCTCAGAGTAGGAGAGATGATCTAGGATCCGGTCCCCACCTGTCCATATAATCTTATTTATTATGATATGAAACTGATCCTAGATCAGCACTCATACCCTGAGAGGTTTTGTGGATACGGGCCCAGGGCTCTAAGAACTAACTGTCATACTGAGAATGTTTCTCATTTTTCTAGCTTCATTAAGACCCTTACAGATATGCGATATCATGAATTTCCCTCTTTAACTGTGTTATGGGTGCCTGATTGGACTGATTTATTAGGCGGACCATGCTGTGCCCTGGCTGGAGCTGTGATTGGTTAACATTTCGGTCGAATTGGCAGAGAAAAGCTTCTTGAGCTGAGCTGGCACACGCTTTTCTGCAGGGGGCGCCACTCTGAAAGAGTATTTTTCAGAGAGGAGGATCTGGTCTCCGCAGCGAGGGGTGGTGATATCTAAGGTGCTATGGCCACCCCCTGACTGGCTGACGGTCGCAGTTAGCGCGCTGTCACGACGGAGCACATTCTGAGCTTAGGGCTCAGATTTTATTTTTGGACTGCCATGGAGACTGGCCCTTCCATTTGTAGGAAGGGGGTATAGTTGCGCTCAACATGAGCCTTCCGCTCTGACACTCCGGGCTGGGACAAGCAGGCAGCAGCCGGCAGACCCCCAAGCAGCAGTCACACAGGTAAATACACTACAATTTCTTTTCGACAGCTCGTAGTAATGTGTTTATGCTATTGGCTGGGTGGTAGAGCACTGAGACAGGTGTTAGAGCTGTTGAAGCCAGCCCCCAGGAGGCTGTACTGTATACTGTAGCCCCATTATGGCTAAAACTATTTGACATGTCTTCAAAGGGATTTTCGATGCAATGTTAAAGCTTTGTATTTCGGGTGTTGCATTCCAGGAGTCATAACTGGAACGAGATAGTATCATGGTTAAAACAATAATGGTTTATGTTCTGATACTCCTACGCAATACTCCTACACTACTTGCATATGTTAACCTATGAACATATAACACACAGGGTGGTAGAATGTTTATTGTTGAAGTACATGCTGGTACAGTGTTTTAAGTTGAATCTGTAAATGTTTTTGCTTTTTCAAATGTAAGGGGACTCCCCTGTCCGGGCGTGTTTGTCAACTGTAGTAAGCATTACCTGGTAAGCTCAATGCTGTTATATATTTTTTAATAGCTTTACTGATCATGTGCTCATAAACTAAATGCATGTGCATGTTTTTAGGGGTAGGGGATGGGAGATTTTTCTTCCCACCTAAGGTGGACAACCAAAAGCCATTGTATGATGCATGGCTATTATTACCCTTTCCTCTTTTGAACTTGCATCTTGGAGGTGCTCCAAAAGCCTAACCTACCAGAGCCTTAAAAGGATGACCTCATCTCATGTATCAGGAGGCAGGTCCAGTCTCTGTTACTGTAGCAGAGTGGCCCCTTTAAAACATGATCAGAAGTGGCCTACATTTGAGTTTGACTACTAGCAGAGGCCTCAAACAGCCATATTCAACTGGTGGGCCGCGGTCCGGATCCGGAACATGGACCGCGTGTACTGACTTGAACTCAGTTGGGCTTTCAACTTAATGCTGCTGAAAGTTGTAGTAGTGGAATGCACATGGTGCAATTTCGAAATTTGGTAGTGTATAATCAGTTTTCCTCTTGTCATGTCATTAACTGACAGACCATAGAGAGCTATTTCTAACATGTCAAAAATATAGAGTTGATCAATTACTAGCCCATGTTAGCTAGGTAGGTAAGTTAGGCTAACCAGCTAGGCTAACCAGCTATCTAAATCTTGTAGTTATCATGGCCATATTATGTGCCCAGGGGCCTCGACATGTCAAGACGTGTAGAATTGCAGGAAATGTGCTTATAAACTGCACACTTTTCTCTCTGCCCCATGGCAAAATAGGTAGAATTGTAGCAAATTAGCTTTAAAACTAGTTAGGGATAGGCGGGACGCAAATGTCTCAACTGGCCAATTGCCAGGGAAAGTGCAGAACGCCAAATTCAAATGAAATACTATCAAATTCAAAATTTCATTAAATCACACATGTAAGATACTCAATTAAAGCTACACTTGTTGTGAATCCAGCCAACATGTCAGACTTTAAAAATGCTTTTCGGTGAAAGCATAAGAAGCTATTATCTGATAGCCTGCACCATCTGCACCAGCAGTAAACCAAGGAGTTAGCATATTTCAACCCTGCAGGCGCTACACAAAACGCTGAAATAAAATA
Organism: Oncorhynchus keta; assembly: GCF_023373465.1. Lineage (NCBI taxonomy): Eukaryota > Metazoa > Chordata > Actinopteri > Salmoniformes > Salmonidae > Oncorhynchus > Oncorhynchus keta. The sequence goes on along the minus strand of NC_068437.1, from coordinate 14,686,681 downwards.
TAAAACATGCATTACCTTTGACGAGCTTCTTTTGTTGGCACTCCAAAAGGTCCTTTTGTTCGATTAATTCCGTCCATATATATCCAAAATGTCCATTTCTAAAGCGCGTTTGATACAGAAAAAAAACTGCTTACAAAAAATGCAACATCACTACAAAATATTTCAAAAGTTGCCTATAAACTTTGCCAAAATATTTCAAACTACTTTTGTAATACAACTTTAGGTATTTTTAAACGTTAATAATCGATCAAATTGTAGACGGGGCAATCTGTGTTCAATACAGGAATGAAAACAAACCGGCGCCACTTTTCACATCTTGCGCAACTCACAAAAGTGTACCCAGTTCCTAGTTGGTCTACTTCTTCATTGCACAAAGGAATAACCTCAACCAAATTCCAAAGACTGGTGACATCCAGTGGAAGCGGTAAGAACTGAAAACAGGTTCCTAAGAAATATCCCTTGGCAATAACAGCCAGGGAACAGAGAGAAGCAAAAAAAAAATTCTGAACAGTTAGTCCTCGGGGTTTTGCCTGCTACATAAGTTCTGTTATACTCACATACATGATTCAAACAGTTTTAGAAACTCCAGAGTGTTTTCGATCTAAATCTATGATATGCATATCTTATATTATTGGCATGAGTAGCAGGAAGTTGAAATTGGGCATGCTATTTATCCAAAAGTGAAAATTCTGACCCCTCGCCTCAAGAATGGCAAACATTTAGTCTATGATCAACGAGAGGGGTGTAAACAGTTTTAACAGTTTGGGGTCACATGGGTTGCGAGCAGTTTTTTTTTCTCAATACACCAATAATAGACAATATCCATCCGGACCTTTGCCACCTAGGACATTTGTGTGACCGTACCTTCTCAAATAGTAGTTTAGTGTCCCTGGCCTAAATCATACAAACCTACATAAAAAAAAAAGATTTAAGTAAAAAGGTATTTGATGTGCCATTATACATGCAATTTCCATTAATAAACAAGACAGAAGGTTGTGAGAGATAAATATGATATCCTGACTTGTAGGCTTATGACATTCCTTTTCAATCTAAATACAGCTATCAAGGTCTGAACTTTAAAAGGTTTACAGCCATCAAGGTTTAAAAAAGATACGGGTCAAGATCTTCCAATTATATCATTTGTTTACTGTGCACAAAAAAACTCTGACCTACTCAAATGGCCATGACCACAAGTGACATCACGGGGGTCAAATGCTCAACATTCACTTTCACTCTCAATCAATACTTGGACCTGTAGGTTGCAGGCCAAGTATGGCTGCCAGTCAGACCTCACACTGTCACAGTATCTAACTGCCCAGACCTCATAGTGTCACAGTAATACATAACATAAAAACATGTAATATACCAGCAACATAGTTTTTGGTATATTTGATCTTTATTGGTAATTTGTACAGTAAACCCACAGGCACAAGTGTCAGTGTCTTCACACATTACTTTGCCTTGTTGTTATGTACAGTACAGTAATTAGACCAATATATGCTCTTAGGTTCTATCTGATATGCATAAGCAGCCCCTCAGGTATTTTCTCGGCCATTGATTTACTGTCCCCGTCGAGTGAAAGTGATGCACCCTGCCTGTACAGGACATGACTGAGCATCTATAGAAGGGAGCAGGTGATCAGCTGCCCTCCTCTCTACTCTCTGCCTAAAATTAGGCCAAGGAACCTTCCAGTATCAGCTGTGAGGCCTTAATTGCAGGGAGTGTTAAACTTGACTACCCTCCTTCGCTTTCCACTCACTACGCCTCTTTATCCTCTGCAAATGGCAGTTGTCTCGCTGCGTAAAATGTACTGAACAAAATGCTACGAACCAAATGCATACATCATCATATAAAATGCTTTATTTCATGTCAGAAACAAATAGGTTTAAGGTAAAGAAAGTTTTAACACAAAAAAAGCAGAAATCACAATATTGTCACATTAGTAGCATAAGTAAGGATGTGAAAACCCCCAGTGTGCATCACTGGAAACAGAATCATGGTTAAATGGCAGGATGAAATGTTAGTATGTGTGAAATAAAGTGGAAATAATATGACAGACAATCAATGTTCTCTTACCAGGTTATTCAGTTACCAAAAAACAATTTGGCATTTCAATGCAGAATTTTATGCATAAAAAAAAAGAGATGAATTGCTTAAAGGCCAGTGTAGCCTAGTGTTTAACACCTTATTCATGCTGATGTCTGGATAATCTCTGTGCTCAAATAAATGCCAGAAGAAAAACACATTTTTTAAACATAATATTACAAATAACGGGCTCAGTGACTAAACTTCCCAAACCTGGAAATATGACAAAGAGTTACCATTTCATATTCTAAGCTTGGGTTTTATGTTCCTTTCTGCATAATTTCCAACATACATGTACTGTAAATGCATTCACCTAATACTTTTCAATGGCATAAACAAAGAAGAAAAACAACCATTGAGTAAAAAACAAACATTCATACTGTATATACATAAACATATGTGGCATATACTTTTGACAAGTAACCAAATATACACCGAGTGTACAAAACATTAAGGACCCCTTCCTAACATTAATCCCTCCCCACACACACAATTCTGCCCTCAGAACTTTCTCAAGTTGTCGGGGCATGGACTCTACAAGGTGTCAAAAGCATTTCACAGGGATACTGGCCCATGTTGACTCCAATGCTGCCCACAGTTGTGTCAAGTTGGCTGGATGTCCTTTGTGTGGTGGACCATTCTTGATACACACCAGAAACTGTTGAGCGTGAAAAACACAGGAACGTTGCAGTTCTTGACACAAACCGGTGCGTGAATGGCACACACACAATACATGTCTAAATTGTCTTGAGGCTTAAAAATCCTTCTTTAATGTTTCTCCTCCCCTTAATCTACACCTATGGAAGTGACTTAGACAAGTGACATCAATAAGGGGTCATAGCATTCACCTGGATTCACCTGGTCAGTCTATGTCACGGAAACAGCAGATGTTTTGTACATGTCTGGAGATTAAATGGAATTGGGGAGTTCTCATTGCTTTGTACAAACTGAATATACAGACACACAGAACAAAGCAACAGCTAACCATTTTTAAAAGTTCTCTAAAGTTACCTACTAAAGGTGGTAGGAAAGGTATAAAGGTATGCTACTTCAGGATATTATCACAGGGTTGCCTGACAAGCAAACGGTGTTGTTGAAGTTCACACCATCTTGAGAAGAAAGTCTTTGCCACCAACACATGTTTTTCAATATTCACCATGGGGTAGGTCTGAAAAAGAAATAAAAAAGTATTCAGATGTTTGTTTACCAATGGTGTGTTGATTATGTTTTTGATGGTCAATGAATAAGTCAGCCACTGATCTATACTCTTAGAAAAAAAGGGTTCCAAAAGGGTTATTTGCAGAGGGACCAGGGTTTGGAAGGCAAGGTTCGACATAGAATCCTTCTGAATTTGAATAAGCTTTTTATTGTATTTTTCTTTCTTTCTGTAGTGACTTGAGCGTTAGTGTTTACCTCAGTGTTTAAACCTGAACCCTGTAGAGTTAAAAAAAAAAAAAAAAACTGTAAAATGCCTTCGGAAAGTATTCAGACCCCTTGACTTTTTCCACATTTTGTTACGTTACAGCCTTATTCTAAAATGGATTACATTATTTCCCCCCCTCATCAATCAACACACAATAAACCATAATCACAAAGCAAAAACAGGGTTTTAGAAATGTTTGCTAATTCAATAAAATAAAATAGACAGAAATTCCTTATTTACATAAGTATTCAGACCCTTTGCTATGAGACTCGAAATTGAGCTCAGGTGCATCCTGTTTCCATTTATCACCCTTGAGATGTTTCTGCAACGTTATTGGAGTCCACCTGTGTTAAATTCAATTGAATGGACATGATTTGCAAAGGTACACACCTGTCTATATAAGGTCCCACAGTTGATAGTGCATGTCAGAGAAAAAAACAAGCCATGAGGTTGAAGGAAATGTCCGTAGAGCTCAGAGACAGGGTTGTGTCGAGGCACAGATCTGGGGGAGGGTAAAGGTCCCCAAGAACACAGTGGCCTCCATCATTCTTAATTGGAAGAAGTTTGGAACCACCCAGACTCTTCCTGAGGCCTCCCGAGTGGCACAGTTGTCTAAGGCACTACATCGCATTGCTAGAGGCGTCACTGCAGATCCGGGTTTGATCCCGCAGCCGGCCGATATGCAGCATTTACGGTGAATGCAGTCTCCTCTAAAGCGGGAACATTGCCTTTAAATTTCAATATGCTGAACTTCCGCAACGTAGATTGAATAGAGCCCTAATTCTGTAAAGAGGTCAATTAACACTCAGTGGTGTAAAATAACCCCATGTGTTGGTGTGTTGGAGTGAGATTGTGTTATTTTTACTATGTGCTGAGTAAAACACTCAAAACCATGCCAATTATTATCATATTTTCCAGCATGCTCTACAGCAGGTCGATTTTTAGAATTGTTTGCCTAACTATCTGTGTTATTGCATGTACAATTATTGACTGATCTTATGCCACATAAAGATTAATAACATAGGTTTTTCTAAACTAATCCAATCTGTTAGTAGCAAGAATTATTGCACTCGTTACTGAGATGGTTGTTCCAGTTTAGATGGTTTAGGTAGTCTCATATATACATTTTCCCTACCCTGGCAGTCATTCTGAAAGCAGGATGCAAGTGAGTAAAAACAACTCTGGTCAATGTCCACACCGATGGAAATCTAATTAGCATAATAAAAAAATCCCCATAAAAATCTGTCAGTTTAAAGCTAGAGATATCGCAATCCACCGCATCCGACTGACAGAGCTAGAGTGGTGTTTTGTCAGACCATGAGACCCAATTTTTTTTTTCTCAAAATCATCTGTAGTTTCCAAACGGTTTGGCCTACAAACTATACTGAACAAAAATATAAACGCAACATGCAATAATTTCAACAATTTTACCGAGTTACATTTCAGTTCAGGAAATCAGTCAATTGAAATAATTTCATTAGGCCATAATCTATGGATTTCATGACTGTGCAGTGGCGCAACCATGGGTGGGCCTAGGAGGGCATAGGGTCACCCACTTGGGAGCTAGGCCCACCCACAGGGTAGCCAGGCCCAGCCAATCAGAATGAGTTTTTCCCCACGAAAGGGATTTATTACAGACAGAAATGTTCTTGTTTCATCAGTTGTCTGGTCTCAGACAATCCTGCAAGGGAAGAAGCCGGATGTGGAAGTCCTGGGCTGGCTTGGTTAAACGTGGTCTGCGTGAGGCCGGTTGGATGGACAGCCAAATTCTCTAAAACAACGGAGGCGGCTTATGGTAGAGAAATTAACATTAAAATCTCTGCCAACAGTTCTGGTGGACATTCCTGCAGTCAGCATGCCAATTGCACTCTTCCTTAAGGCTTGAGAGATCTGTGGCATTGTGTTGTGTGACAAAACTGCACATTTTACAGTGGCCTTTTATTGTCCCCAGTAGAAGGTGCACCTGTGTAATGATCATGCTGTTTAATCAGTTATTTGATATGCCACACCTGTCAGATGGATGGATTATCTTGGCAAAGGAGAAATTCTCACTAACAGGAATGTAAACTCATTTGTGCCAAAAAATTTGACAAATCATTTTTGGGATCTTTTATTTGAGCTCATGAAACATGGGACCAACACTTTACATATTGCGTTTATATTTTTGTTCGGTATATTATGACCACTCTATGGAACATGATGGTGTTCTCCGTTTTGTTCTATGACTCCGTTTTGCCCACAAGCGTCTTGGGACTTGTCTGAAGTTGGTACAGTTGATCTGCCAACTTCTGTCTGTAGCATCTGAACAGTATGGGCTACACACTACTATGTGTAAAGGTGAGACTCTCACGGACATGTACATGTTGGGTGTTTAGTGCCAAAAACAGGGGGTTAAAAACATGTTAAAAAAATATATGACAAATGTTTCCTGATCTTTCTTACAGTGCCATACGAAAGTATTCACCCCCCTTCGCATTTCTCCTATTTTGTTGCCTTAAAACCTGAAATTAAAATATAATTTTGTTTTTTTATCATTTGATTTGCACAACATGCCTACCATTTTGAAGATGCAAAATGAAAAATAAATTGTGAAACAAACAAGAAATAAGACAAAAAGTCAATACTTTGTAGTGCCACATTTTGTAGAAATTACAGCTGCAAGTCTCTTGGGATATGTCTCTATAAGCTTGGCACATCTAGCCACTGGGATTTCTGCCCATTCTTCAAGGCAAAACTGCTCCAACTCCTTCAAGTTGGATGGGTTCCTGCTGGTGTACAGCAATCTATAAGTCATACCAAAGATTCTCAATTGGATTGAGGTCTGGGCTTTGACGAGGCCATTCCAAAACATTTAAATGTTTCCCCTTAAACCACTCGAGTGTTGCTTTAGCAGTATGTTTAGGATCATTGTCCTGCTGGAAGGTGAACCACCATCCCAGTCTCAAATCTCTGGTAGACTGAAACAGGTTTCCCTCAATAATTTCCCCGTATCTAGCGCCATCCATCAATCCTTCAAATCTGAGCAATTTCACATTCCCTGCTGATGACAAGAATCCCCACAGCATGGTGCTGCCACCGCCATGCTTCACTGTGGGGATGCTTTTCTTGGGGTGATGAGAGGTGTTGGGTTTGTGCCAGACATAGCGTTTTTCTTGATTGCCAAAAAGCTCAATTTTAGTCTCATCTGAACAGCGTACCCTCTTCCATATGTTTGGGGAGTCTCCCACATGCCTTTTGGCGAACACCAAACGTTTTTGCTTATTTTTTTCTTTAAGCAATGGATTTTTTTCTGGCCACACTTCCGTCAAGCCCAGCTCTGTGGAGTGTACGGCATAAAGTGGTCCTATGGAAAGGTACTCCAATTTCCGCTGTGGAGCTTTGCAGCTCCTTCAGGGTTATCTGTGGTCTCTTTGTTGCCTCTCTGATTAATGCCCTCCTTGCCTGGTCCGTGAGTTTTGGTGGGCGGCTCTCTCTTGGCAGGTTTGTTGTGGTGCCATATTTTTTCAATTTTTTAATAATGGATTTAATGATGCTCCGAGGGATGTTCAAAGTTTCTGATATTTTTTTATAACCCAACCATGATCTGTATTTCTCCACAACTTTGTTCCTGACCTGTTTGGAGGGCTTCTTGGTCTCCTTGGCCCCTTGCTTAGTGGTGTTGCAGACTCTGGGGCCATTCAGAACAGGTGTATATATACTGAGATCATCTGACAGATCATGACACTTAGATTGCACACAGGTGGACTTTATTTAATTAACCAGATCTTATTTAGGGGCTTCATAGCAAAGGGGGTGAATACACATGCACACACAACTTTTCAATTTTTTTGAAACAAGTAATATTTTTCATTTCACTTCACCAATTTGGACTATTGGACTATTTAGGACTATTTTGTGTATGTCCATTACATGAAATCCAAATAAAAATACATTTAAATTACAGGTTGTAATGCAACAAAATAGGAAAAACGCCAAGGGGGTGAATACTTTTGCAAGGCACTGTATATTGCTCAGATATAGTACAAACACTTCAGAACAAACTTCCTTTAGATTTTTTTGGGGGGGGACTATCTGTTGTTCCATGTAGTGAATCTGTTATTCAATGCGTTTGTATGGACTAATGGCAGTAAGGCCTATCTGTTGTTCCATGTAGTGAATCTGTTAATCAATGCGTTTGTATGGACTAATGGCAGTAAGGCCTATCTGTTGTTCCATGTAGTGAATCTGTTATTCAATGCGTTTGTATGGACTAATGGCAGTAAGGCCTATCTGTTGTTCCATGTAGTGAATCTGTTATTCAATGCGTTTGTATGGACTAATGGCAGTAAGGCCTATCTGTTGTTCCATGTAGTGAATCTGTTATTCAATGCGTTTGTATGGACTAATGGCAGTAAGGCCTATCTGTTGTTCCATGTAGTGAATCTGTTATTCAATGCGTTTGTATGGACTAATGGCAGTAAGGCCTATCTGTTGTTCCATGTAGTGAATCTGTTAATCAATGCGTTTGTATGGACTAATGGCAGTAAGGCCTATCTGTTGTTCCATGTAGTGAATCTGTTAATCAATGCGTTTGTATGGACTAATAGCAGTAAGGCCTATCTGTTGTTCCATGTAGTGAATCTGTTATTCAATGCGTTTGTATGGACTAATAGCAGTAAGGCCTATCTGTTGTTCCATGTAGTGAATCTGTTATTCAATGCGTTTGTATGGACTAATGGCAGTAAGGCCTATCTGTTGTTCCATGTAGTGAATCTGTTAATCAATCGTTTGTATGGACTAATAGCAGTAAGGCCTATCTGTTGTTCCATGTAGTGAATCTGTTATTCAATGCGTTTGTATGGACTAATGGCAGTAAGGCCTATCTGTTGTTCCATGTAGTGAATCTGTTAATCAATGCGTTTGTATGGACTAATGGCAGTAAGGCCTATCTGTTGTTCCATGTAGTGAATCTGTTAATCAATGCGTTTGTATGGACTAATAGCAGTAAGGCCTATCTGTTGTTCCATGTAGTGAATCTGTTATTCAATGCGTTTGTATGGACTAATGGCAGTAAGGCCTATCTGTTGTTCCATGTAGTGAATCTGTTATTCAATGCGTTTGTATGGACTAATGGCAGTAAGGCCTATCTGTTGTTCCATGTAGTGAATCTGTTAATCAATGCGTTTGTATGGACTAATGGCAGTAAGGCCTATCTGTTGTTCCATGTAGTGAATCTGTTATTCAATGCGTTTGTATGGACTAATGGCAGTAAGGCCTATCTGTTGTTCCATGTAGTGAATCTGTTAATCAATGCGTTTGTATGGACTAATGGCAGTAAGGCCTATCTGTTGTTCCATGTAGTGAATCTGTTAATCAATGCGTTTGTATGGACTAATGGCAGTAAGGCCTATCTGTTGTTCCATGTAGTGAATCTGTTAATCAATGCGTTTGTATGGACTAATAGCAGTAAGGCCCAACATTTTTTTCATTAAAAATATTTGTTTTATAACACCACCACTGTGGCCCTCAAAGAAAGGCATTATGGTATGTGTTATGTATTGTAAATACTAATATGGCTGGTGGAACCATTCAGAGGGTTCTAGGAAGAAGATAAGGGTTCTTGGTAGAACACTTCATAGACTGTTTTAGGAAGGATCTTAAGATAATAAAAGGGTTCTTCATAGAACCATTTATAAAAGGTTCTAGGAAGAACCCATCACAGAGGGTTCTAGGTAGAAACCTACGCAAAATGAAGAACCCTATATGGTTCTATTTAGCACCTTTTTTTCTAAGTGTGTATACCATGGGCCGAGATGGGGGTAGAGAGCAGCTCTAAGGGGCTGTTGAATTTGGGGGTAGAGAGCAGCTCTAAGGGGCTGTTGAATTTGGGGGTGGAGAGCAGCTCTAAGGATACATTGAATTTGGGGGTGGAGAGCAACTCTCAGGATACGTTGAATTTGGGGGTGGAGAGCACCTCTAAGGAGATGTTGGATTTGGGGGTGAAGAGCAGCTCTAAGGAGATGTTGGATTTGGGGGTGGAGAGCATCTCTAAGGAGGGTTGAATTTATTGTAAACTGCCCCTTTTCTTCTAACACAATACCGTATCATTGATAACCAAAGAAATATTCCTCACACTGTCTTATATTCTTTTCAGGGGGTTAAACTGCTCATGGCTGCCAGTTATAGCAATGTCACTGAACCAGGCCTGCTGTCCCAGCAGTACCCTCCAGCTCTACTGCCCAAGCCTGGCAAGGAAAATGTTAGACTCCAGAAACTACTCAAGAAAACAGAGAAAAAAATCAAGAAAAAAGCTTCCCCTGAAACGGCAAAGACACCGGTCCCTTTCCGCTCAAACCTCTCCCCTGTGAATGAAGCAAGCCCTGACTTGGAACACAGTGATCACTCAACCCCTCCTAAAACCCCAGAGGCACCCTTCTACACACAGCACCCCAGATTCGCTGTCAGGCCAGCCTATCGGCATGTGCCATCCCCTTACCCGCAACAACAAGGAGCCACTTTTGGAGGTACAACAAGGTTCTCCCCAAAGCCATATGCTGCTCCAGGACCCACCTTCCCCCAGCATGTGGCCCCACTCTACACATTTACTCCAACAACCCCATCACCCATTCCAGGGCCAGTCTCACATGCAGTGGCACCCACAACGCCTGTGCCAACTTCCTCTGTGCCTGAAGTGACAATCACAACTGCTGCTCAAATTGCACCTCCAGTCCCTGCTCCAGTTGCTCTTGTCACAGTCACTTCTGCTGCCACACAACCTACTCTGCGACTAGCCCCAGTAGTAATACACCGCAAAAGTCCAAGTCCACGGTTTAAAGCTACCGAAGCTACACTAAAAGCACCCAAACCGATGTTTGATGTGCGTCAAATTCGGGTATATACTGCATCTAAGTCCCCCCTGCATGATTACACTGGAAAGACATTTACTGCAGACACATTACCTCGGAGTAGAACACCCACACCAGACATCAGAAGGGTAATAACACCAACAGCTGAAATCAGAAGGAGTGCAACACCGGCATCTGAAGTGAAAAGCAATTTAACTTTGACATCAGAAATCAAAAGAGTTGCAACGTCTAAAATGAATCAAGGTACAACGCCGACATCGGAAATCAAAAGAATTTTAACACCGACACCTGAAGTCAAAAGGAGTGCAACACCTACATCTGGGGTAAAAAGAGGTTTAACGTCCAGACCTGAAATCCAAAGGAGTGCAACACCTACATCTGAAGTGAAAAGAGCTAAAACACCAACTCAAGACTTTTTAACACCAAGAACTAATTTAGGTCGACCTAAGACACCCTCATATCGTGTGTCCCGTGCCAAAACACCTGTTTTTGAAATATCAAGACCCAACCCACTTTTATTTGCTGTCTCACCCATTACTATAGATGCACATAGATCTAAAACACCAACACCTGGTTCTAATTCTGCCAATCCATCTTTGTCTGGTTCTCAAAATCTGCCAATGTCTGAGCCTTCAACATCACCATCAACTAGTCAGGGTGCAAGACCTCCAAATGGGGAAGTGACACCAAAACAGACTCCTACACCTAAATCACCTCCTGAAAACACTTTAAAACCAGAGGCTCATCGACAAAAAGCTCTAATAGGTGAGTCTACCAGGCCAAAGACCTCTACAGCTTCATTAGACTATCAAAGACCAAAGACCCCAACAAATGTCACACCAACTCCTACAGAACCCTCATATCAAAGACCCAAGACTCTAACCAAAGAAACACTAAAGCCTACAGCACCCTCATATGGGTACCAAAGACCCAATACTCCAACAATTATCACACTAAAGCCTACTGCACCCTCCTATCAAAGACCCAAGACTCCAACAAAAAAAACACTAGAGCCTACAGAACCCTCATATGGGTACCAAAGACCCAAGACTCCAACCAAAGACACATCAAAATCTACAGCACCCTCAGATGGGTATCAAAGGCCCAAGACTCCAACCAATGAGACACCAAAGCCTACTGCACCATCATATGGATATCAAATTCCCAAGACACCCTCGAATGAAGAGCCTAAACCAATGACTCCAACAATCGGGTATCAAAGGTCAACAACACCTGTAGTTGGGTATCAAAGACCACAACCACCAGCAGGTTATCAAAGACCAAAGACTCCCACAGCTGGGGTATCATCCATTGGATTTCAAAGGCCCAATACACCAACATATGTGGCCCCTAAATCAACCCATACATATTATGGGTTGACTCCTGCTGCATATGTTGCCCATGGTGGAATCCAATGTGTCTCACCTTCATTCGGCATATCCAGGTCTAAGACACATGCTCTAGAGGAATCTAAAACCACAACGCAAGGGTTGGAAGCATCTAACATACCTACCCAAGAGTTACTTGTAAAAACACATCCTTTGCCCATGGTGTCCAACCAGGAAGCATCCTCCAAGGAAAAAATCCCTTTAAATGAGGCCATAATATCCATGACTCCAGCAGATAAGCTTCTGCCTCCAATCATTGTTGTTACACAAGCTGAAGATGTCTCAGAACCAAGCGTATCCACAGCTGTAACCAGCAAAATGGCAACTCCTGTTTCAGAAACACCAAAGGTTAAAACTGTGGCCAACACAAGACCATGGGCTAAATCTCCAACACCCGAGGCTAAGAAACCAGAGGTTAAAACCCCAACTTATGGAGTCATCCCAAAACCCAAGACACCCACCACAGAAACCCAACACCCTGTGCCTTCTGCTGAAAACAAAGATGCCAGCAAGACAATACCTCCTGTCTCAAAAACAGAATCTCCTGTGGCTAAAGCCAGGGTACAACAAGAAGAGTTAAAGGAATCACCAGAGCATAAAATGCCCACCAAAGGAATCTCTGAGTCTAAACCAGCAGGGACAAAGCCGACTACTTCTTCTCCACTTGGAAAGACCTCAGCTCCTGGGAAGCCTTTGGTGGCTGTTCAGTCTCCGGCTAAGCCAAAGGATAACCAAGAAGCCCAACCTGAAAAGGTGGTGGCAGCTCCAACCACACCATCAACAGAGAAGGAAGAGGGAAAAGACTCTTTCCCAGCTGCTGCACCCCTTCTTAAAGTGATCCAAAAGCCAAAGGGCATGATGAAGTCTAAACTCAGTGGTTGGTCACGGCTCAAGAAGCATATGGTGGTGGAAGAAGAACCACCTACGTCCCCAGAATCAAATCCTATGAAAGGCACCGCAAAGGGAACTGAGCAGGAGGGAGGTGAAGCGAAAACGGATGAAACGGTGTCATTTAAAGACATGGTGGCAGCCGTAACAGCTGACGATCCTCCCAAGGCAGCAAAGAAGTGGGATTCTCTTCTCTTTGATATGTTCTCCTCTAAAGAGAAGATTATGCAGGTGATTGAAGCTAGCAAAAGTGAGGAGGAGAAAAAAGAGCAGCCAAAGGATGCACCAAAAGAAATTCCATCCTTTGCCCATCGTCTGCCTGTCCTCCTTTTCAGCCCAAAGTTTGATGCCAAAAGGCTAAGAGAGGCTGCATCAAGGCCACTTACAAAAATTTCGACAGTGTTTGAGATGGGTCTCATAGGGCGTAAAAATAAAGATGAGGAACCAAAAGACTTTAACAGAACAGCTAGAGGGTTCACCTGTCCTTAAACCATGTCTCTTTGGACTGGTAAAAATGAAACAGAAGAACATTTTGAAAAATTCTGTTAAATGTTTTGTGTACAGGTGTAGACATAGTAGTCATAATGTACAGGTCCTGTGTAATAGTCTCTCTGCTTGACACAGGGTACAATATTTAAGACGGTCTCTCAGAGAATGTGGTCTGAACTTCACATCTGACTTCGTTACGGATGTGTCTGAATGTCTCCTCTGACAGTATGAAAATATTACCTTGAAAATCAGAGGAGAAGGAAAAATATATTTTTGTCTTAAAGGAATTCAGACATCTCGTGAGATTAAAATGTACAAAGATTAAGTAAATCTCAGAGCTTCTTTTTTGTCCACTGTTAAACCATGATAGGAGAATGAATGACTTTTGCAGACCTCCACACACATATTTTTTTCAAAAGTGGTCCTGAGACTGTAGTGTAATGCATTTAGGCACACTACCTACTGAAAGCTAGACTGAACAGTATATTGATGTAGGATTTGGTTATCGGAAGAAATCTGACTCCAGGGGATTCAGAGTAACGTAACCAAATAAGGATGAAAAAGGGAAGAGAGGATGAAGGTAGAAGGAGTGTATATTTCTTCAAATGGTGCTATTTCCGTACGTTTTTCAAATACACTTTAGATATTCAGGCGCTTCTTAGAAGTTAGAATGTTTGATTACACTACATATGCCAATGCCAGCTTTGCCATCTTCCTTTTTAGGAGTACAGGTCATTGAGAGTGTTATTTGAGATCTTGGGTTGCTAACTCCTGGAGGATGAGGAAGCTATATGAAGGAAGTGTTTAACCTTTGGCATGGATGGATGAGGGGTCAGGGGGAGGCCTTGTGGGATATTGAGGCAAGTGATGATAAATGCGAAGAAAAATGTATACAGTAAGTACTTAGAGCAGATTCCTAATTTGAGATCCACGAATTTCCCAATTGACATCAATGCAGGATTAACGTGAAAGTTAAATTTAGCATGTTTCACAGAGTTTCCAAATATGCAGCTTTCAAACGAGGTACCCAGAATAGTCAAGAGCGATTCGTCAGCTTGTTATTGATGCTTTACGTTTGTGTTTCATGCATGGACTATATAAAAAGATTAAGAACATTATCTCCTATTGACAGAGTGATGTTCAAGCGTTTTGCAATCTGATGTTTAACTGTATAAGTGTACAGTAAATGTTATTTTCTATATATTTTTGATAAAAGAGAGAAGAAAAAAAACTTGAATAGGAAAAAGCTGATTTTGGTTTATGTTTGACATAGAAAGTTCATCTTGATCTACAGAATGAAATAGAGAAAATGTATTCTGTAGTGAAGATAATGGTCAGAGCAAGGTCAAGGGCAAAGCTATTGCCTTTTTGGTGTTTGATCAAATAAATATTATTAAATTGTAGCTGGTATTTTGTCTATAATTGTTGGTTTTTATCTGCAGGACCAGCAGAATAAAAAGGTGTTTTTTGCCTAAGAAAATATGAGTTATTATTGGACTACTCATGGTAATTACAGTAATGTTTTAAAGTGTATGATTATTGTATAAACCCAGATATCGCACCTGCTTTTCCATTGGTGTACTCATCCATATATTCATCATCATCAACAGGAATCTTCGCATACTTGCCATGAGCAGTCATCACAAATTTGTACCTTTTACCAGATGGATTGCCCTGAAAAGCATAGGGACTGATTTAGAACAGAAATCATTTGCCACAGTAAATACACTGAGTTTGTCACAGAATATTCAAATACTGTATGTGTATGTCTGCGAGCGAGTGAGCGTACTCACCTTTGCCCCTAATCTCCCAGGGGATGTTTCTCCAATGATCTCCCACATGTTCTTTTTCTCCATCACGTCACCAGCTTTTACATCCTGGGGAATGAACAGCACCAAACAGAAACTCAGCTGTATATCAAATGATTTTGTCAGCCATGCAAGACAAGCAATCCTCTTGGCTTTGGTTCTGAACCGCAACAACAGAATTACACCCCAGAAGGGGGCAGCCTTGGATGAAGCTCACTGCACAAACGCTCCTCTGATTCTCCGCATGCCTGCCTGTACACAGCTGTACTGCAAACACTTACGTGTGGAAGAGTTCAGAAGGAAACTGAGAGGACAGGGAATGAAAGCGAAAAGAGCAGTAACCTTGAGAAGGGAGGACATGAAGAGAGTTGAAATGAGAAGACGGAGGAAGGAAAGTAAAGGAAGTAGATACACAAATGTTTCACTAATGCTGTATTTTGATGAAAAGGATTCAGTCTCTGTAAAGGGGATGCGACACCCCGTGTGTCATCGTACAACAGTGTCCAACCTTAAGCCACCAATGTAAAGGGGATGCCAGTGCTAGAGAATAGTGACAGGGAAGCCGTTTGTGGTAGTGTATATTCCACAGGTAATCTCTTGTGAGCAGAATACAAAAACATAAATGGTACCATAGATCTCTTTATAGATCTCTTTATACTATGGGCACTGATAGCTAAGCATTAGTTCCGGTAGTTGGGTATTTCGTCACAGGTTATTTAGACGAATCATGATTTCGCAGGTGTTGGCATCTTGATTTTCATTAAGGGAGAGGACATTTGGCCCATAAACTTGTCCGTAACTTGCAGAGAGAGAGGTTGGAGCTCCTTGTTCTGGTTCCATTCCTTGTTCTAGCATCTCTTCATCGCCTCTCTTAACACTTATGGAACCAGAACTTAATCAAGAAGCTGACCAACTAGCTATGCAAGACTTTAGTTCTGGGTTAACCAAGATTACTCAGGTGGAGACTGGTGAAATGCAGAGCCATATACAGTACATGTATACCCATATATACTGTACATAGATAAACTTACAGCTGGTCTCGGGGGCGAGTTCCTGCTTGTGCCATCTGGGTTCCCCTTCACCCACTGGGTGATCAGGTCTGCCACACCCACCTTCAGACCCTCAGCATTCTGCTGACACACACACAGACATACGTCAACTCAGGCATTAAACAAGACACTTCCATTCATTATGTATTCGATAGTGTCTTGTGACAGTTACATATAAATGTAGCTGTCCAGCACACACAATAGATTTGGTTTTGGGTGGGCAGGCTAACAGCTACCGCTACATACTATTGAATACCTCTGAGGTATAGGAGAGAGGGGCTGGGGGAAACCACACATTTGTGGTAGAGAGTAAAAATAAACTACAGCCTTCAGCGCCTCTGATCCCTACCGCCGTGGCTCACAGGGTGTTTGTTATTCCACTCGCCCCGGGTCAAGTTGCCATGCCTTTTCCGGATACCTCAAAGAACCTTGGCCTGCACACGACGAATGAGGTGCAGTAATTAAACACATCAGGGAGAGTCAGGGGCTATGGCCTGGGGTGGGAGGACTATAAACAGAGGTGTGAGATCACACCCATACAATAGCATGGAGAGAAGCATTAGGACTGATATATTTAGACATCTGCACAGTGTGAAAATGTATTTTGAAAGCGCTAGCTAGGTATGTCTGCGTCTCTAGTCTGCAGTATAACTCAAGGCAGCTACTGTATGTAAAAGAGCATGTTTTGTATCCATAAGCACTGCTGCTAAATTGTTACCACCACTCCACTTTATATCTATACAGTACCAGTCAAAAGTTTGGACACACCTACTTATTCAAGGGTTTTTCTTTATTTTTACGATTGTCTACAGTGTAGAATAATAGTGAAGATATCACAAGTATGAAATAACACATATGGAATCATGTGGTAACCAAAAAAAGTGTTAAACAAATCAAAATATATTTTATATTTGAGATTCTTCAAAGTTTGCCTTGATGACAGCTTTGCACACTCTTGGCATTCTCTCAACCAGCTTAGTTATGAAATCACCTGGAATTCATTTCAATTACCATGTGTGCCTTGTTAAAAGTTAATTTGGGGAATTTCTTTCCTTCTTAATGTATTTGAGCTGATCAGCTGTGTTGTGACAAGGTAGGTGTGGTATACAGAAGAGAGCCCTATTTGGTAAAATACCAAGTCTATATTATGGCAAGAACTGCTCAAATAAGCAAAGAGAAACGACAGTCTATCATTACTTTAAAACATGAAGGTCAGTCAATCCGCAACATTTCAAGAACTTTGAAAGTTTCTTCAAGTGCAGTCAGAAAACCATCAAGCACTATGATGAAACTGGCTCTCATGAGGACCGCCACAGGAAAGGAAGACACAGAGCTACCTCTGCTGTAGAGGATAAGTTCATTAGAGTTACCAGCCACAGAAATTGCAGCCCAAATAAATGCTTCACAGAGTTCATGTCAGAGACACATCTCAACATCAACTGTTCAGAGTAGACTGCGTGAATTAGTCCTTCATGGTATAATTGCTGCAAAAAACACTACTAAAGGACACCAATAATAAGAAGAGATTTGCTTGGGCCAAGAAACACGAGCAATGGACATTAGAGAGGTGGAAATCCTGTCCTTTGGTCTGATGAGTCTTGAGATTTTTGAGATTAGATTTTTTGGTTTCAACCACGGTGCCTTTGTGAGATGAAGAGTAGGTGAACGGATGATCTCCGCATGTGTGTTTCCCAACATGAAGCATGGAGGAGGAGGTGTGATGTGTGGGGGTGCTTTGCTGGTGACACTGTCAGTGATTTATTTAGAAATCAAGGCACACTTAACCAGCATGTATACCATAGCATTCTGCAGTGATACGTCATCCCATCTGGTTTGCGCTTAGTGGAACTATAATTTATTTTTCAAAAGGACAATGACCCAACACTCCTCCAGGCTGTGTCAAGGCTATTTGAGAAGAAGGAGAGGGATGGAGTGCTGCATCAGATGACATTGCCTTCACAATCGGATAAGTTGGACCGCAGAGTGAAAAAAAAGCAGCCAACAAGTTCTCAGCATATGTGGGAACTCCTTCAAGACTGTTGGAAAAACATTCCAGGTGAAGCTGGTTGAGAGAATGCCAAGAGTGTGCAAAGCTGTCATCAAGGCAAAGGGTGGCTACTTTGAAGAATCTCAAATATAACAAAAAGTTTGATTTGTTTAACACTTATTTGGTTACTACATAATTCCATATGTGTTATTTCATAGTTTTGATGTCTTTAATATTATTCTACAATGTAGAAATAGTAAAAATAAAGAAAAACCTTGAATGAGTAGGTTTGTCCAAACGTTTGACTGGTACTAAGTATTCAGACCCCTTGACACCTTGACTTTTTCCACATTGCATTATAAAATGGATGACCTACGCGGAAGATTAAACTACCAACGGGACATTCAAAACTGTAATATCTTATCCTTTACGGATTCGTGGCTGAACAACGACACTATCAACATACAGCTGGCTGGTTAAAAGCTGTACTGGCAGGAGAGAACAGCGGTGTCTGGTAAGAAAGGGGCGGCGGACTTTGTTTTTTTGTAAATAACAGTTGGTGCATGATATCTAAGGAAGTCTCGAGCTATTGCTCACCTGAGGAAGAGTATCTCATGATAAGATGTAGACCACACTATCCACCTAGAGTTTTCATCTGTATTTTTCATAGCTGTTTATATACCACCACATACTGAGGCTGGCACTATAAGACAGCATTGAATGAGCTATATTCCACCATAAGCAAACAAGAAAAAGGTCACCCAGAGGCGGAGCTCCTAATAGCCGGGGACTTTAATGCAGGGAAACTTAAATCCGTTTTTACCAAATTTCTATCAGCATGTTAAATGTGCAACCAGAGGGAATACACCACCTTTGTTCCACACACAGAGAATGCACCACCTTTGTTCCACACACAGAGAATTATACAAAGATCTCCCTCGCCATCAATTTGGCAAATCTGACCATAATTCGATCCTCCTGATTCCGGCTTACAAGCTAAAATTAAGCAGGAAGCAACAGTGACTAGATCAATAAAAAAAAGTGGTCAGATGAAGCAGATGCTAAGCTACAGGACTGTTTTGCTGGCACAGATTGGAATATGTTCTGAGATTCCTCCAATGACATTGAGGAGTACACCTCATCGGTCATTGGATTCATGAATAAGTGCATCGATGATATCGTCCCCACAGTGATCATACGTACATATCCCAACCAAAAGCCATGGATTACAGGCAAAATCCACACTGAGCAAAAGGCTAGAGCTACCGTTTTCAAGGAGCGGGACCCGGAAGCTTGTAAAAAATCCCGCTATGCCCTCAGACGAATCATCTAACAGGCAAAGTGTCAATACAGGACTAAGATCGAATCGTACTACACCGGCACTGAAGCGCGTCGGATGTGGCAGGGCTTGCAAACCATTATAGACTACAAAGGGAAGCACTGCAGAGAGCTGCCCAGTGACACAAGCCTACCAGACGAGCTAAACTACTTCTATGCTCGCTTCGAGGCAAATAACACTGAAACATGCATGAGAGCACCAGCTTTTCCGGAAGACTGTGTGATCACGCTCTCCGCAGCCGATGTGAGTAAGACCTTTAAACAGGTCAACATTCACAAGGCCGCGGGGTCAGATGGATTACCAATATGTATACTGCGAGCATGCGCTGACCAACTGGCAAGTGTCTTCACTGACATTTTCAACCTCTCCCTGTCCGAGTCTGTAATACCAACATGTTTTAAGCAGAACACTAAGGTAACCTGCCTAAATGACTACCGACCCGTAGCACTCACATATGTAGCCATGAAGTGCTTAGAAAGGCTGGTCATGGCTTCACATCAACACCATTATCCCAGAAACACTAGACCCACTCCAATTGGCATACCAGCCCAACAGATCCACAGATGATGCAACCGCTATTGCCCTCCACACTTCCCTTTCCCACCTGGACAAAAGGAACACCTATGTGAGAATGCAATTCATTGTTCAACACCATAGTGCCCTCAAAGCTCATCAGTAAGCTGAGGACCCTGGGACTAAACACCTCCCTCTGCAACTGGATCCTGAACTTCCTGAAGGGCCACCCCCATGTGGTAAGGGTAAGTAACAACACATCCGCCATGCTGATCCTCAACACAGGGGCCCCTCAGTGGTGTGTGCTTAGTCCCCTCCTGTACTCCCTGTTCACTCATGACTGCATGGCCAGGCACGTCTCCAACACCATCATTAAGTTTGCCGATGACACAACAGTGGTAGGCCTGATCACCGACAATGACGAGACAGCCTATAGACAGCCAACGACCTCTTCCTCTACGTGATCAAGACAAAGGAGATGATTGTGGACTACAGGAAAAAGAGGACTGAACATGCCCCCATTCTCATTGACGTGGCTGCAGTGGAGCAGGTTGAGAGCTACAAGTTCCTTGGTGTCCACATCACCAACAAAGTAACATGGTCCAAGCACCCCAAGATGGTCGTGAACAGGGCGCGTCAAAACCTAAGGATTTATCAATGTCCTAACACACCAAGACAGGTGGAAAAGGGCACGACAATACCGCTTCCCCCTCAGGAGACTGAAAAAATTTGGCATGGGTCCTCAGATCCTCAAAAGGTTCTACAGCTGCACCATTGAGAGCATCCTGACTGATTGCATCACTGCCTGGTATGGCAACTGCTCGGGTCTCTGACCGCAAGGCACTACAGAGGGTAGTGCGAATGGCCCAGTACATCACTGGGGCCAAGCTTCCTGCCATCCATCACCTCATGTTTCAGCATGATAATGCACGGCCCAATGTTGCAAGGAGCTGTACACAATTCCTGGAAGCTGTAAATGTCCCAGTTCTTCCACGTCCTGCATACTCACCACACATGTCACCCATTGAGCTTGTTTGGGATGCTCTGGATCAACGTGTATGACAGCAATTTCCAATTCCCACCAATATCCAGCAACAGCTATTGAAGAGGAGTGGGACAACATTTGACAGGCCACAATCAACAGCCTGATCAACTCTATGCGAAGGAGATGTGTCGCGCCGCACGACGCAAATGGTGGTTACAACAGATACAGACTGGTTTTCTGATCCACTCCCCTACCTTTCTTTTTTTAAGGTATATGTGACCAACATATGCATATCTGTATTCCCAGTGGTGTGAAATCCATAGATTAGGGCCTAATTCATTTATTTTTAAATTATCTAATTTCTTTATATGAACTGTAACTCAGTAAAATCTTTGAAATTGTTGCATGTTGCGTTACATTTTTTGTTCAGTATATATAATTTTCGAGATGGTTAAACGTTTTCAGTGTAAACTTAAATGACTATCAACAGATATAATGTATGTAGAAAAGATAATGGAGCTATATATTTTTAAACAAGATCATCTTTGAGGATGAACAATCAGGGGGGTCTCTAGAAATGTTGGAAAGCACCATTGGCCACACCCACTACAATGCCCCGCCCCCTACGCTAACTTTGCCACTGCTGCTGAAAAAAATCCTAGGGGAAACACTGATAAGGGTCTATTTATGTTGGTGGATGTATAATGTCATTAGCGATGGTGAGAAATAAATTGGACTTTGACTATATTTGTTCATGTGTACAGTGTGTAACGTCAAGTTGGTGTTTCCTTGCCTTGGATGGTGTGCCTTTGGACGGGCTCTGGTTCCAAGCCTCTCCAGCCTCAAACAAGTGCTTCTTGGAGGACACTGCCTCAGGTGACATGGGGATGTCCATCAGGCCCTGTTTGGCTGCCTTGGCCTCCTGGGAGTACTGCACAACATAACAATGTGATATACTTTACATTCCAAGTGCATGGAATTTGCACAGAAATAACAGAACTCTAGATCAAAAAGAAAAATGTATCAAGCTTGTTCACTGATATTTATCAAGTCTGATTAGGGGGGAATTAGATAGTATGAAAATGAAGCACAGCAAGTAAAAATTAACCACAATATAACATAGTTAGACATAATGAGTAACACAGGGCTGGATTCAATCTGTATTACTGAAGTTCAGCGTTATAGCATGATTGAAATTTAAAGGCAATGTACCCGCGAAGACTGCATTCACACTCAACACTGTATACAATGCATTTGGAAAGTATTTTTTTTTATCCAGATTTTGTTACGTTACAGCCTTATTCTAAAATGTATTAAATGTTTTTTTTTCCCCTCATCAATTTAAGTCCGGGATCTGGCTGGGCCACTCAAGGACGTTCATAGACTTGTCCCGAAACCACTCCTGCGTTGCCTTGGCTGTGTGCTTAGGGTCATTATCCTGTTGGAATGTGAACCTCCTCAGTCTGAGGTCCTGAGCTCTCGGGAGCAGGTTTTCATCACGGACCTCTCTGTACTTTGCTCCGTTCATTTTTCCCTCGATCCTGACTAGTCTCCCAGTCCCTGCCGCTGAAAAACATCCCCACAGCATCATGCTGCCACCACCATGCTTCACCATAGGGGTGGTGCCAGGTTTCCTCCAGGCCAAAGAGTTAAAATCAGGCCAAAGAGTTAAATCTTGGTTTCATCAGACTGGTGAATCTTGTTTCTCATGGTCTGAGAGTCCTTTAGGTGCCTTTTGGCAAACTCCAAGCGAGCTGTCAAATGCCTTTCACTGAGGAGTAGCTTCCGTCTGGCCACTCTACCATAAAGGCCTGATTGGTGGAGTGCTGCAGAGATGGTTGTCCTTCTGGAAGGTTCTGCCATCTCCACAGAGGAACCCTGGGGCTCTGTCAGAGTGACCATCAGGTTCTTCTCCCCCAATTGCTCAGTTTGGCCTGGCGGGCAGCTCTAGGAAGAGTCTTGGTGGTTCCAAACTTCTTCCATTTAAGAATGATGGAGGCCACTGTGATAATGTGCGTCTCTGTGAGAGGTGTAGGAGTCAGGCATGTCTGAGAAGTGTGTTTAATCATATAGTCCACCAATACAAAAATGGCACAGACGAAAATACAAAAACTACGCTCTCGATACTCAGAACTCGTGCAAACGCACGGAGGAACAAACACAGTTTCGACACTTACATACACATCCGTAACCATGAAAACAACAAACATCAAAATACAATCGAGCGCAATACATACAAGTCTAATCCCGCACAAACTAAGGCAGGCAATAGGTACCCTATATACACACAGAAATAAACGCAAATGAAACCAGGTGTGAAAAGAATCACAGACAAAACAAACAGAAAAGGAAAAAGGGATCGGTGGCAGCTAGTAAACCGGCAACGCCAAGCACCGCCCGAACAGGGTAGAGGAGTTACCTTCGGTAGAAGTCGTGACAGCCACTGTATTTTTGGAGACCCTCAATGCTGCAGAAATGTTTTGGTACCCTTCCACAGGTCTGTGCCTTGACACAATCCTGTCTCTGAGCTCTACGGACAATTCCTTCAACTTCATTGATTGATTGTTGCTCTGACATGCACTATCAACGCTGGGACCTTATATAGAAAGAAATGTGCCTTTCCAAATCATGTCCAATCAATTGAATTTACCACAGGTGGACTCCAATCAAGTTGTAGAAACATCTCAAGGATGATCAATGGAAACAGGATGCACATAGAGCTCAATTTCGAATCTCATAGCAAAGGGTCTGAATACTTATGTAAATAAGGTATTTCTGTTTTAAATGTTTTATGTGTTTGCAAAAATGTCTAAAAACCTGTTTTCTCTTTGTCATTATGGAGTATAGTGTGTAGATTGATGAGGGATTTTTTAAAATAAGGCTGTAACGTAACGAAAACATTCTAGGGGTCTGAATACTTTCCAAATAAATTGTATCTCGTCTTTAGAAAAAGGTTAACAAGGCATGGTAGTAATCGGATGATGCAATAGTGGCTTGTGAAGTATTGCCCTCACGGGAAAAGAGTAAGAGGGCCTCTAACACTTATTCACTCACACACACACTCTACTCCCATGTACAGGAAAATTCGGAATTTACATACACTTAGGTTTGAGTCATTAAAACTCGTTTTTCAAACACTCCACAAATTTCTTGTTAACAATCTATAGTTTTGGCAAGTCGGTTAGGACATCTACTTTGTGCATGACACAAGTAATTTTTTCAACAATTGTTAACAGACAGATTATTTCACTTATAATTCACTATATCACAATTCCAGTGGGTCAGAAGATTACATACACTAAATTGACTGTGCCTTTAAACAGCTCGGGAACATTCCAGAAATTGATGTCATGGCTTCTGATAGGCTAATTGACATCATTTCAGTCAATTGGAGGTGTACCTGTGGATGTACTTCAAGGCCTACCTTCAAACTCAGTGCTTTTTTGCTTGACATCATGGGGAAATAGTAGAGTAGAGGTGGTTTGACGGACTGTGAGGCTGAGGCTGAGGCTGAGGCTGAGGCTGAGGCTGAGGCTGAGGTTTAACTACAGTATATACAGTAACTTTGTGTGTGTGAGACTGACACAGTGCGTCACCTTTAGAGAGGAAGAGAAGCGGACAGAGAAGTCTGGCTGAATAGTCACCAGATGAAAGCATTCATCACACAGCCTTCATCAATGGGGCCTCTGTCTGTCGGGAGGAAGGGAGGGAGAGAGGGAAGAAGGGGGGAGCTACCAGGTGGGAGCTAACCTCAATGGCGTGGGTGTACTGCTCCAGCCTGTCATCGATCTTGGCGAGGAGAACAGGGGGCTGTGTCTTCTTGAAGCTGTTGCTGTATCCAAAACAAAGACACTCGGTCAGTGAAAATGTTTGTGGGAAGAAAATAATACATTTTAAAGATCTCATCTGACTGGCTATAGGCCCGCAAGTGAACAGGGATCATCCTTCCCCTCCCCGAGTGAAATATCCCTTTTCCACATTGTTATGATACACCCCCCTTGGTAAAATGAGCCACTTGAATCTACTCTGCCATTAGAGAGTGGATGGGATTTTGTGACCTCTTACAGCTTCTGTCAAGACTGTCTTACAGGCCCAGTATGAAGCTTGCTCACTGACCGCAGTGGGACCCAGTGCAAAGGCCCCCTTCACAGGCACACACACACACGCACACACACATCCAGACACACACACACGCTGCCAGTTGCCTAAACCCCACTACACAAGAGTCCTACTCTCAGACATATACACTAAACAGGAAAACAAACCGTGTGGGACAAATCTGGAAATACTGACCCTATTTCCTGCATTTCAACATGGCCTCAAAACCGTTTATTTTTTAAAAGAGAGCTCCCATGAAAGGCATGTGTGAGTCATTAGCCTGATATGGCTGGTTAGTTTGAGGATTACATAGCTTCTTCACAGGCATGGTAGGATTATTTGAACTTCATAAACGTGCACAGCCCACAAATCTTTATTTGGAGGGTGTTTTGTTCTGCAAAGACGTTGAAATGGGGTTTTCTGAATGATGTCATGTTTTCTATCTGCATGAGTTGAGGCTGTTAAAAGTGAAGGGGTGAAGAAAGCTGTCTGTCAACCGTATTCTTCTCCGGAAAGATTTGATTCGGTCTTACAGTGTTTTTACACACATCAACAAGGCAGTGGAACACCCACATCAAAGGACTAACACACAAGGATCCTTCCCTCTGTCCTAAAAAAACCTGCCTAGACTTAAATATTATGTCACACTCAATTCCTCAGGTCTCAAACCTGCACCTGGAAGATAAAGTTTAGGGTGTCCAATAAAAAACATATTTTGACCAATGTGTAAAAAAATATTTAAAACACATGTTAATTGTGTAGATAATCCTCTAAGGAAGCCAATGGTCTAACCTCATGACTCTTATCATAATCCGCTCTTAAATTATTGGAGTTTTTAACCTTGTAGGATGGCCAATGTTAATGTGACAGTCAATGGAGGCCAGAGGGAAAAAGTGGGCAAAAATAAGGAAAGTTGCACAGCATCACTTCAGCTAGGCAGGTTGCTGTGCGAGAATTAACTAACTGACAGGCTCACTTTCCCGTTGAACTCGTCATATTTCTTCTTGAATCCGCAGGATGTAAAACAATGTAGAGGTGAGATAGATATCGATTTTGAGACATTACATGTAGTATTTTCATATTTTAGTACACACTTTTCATATTAATGCAAAATGGCTGTTCTTTTTCGAAGACATCTCACAAAAGCAAGCTTATCACTGTGAAACGTAAACAGAGCACTGAGCTCTGAGCAAGCTTTTTTATTTTCAAAGTCTTTTACATTTAATTCAGCTCGTGTTCTGTTAATCTCCCTTTGAAGATGACCACCACGACATGTAAAATCCTCAATGTTGCTGCGAGAAAGCTGCACCACTCTGTCAACATAGCTCAGTGCTTATTATGGGATGTATTAGTCCTACTTTTTTGGGGGATAAACTGTGAATGAAATGTTTCGAGAAAGAACTCCACTGAACGATTCACAATATGAATAATCGTATATGTCTTTAGTAAAGTGTATTTTAGAAGTTACAGGAAGTTACATTTCCTCACCACAGTGCATTCTGGGTAATGTGGGTGCACACCCTATAAAGTTGTTATTACACCCTATTTTCAGTCACAGTCTTAATATTAATTCAACTCTGGCCTGGTCTCTTCTACTCTAGCTGCTGAGAGCTCTTTGTCACTGATTACTTACTGCAGTCAGACTGCACGGAGCCGTCCCACAGTCCAGAGCTATAGCTCACCAGCCACCAGAGAGAACCCAGCAAGCCCAGGCTCCAGCCCTCACATCTGGTCAGAGTTAACCAAGCCATAAATCATCCAGGCTGACAAAGGTGATGCACTGAGAGAGATTTGGAGGTCACCACTGGCCCTCTTTGTCTGTGTTTACATTTACACACCAGCCATTTAGCCAGCATAGCTGCTGTTCTGCCTCAGATAGCAGCTCTCCATCCAGGCATCTGCCGAGGGGCCCAGTAGTACTTTGGTCAACCTCAAGATACAACGAAGCATTAGTGAGGGAAGGTATTTGAGAGTACAAGTGGAACAACTGGGGCTGGTGAATTTGTTTGTTTGCTTCGTGTTACTCATTGTGAAAAAGCCTTGTATACTTGTATGATATTCACCTTTTCTTTAGGGACCGGTTCAAGGATTCTGTTCTTTCTGTGATCTGAAAAACATGAGGGTGATGTTAAAGGTTATTGTTTTGTAATTAGAATATAAAAGTTGAAGTGCTCCGTGACTTCTAGAATTGTCAGACCGGGATTATCATGATCAATTTGATGTTAATCGCAGCCCTGTATTTGGCCTGACGCTGCAAATATCTCTTCCAAGTCAAACAGATAAATCTTCTGCTGGTCTTTCTCAACCGTTTCCATCCGCCTGTATCTGTCAGTTCGTATCATCAAAGACAGATTTAAACTAACTCTGCCCCAGTCCACAGTTTACTGCAGGCATAATTATAATGCAATCAGGGTGTGGGAAGACTTCCATCTCGAAACCCATTACTTATCTTGAATCTGTGTATTTAATGCATTACAGACTGAATCATAGTAAATAAAATGTGTTTGGGATTACAAGTCTTAGGCAAGTCATTATCAAAATACGAATACATATGTATCAGAGGAGTTCTAGTTTGAGCCAGGGTCATAATGTCCTGTCCTCTACCGTTGCTTGCCAAAGAGGTCATACTTCAACGTATCCGGCACCAAGCTCTGGTTCTTCCCACACAAAAGGTTCCCTTATGTTACTGTTCACTGTTCAGCCCTGGACCTGAAGCAAAGAGTACAGCATGTTGACACCAACTCACCAATAATGTATTTTTTGCTGTCAAACTCTCATCATTCTCTCTCTGAAATTACACACACAAGCAGATGGATGCTCATGACTGCACTAAGGATGTAGGCAAGGGCACCAACATAGCAACCCTGTACCCAGAGAGGAAAGTCAGCTTAGAAACAGAAGGCAGGAAGTAAAAGTTATAGTAGCTAGCTGAACTTGCCCTTTTGTAGGTGACAGAGTTTGTCTTCATTAGTGTTAATACAAGAAGTGAATTCATGAGAGATACATAGATGCATCTTTTTTTAATAATAACAGTAATAATGTAATGTAATGAGCCAGGCTTGTAAATCAAGATCTGAGTGGATTTCAATCCCTGTGTGATCTGACAAGTCTAATCAACTGACAACAAACAAGAACATTTTACACTACACAATGCTTCACAACATGCCGTGCCGTGCAAACGTCTGAATCCAAACAAATGAACCCATGGAAACACTATCTATAATACTGACAACTACCTGTATTACTTAATACCCTACTTTTTAAGCAGAGCAAGGTGGAAGGAGTTAAGGACAATACCACAGACCAGTGTAAACACAGGCTGTCACAGCTACCATTTGGACTTGGGCTGAAATACAATGACATACAGTTGAAGTCGGAAGTTTACAACCACCTTAGTCAAATACATTTAAATTCAGTTTCAGTTTCATCATCATTTCATCATTCCTGACATTCAATCCTAGTAAATATTCCCTGTTTTAGGTCAGTTAGGATCACCACTTTGTTTTAGGAATGTGAAATGTCAGAATAATAGTAGAGAGAAGGATTTACAGTGGAGCAAAAAAGTATTTAGTCAGCCACCAATTGTGCAAGTTCTCCCACAAGAAGATGAGAGAGGCTTGTAATTTTCATCATAGGTACACTTCAACTATGACAGACAAAATTAGAAACAAAAATCCAGAAAATCACGTTGTAGGATTTTTAATGAATTTATTTGCAAATTATGGTGGAAAATAAGTATTTGGTCACCTACAAAGAAGCAAGATTTCTGGCTCTCACAGACCTGTAACTTCTTCTTTAAGAGGCTCCTCTGTCCTCCACTCGTTACCTGTATTAGTGGCACCTGTTTGAACTTATCAGTATAAAAGACACCTGTCCACAACCTCAAACAGTCACACTCCAAACTCCACTATGGCCAAGACCAAAGAGCTGTCAAAGGACACCAGAAACAAAATTGTAGACCTGCACCAGGCTGGGAAGACTCAATCTGCAATAGGTAAGCAGCTTGGTTTGAAGAAATCAACTGTGGGAGCAATTATTAGGAAATGGAAGACATAGAAGACCACTGATAATCTCCCTCGATCTGGGGCTCCACTCAAGACCTCACCCCGTGGGGTTAAAATGATCACAAGAACGGTGAGCAAAAATCCCAGAACCACACGGGGGGACCTAATGAATGCCATGTAGAGAGCTGGGACCAAAGTAACAAAGCCTACCATCAGTAACACACTACGCTGCCAGGGACTCAAATCCTGCAGTGCCAGACGTGTCCCCCTGCTTAAGCCAGTACATGTCCAGGCCGGTCTGAAGTTTGCTAGAGAGCATTTGGATGATCCAGAAGATCAATTGCACAATTGGTGGCTGACTAAATACTTTTTTGCCCCACTGTATTTCAGCTTTTATTTCTATCATCACATTCGCATTGGGTCAGAAGTTTACATACACTCAATTAGTATTTGGTAGCATTGCCATTAAATTGTTTAACTTGGGTCAAACGTTTCGGGTAGCCTTCCACAAGCTTCCCACAATAAGTTGGGTGAAGTTTGCCCCATCCCTCCTGACAGAGCTGGTGTAACTGAGTCAGGTTTGTAGGCCTTCTTGCTCGCACACGCTTTTCCAGTTCTGCCCACACATTTTCTATAGGGTTGAGGTCAGGACTTTGTGATGGCCACTCCAAAATCTTGACTTTGTTGTCCTTAAGCCATTTTGCCACAACTTTGGATGTACGCTTGGGGTCATTGTCCATTTGGAAGACCCATTTGCGACCAAGCTTTAACTTCCTGACTGATGTCTTGAGATGTTGCTTCAATATATATACACATAATTTTCCTGCCTAATGATGCCATCTATTTTGTGAAGTGCACCAATCCCTCCTGCAGAAAAGCACCCCCACAACATGATGCTGCCATCCCCGTGCTTCACGGTTGGGATGGTGTTCTTCGGCTTGCAAGCCTCTCCCTTTTTCCTCCAAACATAACAATGGTCATTATGGCCAAACAGTTACATTTTTGTTTCATCAGACCAGAGGACATTTCTCCAAAAAGTATGATCTTTGTCCCCATGTGCAGTTGCAAACCATAGTCTGGCTTTTTTATGCCGGTTTTGGAGCAGTGGCTTCTTCCTTGCTGAGTGGCCTTTGAGGTTATGTCAATATAGGACTCGTTTTACTGTGGATATAGATACTTTTGGACCTGTTTCCTCCAGCATCTTCACAAGATCCTTTGCTGTTGTTCTGGGATTGATTTGCACTTTTCTCACAAAATTACATTAATCTCTAGGAGACAGAATGCGTCTCCTTCCTGAGCGGTATGATGGCTGCGTGGTCCCATGGTGTTTATACTTAAGTACTATTGTTTGTACAGACTTGTGGAAGACTACCATTTCCTTTCTGAGGTCTTGGCTGATTTCTTTTGATTTTCCCACGATGTCAAGGAAAGAGACACTGAGGTGTGAAGGTAGGCCTCGAATTACATCCACACCTACACCAATTGACTCACACCTACACCAATTGACTCAAATGATGTCAATTAGCCTATTAGAAGCTTCTAAAGCCATGACATAATTTTCTGGAATTTTCCAAGCTGTTTAAAGGCACAGTGAACTTAGTGTACATACACTTCTGACCCACTGGAATTGTGATACAGGGAATTATAAGTTAAGTAGTCTGTCTGTAAATAATTGTTGGAAAAATGACTTGTGTCATGCACAAGGTAGATGACCTAACCTACTTGCCAAAACTATAGTTTGTTAACAAGAAATTTGTGGAGTGTTTGAAAAATGTGTTTTAATGTCTCCAACCTTAGTGTATGTAAACTTCCAACTTCACCTGTATTATGGTCTCTGACTTTTCAGTCAATGGTGGTATCCAATTTGTACATAAAGGCATGCTGTCAGAGCTAACTAGAAGTTGCACACGTCTCACACACGTCTCAGCAAATCCACACATCACAGCAAACCCATACATGAATGTGTGTGACCTGCTGCACTACATGTGCTGTGGAAAATGCTGACATTTATAACACTCCCATGCAACTTACGTGATTGAAACTAAACAAAATGGCTGTAAAGATGGTATAAAGTGAGATTTGAGTTATTTTTTGTTGTAGTAAAACAATATAGAAATATAGAACACTTTATTTTATACAGAAAACCAAAGGTATCATTATCATTATCCATGATCTCAAAAACTCACTGCCATATCATCACAAGAATGGTGCTTGTCATATATGACCATGGGCAATAATTACAAACCTGAGGTATATATAGATGTATAGATGAATGGAACAGAAACGTTAGCTACCTTGTAGATGGAGCCTTTAGGATTGAGCGGGCTAAACAACTCATCTCCGTCCACACTGGAGGTACTGAGGCTCTTCATCCTCTCTGCTGCCTCCATCCTCCTCCTCTCTATGTCCTCCTTCATCCTCCTCTTTTCTTCCTGTACAGGAAGACACACAATGGATATTTTTGGTGAACGTCAGGAACCGAATCACATCGGTGAAAGAGTGGTTCATTTGCCTCACTGATTCGCAGGCTGCTAGTACAGCTTCTTGAGCTCCAGACAACAATTATCTGCAGATAACTTAGAAAAACATTAGCTGAAGGATATTTCCACTGCAGGAACAACAGGTAATGTGAGAGAGCCTCATTCAGGTCCATGCTCATTTTTGCAGTGCATAAAAACATTTAATTCATAAATTGGCAAGCAATTTAATAATTTGGTCATCTAAAAGTTATTTTGAACCAACTGTTAGGCTTTACATTAGAAATTTGTTATTTTTTAATGTGTCAATTTTTAAAGAGCAACTAACTCTAAAAAACAACTTCTCATTTAGAAAACAGCCAATGTGGCATCGATATGAGTCAGAAACGTTTATCATACTGTCAAAATTGACTGCAAAGTATAAATAGGATAATTTTGGTAATTAAATGTAACACAAAACAACATTTTTTTTTGCATCACAACATAAATTAAGGTTTGGTTTGTTTCAATCCTGGCCACAAGCTCTCAGCTGGCAGCACGCAAGTAATCATCAATTATGAGTGCAGCTGCACGTGACCCAATTGTAATATCTGTGGTAAATCTGGGTTGACTTTAGATTTCCCTAATAGCTTCACATTTCACAGCTTCACATGATTTAAAAACCTCAAACCAACTTGAATAATGTGGTGTATTATGTATTAAACCACCCAGACACATCAAAAACACAGTCGTCCTTCTGAACTGAGCTGCAGGACAGGTCTGAAACTGCACAGGGATGTCACCATGTCTCCATTGCTAATTGTTGACAAAGGAGAGTGATGTAGTGCTGCATCAGATGACCTGGCCTCCACAATCACCCAACATTAACACAATTGAGATAGTTTTAGATGAGTTAGACTGCAGAGTGAAGGAAAAGCAGCCAACAAGTGCTCAGCATATATATGTGAACCCCTTCAAGACTGTTGGAAAAACATTCCTCATGGAGCTGGTTGAGATAATGCCAAGTGTGTGGAAAGCTGTCATCAAGGTAAAGGGTGGCTACTTTGAAGAATCTCAAATATAAAATATATTTTGATTTGTTTAACAGTTTTTTGCTTGCTACATGATTCCACATAAGTTATTTCATAGTTTTGATGTCTTCACTATTATTCTGCAATATAGAAAATAGTACAAAGGAAGAAAAACCCTGTAATGAGTAGTTGTGTCCAAACCTTTGACTATATAAAAAAAATACTTGATAAAATATTGAATATGGCCTTTACTAGTATAGTCCAGAGAAACGCATTAAATAACAAATAAAAAAATGGCACAAACGACAGTCAACAAAATAAATCAGGTGTTTGTCCTAAATCTAGGAGATATACAGTGCATTCGGGAAGAATTCTGCCCCCTTGACTTTTTCCACATTTTGTTACGTTACATCCTTATTCTAAAATGAATGAAATTGTTTTATTTTTCCTCATCAATAAACACGCTATACCCCATAACGACAAAGCAAAAACAGGTTTTCAGAAATCTTTGCAAATTTCTAAAATAATTAAAAACTGAAATATCACATTTACATAAGTATTCAGACCCTTTATTCAGTACTTTTGTTGAAGCACCTTTGGCAGTGATTACAGCCATGAGCCTTCTTGGGTATGACGCTACAAGCTTGGCACACCTGTGTTTGGGGATCCAAATGGAAGAGCCATTGGGATCCAAATGAACGGCTCTTTAAACCGAGTCAAATGTTCTGGCTTCCCGAAAAGACTCGGAATACCCATCCTTATGTACATTATAAATAAAAAAAATACTGTAGGTGGTTAAACTGACCGTGGTCGCGGTGAAAAAAGTCACTCTCCCTATACTTTCAATGCATTTTTCCAGAAAAGGTGAGTGAACTCCCCCAAAAAAGTGGATAAACTGTGCTTACTTAGGCTTACCCTGCACTACACCACCGGCTGATGTGTAAGATATTGAGTTTCATCTCTTTATGTTTGTGTTTCTTAATGCCATAGGCTACACATTATGTATGTACTGTACACTGCAGTTGACCATCACCTCCTCCTTGGCCAGGCGCTGCTGCTCCTCCTCCCTGCTCCTGCGCTCCTCCCTCTCCCTGA
Source organism: Oncorhynchus keta (assembly GCF_023373465.1). NCBI lineage: Eukaryota > Metazoa > Chordata > Actinopteri > Salmoniformes > Salmonidae > Oncorhynchus > Oncorhynchus keta. The sequence continues at coordinate 14,653,198 of NC_068437.1, read as the reverse complement.
CCTGGCGTCTCTCCTCCCTCCTCCTCTTCAGCTCCTCCAGATCCTGCTCGGCCTCAGCCTGCTTGTGTCTGAGCAGCTCAAGCTCCTGGTTCTCCTTCTCTGCTTGGCTACGCCGGATCTTCACCAGCTTGCCCTCTAAGATGGCCTCCGCCTCCTCCTCGGTCTCGACCCCTGCCACTTGTACCACAGCCCTGGGAGAGATGGAGAGAGAGATTGACGGCTGGAGGAAAAAAGGAGCATACATAGAGGGGCAGGATTTCAAGAAATATCTCTGTCTCCTAATGGTTTAGAATGTGTAACATCTAGGAGTCACTTCGGGGAGGAATTCTGACCTGAGGTTGTTACACTTAAAGGGAACGTAATTACCTTTTTATGGACTTTTCTCTCTACATGTATTCTGACCTGACCCGCTATTCATTTGGGGTGAAAATCAAAGAAATTAAAGTGTGGCGGAGATGTGTCAACCGATACGCTGCATTCTGACCTTGACTTAATTCCCTCATAATTCCACCACCTTTAAGCGCGATGAAACGATGAATAACATTGAGCAACCTGTCGGTTCCAAGTGGAGCAACATCTACTTTATTTTTCCCCAAAGAAGTAACACCATTCTTCATGCACTGTAATTTACAAATTGATAAGGTGTATTGAAAACAGCTAGGTAAATTAGTAAGCCGTTTGGATAAGAGGGATTGTAAATATAAATGACAATTGTTTTAGATCTATTTTACTTTATGATTTCTAAAGACAAATGTGAAACAAGTCATATTACAGCAAACTGAAGCACATCAACATAACACCTTTTCCACTGTGAAGTTTATTAAATGCTGGCCTTGTAACTTGATGAAATTTGGAGACCCAAGCTATATGCTTCTGTAGCCATATATATATATATATATGAAGAAAACTGAAGTATAACATTTACATAAGTATTCAGACCCTTCATTCAAATTAAATAAAATAAAATGTTTTTAGTCAGATATGCAGAATACAACAGGTATTCTTTTTTTTTACCATGAAATGCTTACTTACACACCCTTAACCAACAAGGCAGTTTTAAGAAAATAGATTTAAGAAAATATTTAGAATATATACTAAAGTAAAAAATAAATGAAAAATAACACAATAAAATAACAATAATGAGACTACGGAAGTTTACATACATTTAGGTTAGTCAATTAAACTTGTTTTTCAAACACTCCACAAATTTCTTGTTAACAAACTATATTTTTGGCAAGTTGGCTAGGACATCTACTTTGTGCATGACACAAGTCATTTTTTCCAACAATTGTTTACAGACAGATTATTTCACTTATAATTCACTGCATCACAATTACAGTGGGTCAAAAGTTTACATATACTAAATTGACTGTGCCCCTAAAGTTTGGAAAATTCCAGAAAAATATGTAATGACTTTAGAAGCTTCTGAAAAATGTGAGTCAATTGGAGGTGTACCTGTGGATTTATTTCAAGGCATACCTTCAAACTCAGTGTTACTTTGCTTGACATCATGGGAAAATCAAAATAAATCAGCTAAAGACCTCAGAATAAAATGGTAGACCTCCACAAGTCTGGTTCATCCTTGTGAGCAATTTCCAAATTTCCAAATGCCTGAAGATACCACGTTCATCTGTACAAACAATAGTACTTAAGTATGAACACCATGGGAGCACGCAGCCATCATACTGCTCAGGAAGGAGACTTGTTCTGTCTCCTAGAGATGAATGTACTTTGGTGCGAAAAGTGCAAATCAATCCCAGAACAACAGCAAAGGACCCTGTGAAGATGTTGGTTGGAAACAGGTACAAAAGTATCTATATCCACAGTAAAACTAGTCCTATATTGACATAACCTGAAATGCAGCTCAGCAAGGAAGAAGCCACTGCTCCAAAACTGCCATAAAAAAGCCAGACTATGGTTTGCAACTGCAAATGGGGACAAAGATCATACTTTTTAGAGAAAAGTCCTCTGGTCTGATGAAACAAAAATATAACTGTTTGGCCATAATGACCATTGTTATGTTTGGAGGAAAAAGGGGGAGGCTTGCAAGCTGAAGAACACCATCCCTACCGTGAAGCACGGGGGAGGCAGCATGTTGTGGGGGTTCTTTGCTGCAGGAGGGACTGGTGCACTTCACAAAGTAGATCATGAGGCAGGAAAATTACGTGGATATATTGAAGCAACATCTCAAGACATCAGCCAGGAAGTTAAAGCTTGGTCGCAGATGGGTCTTCCAAATGGACAATGACCCCAAGCATACTTCTAAAGTTGTGGGAAAATGGCTTAAGGACAACAAAGTCAAGGTATTGGAGTGGCCATCACAAAGCCCATAGAAAATGTGTGGGCAGAACTGAAAAAGCGTGTGCGAGCAAGGAGGCCTACAAATCTGACTCAGTTACGCCAGCTCTGTCAGGAGGAATGGGCCAAAAATTCACCCAACTTATTGTGTGAAGCTTGTGGAAGGCTACCCGAAACGTTTGACCCAAGTTAAACAATTTAAAGGCAATGCTACCAAATACTAACTGAAATAAAGCTGAAATAAATCATTCTCTCTACTATTATTCTGACATTTCACATTATTCAAACAAAGTGGTGATCCAAATTTACCTAAAACAAGGAATCTTTTCTTGGATTAAAATTCAGGAATTGTGAAAAACTGAATTTAAATGTATTTGGCTAAGGTGTATGTAAACTTCCGACTTCAACTGTTTATACAGCGGGTACCAGTACTGAGTCAATGGGCGGGGGTACAAGTTAGCCGAGGTATGGGTAAAGTGACTATACATAGGTAATAAACAGCGAGTAGCAGCAGTGTATTAACAAAGGGGGGGGGGGGTCATTTTTCAGCAGTTTTATGGCTTGGGGGTAGAAGCTGTTAGGGAGCCTTTTTGATCTAGACTTGGCGCTCCAGTACCGCGCTTGCCGTGTGGTAGTAGAGAGAACTGTCTTTGAGTTTGGTGACTGGAGTCTTTGAGATTTTTGGGGGTCTTCCTCTGACACTGCATAGAATATGGGTCATGGATGTCAGGAAGCCTGGCCCCAGTGATGTACTGGGAAGAATGCACTACCCCCTGTAGCGCCTTACGGTCAGATGCCAAGCAGTTGCCATAACAGGCGATCATGCAACTGGTAAGAATGCTCTCAATGGTGCAGCTGTATAACTTTTTGAGGATCTGGAGACCCATGCCAAATCATTTCAGTCTCCTGAGGGGGAAAAGGCATTGTCATGCCCTCTTCACAACTTTCTTGGTGTGTTTGGACCATTATAGTTTGCTGGTGATGTGGACACCAAGGAACTTGAAACTCTCGACCCGCTCCACTACAGCCCCCTCGATATGAATGGGGGCGTGTTCGGCCCTCCCTTTCCTTGTCCACAATCATCCTCTTTTTCTTGCTCACGATGAGGGAGAGGCTGTTATCCTGGCACCACACTGCCAGGTCTCTGACATCCACCCTTCAGGCTGTCTCATCGTTGTCAGACAGCAAACTTAACCGATGGTGTTGGAGTCGTGCTCGGCCACACAGTCGTGGGTGAACAGGGAATACAGGGGGTACAGGAGGGGACTAAGCATGCACTTTGATGAAGCACCTTTGGCAACAATTACAACCTCAAGTCTTCTTGGGTATGATGCAACAAGCTTGGCACACCTGTATTTGGGGAGTTTTTCCCATTCTTCTCTGCAGATTCTCTCAAGCTCTGTCAGGTTGCATGAGGGGCATCACTGCACATCTATTTCCAGGTCTCTCCAGAGATGTTTGATTGGGTTCAAGTCCAGTCTCTGGCTGGGCCACTCAAGGACATTCAGAGACGTGTCCCGAAGTCACTCACTCCTGCATTGTCTTGGCTGTGTGCTTAGGGTCGTTGTCCAGTTGGAAGGTGAACATTCGCTACAGTCTCATGTCGTGCGCACTCTGGAGCAGGTTTTCATCAAGAATCTGTCTGTACTTTGCTCCGTTCATCTTTCCCTCGATCCTGACTAGTCTCCCAGTACCTGCCACTGAAAAACATCTCCACAGCATTGTGCTGCCACCACCATGCTTTACCATAGGGATGGTGCCAGAGTCCTCCAGACGTGAAGATTGGCTTTAGAGAATCTTGTTTCTCATGGTCTGAGAGTCCTTTAGGTGCCTTTTGGCCAACTCCAAGTGGGCTGTCATGTGTGTTTTACTGACTATACCATCAAGGCCCGATTGATGGAGTGCTGCAGAGATGGTTGGTTCTTCTGGAAGGTTCTCCCATCTCCACAGAGGAGCTCTGGAGTTCTGTCAGAGTGACCATCGGGTTCTTGGTCAACTCCCTTCTCCCCCAATTGCTCAGTTTGGCCGGGCGGCCAGCTCGAGCAATTGTCTTGGTGCTTCCAAACTCCTTCCATTTAAGAATGATGGAGGCCACTATGTTCTTGGGGTCTTCTTCCACAGATCTGTCCCACGACACAATCCTGTCTAGGAGTTTCATGGACAATTCCTTGAACTTTTTGCTTTGACATGCACTGTCAACTGTGGGACCTTATATATACAGGTGTGTGCCTTTTCAAACCATGTCCAATGAATTGAATTTACCACTTGTGGACTCCAATCAAGTTGTAGAAACATATCAAGGATGATCAATGTAAAAGGGATGCACCTTAGCTCAATTTAGAGTCTCAAAGTAAAGGGTCTGAATAATTATGTAAATAAGGTATTCCTGTGTTTTTTTTGTAAAAAAAAAAAATCTGCTTTGTCGTTACTGGTTATTGTGTGTAGATTGATGAATAAAATGTTGTATTTCATTCATTTTAGAATAAGGCTGTAACGTAACAAAATGTGGAAAAAGGGAAGGGGTCTAAATACCAAATACAAGATCAGTATTTTTAAATCTACCAATTGATGCTGAAAATTAGACGAATATGTGTGCATTTACATGGCTTTCTTTTATTGATCCCTAATATTCTGAACAGTTTTTCTCCATATATTCTATTGAGTCTGTCGAAAAATGTAGAAATAAAAGTACACCAAATTTAAAGGGATGGCTTTAGAGAAATTTCCTGAAAACCCTGCTGAGTGAAAACCACACATGCAATGCCCGTTACGCACCTGCATAAGGTACAGTAAGCGCATAGGAAAGGTGACGTTTCCTATATCTGTATCTGTCCCAATGTGAATTGCCATGTGATTTTCTTGCCATGTAATTGAATGTGGAAACAGATCTAGTGATACATATCCATATACCATAATACACCCTGATTTACCTGGGAGCTCTTAATTTGGTTTTGGCCATATATGATGTAATTTCCTCCCCAGCTGTGTCTCCGTTGGTGTTAGCATGCTTTGCCTCCGTCTGCAGGACGACTTGGGATGTGTAGGAGACCTTCACATCTTTTCTCTTCTCCTTCAACTGGAACTGGGAAGAACATGAAACATTTACATGGTTGACTACTTCAAGGACAGACATTTTTGAATAATCATATTCTAATTTGTAAATGTTCTTAATTAATCACATATTAGCATATAATTACAAATAATGCACAAGAATACCATTTCCTTAGCATCTGGTCTTTGGTCCTCCTCTCTCTTCTTGAGCACCCTCATCTTCTCCTGCCTCTGTTTCGCTCCCTCCCCTTCTCTCTCCCTCTCCTTTTGCACCCTCTCTTCTCTCACCACCTCCTCTCGCTCCCTCCTTTTCCTCTCACTTTCCTTTCTTACCAACTTCTCCTCTTCCTCATCCTCCGCTTCTGCCTTGTGTTGTCTCTGCAGACGAGAGGTGGATGTGGTGGGGGTGGCTGAGGCAGAGAGGGTATGTGGTGTGGGGGCCTTTGCGGCACCGTTCAGGGGCCTCTGGTCCTGCTCCTCTGGGGCCTGACTGAGCTCCTCCATGCGCTGGGCCTGCTGCCGGCGTCTCTCCAACCGCTGGGTCCAGTCACTGAAGCCCTCGTCCTCCTCCATAGAAGGAGAGCTGCTGCTAGGCTTCAGATCACTCTCATACCTGGGACACAAAGAGGAGAGATAAAAACGATCTTAGTGCCACAAAGTTTTTGGGAACTCAACCAAGAATAGCTAATGATGGTCATCTGAATGGTGACCTAACCTTTTATAAGTCCGTTGGTCGGCAATGGACGAAAAAAAGGATGTTAGTGCTACGAAAGTTTTGGGAAACTCACCCCTCGTCTGAGAGGGAAGTAGATTTAGCTCGATACAGTTTATAACATGAAAGGCCTCTGAAGGGCGGCAGGTAGCCTAGTGGTTAGAGCGTTGGTCTAATAACGAGGAAGGTTGCAAGATCGAATCCCCGAGCTGACAAGGTAAAAAACTGTCATTCTGCCCCTGAACAAGGCAGTTAACCGACTGTTCCTAGGCTGTCATTGAAAAATTGAATTTGTTCTTAACTGACTTGCCTAGTAAAATAACTATATATATATATATATATATATATATATATAGGTGCAACGATTGCCTAACTGAGCCTGAAAACATTGTAATCATTTACAACCCTCGACAATGTCAGAAAGCCCTTAAAGAATGTGGCAAGGAAGAACACATCTGGATAAAACTAACCATTATGGCTGTAATGTTCAATTTCCTTTGAATAAGTGCCTGTAAATCCAATCATTAAGGTAATAGGACTACTTATTACGATCCTTTTAAAGCTAAACTGAGTCAGATGGTGGAGAGAGGACAGCTTTGTAATATGACCACCAATATGACCACCAGTGAGATGTTTTGGTTGGCGTGAAACATCCCAAAGTGCCAAATGTGTTCTGTAGTATGTGGCAAACATGGCTTCTACAGTAAAGGCTAAACATGTCAACTACAGTGTCAGTGAGAGCGTCCGTGGCTCACACACAGCTTACAAAGCTGTCTCCCAGCGGCCTAGCGAATGCTGGGGATGGATAGCAGGATGAGAGGTGTAAATGCGGACTGGAGCTGCTGAGCCCATCAATTAACACCAACAGGACCAGATCAAACACACAATGCAGGAAAACAGCTGGAACAGCCCTCTGTAGACTCTGGTGTTATTCCTCCTCTACAGCCGGTGCCACAGGCTAACATATGTATGCGTGTATATGTGGTGTGTTGTGTTTTTATTTCCACCCACACCTCATCACTCCTATCCCAAGCCAAGTGTGTGTGTGTGTGTGTGTGTGTGGTGAATCCCCCCACCACACACACACACACACACACTCACACTTGGGTTGGGAGAGGAGTGATGACAATAACTGAGATTGCTACAGCTGAACACTGAATCAGCTCTGGGTTATTTTAGTACAGAGGCTAATCTTAATGGTGATACCAGGGGATAGAGAGTCAAACAGACAAGGGGCCTATGAGGACAACAGGCCCTGCGGGGACCCAGGGACAACACATCTGGACAAATGAACTGGCACCTGGGAGTCGAGAGCCGCTACCTTCCTTCAACCGACATTAAATTAAGTGATTTCTGTAATGAGCGCTTATTAATAGCCAGTGTAAACAAGGGCTTAGACTAACTGCAGGGAGAGAGGCAGAGCCCAATGTGAGGGTCATGGTAGGCAATCATGTGGGGGCCATGGTGGATAGGCAGTGGGTGGGGAGCCTAGATGGTGATAAAAGTGGATAAGGCTGTGAATTTTACCGTCATCTCCTCTTTGACAAACAATTGACAGGGCAAAAACGCTATGCAATCATAATAAATGTACATATCAGCATTTTATTTTGTGAGCTATTCATTTGTTTCAAAGTATTGAAATGGTGGAAAAGCTAAAAAATCCAGATGTCCTACATTTTTGAAGATCATTTTGTTTTAAGTACACAAGGGAGCACTGTCCTCGTGTTCCCCCAGGTTGCTCAATATTGACATGGCTGTGGTCCAGACGCAACAGAAGATATGTTAACTACCCTTTCATCACCACACAGCCATTTTGTCCTCACCATAACACCTGCTGAATAAACACTGGGTTTTTCTTATGTTAGTTACAAAAAGACAGCAGTCACCTCACGATATCTACCTCTAGAATCTAGACTAACAATGTGTTGATTTTTTTTCTTATAACGTTACTGCAGTCACTGCACGATACTTGCCTCTAGACCAATACTGTGTTGCTTTTCATACAACACGACCACAGGATATTTAGTAGTTATATTTAATTGTGTAAACTTCACAGGGGTCTCCCCAGGTTAGTCCAAACATCTGCATCTGCCTGAACGACTCCATGAACCTTCTATCAATTACCAGAAAGAGAGATTAACAGATTAGCTGCGCACCTCTTTCTCCCTCTCCCTCTCCCTACTTCTTTATTCTCTCTATGCCCCATTCATTAAAACAGCCCTGTAATAAAAGTGTGTTTCATCTTCGCAGGAGCTGGCTGAATGGAATGCTCCCACCAGGCATTCCAATGTTGATTAAACAGGTTAGCTACTAAAGTAAATTGATGTTTCCAGATGGCAGGTTATATATATTATCAGAAATAATGGGCAGTAATTATGGTGGTGTGATTTGTCAGGTGTTTAGTCATGTAGATGTTGTTTAGATGTTATGAAGTGGCACGTTCTGGCACCAAAGACACTGCCCTGTAAAGGCTACAGGCACCGGTTGGAGAGGAATGTTTATGCAATGGCTCTGACATGTCATGATACTCTGAAAACAACGAGAAAGGAAGCAAGTCTGAATCTGGGTTGGTAATTACGTTGTTGAGAGAGCAGCACGCGAGTGTCAACGACACAGAGATTGAATAACAGCAAACCCCAAACCAATCTTGACAGTTGTCTTGAAGTTTGATCTCTGAACTATTATGACCTTTGGCGACAAAGAGGACATTTACATGCTACCCAGACCGCACGCGTAGTGTGCGCGAGCATTGCAAAATAAATGCACACATACATGTTATTCAATCATTGCACCCACACTGCTCACGCGCGTCTGCGTAGCCAGGCGCTAAAATAGAACTTAGCTCTATTTGTGACGTTCGACAAGTCCTGCCTCTCCCATCTCCTCATTGGTTTTTAGGAGCATATGTTTATTTATTTTTTATTTAAGTCAGTTAAGAAAAATTCTTATTTGCCATGACGGCCTAGGAACAGTGGTTTAAATGCCTTGTTCAGAGGCAGAACAAAAATATTTTTACCTTGTCAGCTCAGGAATTTGAGCCAGCAACCTTTCGGTTACTGGTCCAATGCTCAAAACAATAGGCTACCTGCCGCACTGAATATACCCACGTGTCATCTCCTCATTGGTTTTTAGGAGCATATACCCACGTGGGTGATTGACAGATGAACTGTGGTCCACACTCCAGTCTAGTACGTTGAGGTAATGCACCTTAAATTTGGTTGCCATATCACAGGATAAATTAGCTAGCAACAGCAAGCAAACTAGCTAAATTGCCATAAATGTTTAATGCTTTTTGACCTGTCCCCAAATTAATATAATTGGTTCAGAGTTTTTGATATTTCAACCTACGTGTCCTGATCGTGTCTGGTGTGGGGGGACAAATCAACATGCGCGTGATGGCGTGTGTGCGGTCCGGTTAAGGTTACTTGTGTAACCCCGGTTCTCTGATATTATGAGTGAGATACTGTATCTCACATTGGGATTCGCCAGAATCTCTAACTAGCTCCAAGAACCAATAATACACGTTTGTCGGAGACAGACAGATCAAGTGGTGAATGAGCAAGCCCCTCCCCTCATACTAAAGAGCCACTCTCCCACACTGTGTTCCTTCCCAAGCATGCAAAACTTCTTCACACTCTTGCAAGTAGGAGAATATGGTGAAATATCTCACTCATATACCAAAGAACCAGGGTTACGCAAGTAACTTTAAGTTCTCTTTCAAATATTTGTTTCAATACCTCACAGTGGGATATGGCCAACTCCTGTATAGCACATACTCTACGAATCCAGGCAGTCTCACAAAAATAAACCCTCAGAGGCCCCGACACTGAGGGCAGTATGTGTCAATGAAGGTGCAGTTATGTCTAGTCGGTAGAACCTCATAAAAGTATAACTGGTTGCCAAACAAGCCACATCACAAATCTCTTTTAATCTCATTGAACAATGCCCAAGAGATAGCCATAACTCTGTTGGAGTGAGCCCTCAGGCCCTCCTGTAGCTGCTATTATTGGCCAATATAATAGTTTCCACAATCCAATGTGACAACCGTTGACGAGAGAGGGGCCTCCCCTTGCAGGGAGTTGCCCAGAACACAAGGGTTGGTTGCTCTTGGCATTGCTCTTGTCCTATCCAAGTAAATGCGCAGTGCGCGTACTGGACACAAACGGAGGAGCCGCTCCTCTTCTGTAGAAGGGAAAGGCAGCAGGTGGAAAGCCACAAGCTAGAAAGTGATTGTAAAGTGATTGCAATTGTAATTGCCGCTGACCTTAGGTAAAAAGACGAAGTTGGAAAACAGGGTTAAATCCCAGGGCAAACTGTAGTCACGAATGTTGAACTGACAGTGCATGTAGTTCAGTCACTTGCATTGCAGACCTAATCGACCATTAAAGCGGTCTTAAAGGAGAGATATTTCTCCACACTTTCCAGAGGTAAAAAGGCCGCTGTGAAATAGCTTCAAGCTCAAAAGACAAATTCATGATGGGACTAAAGGCTTGGGAACTGGACATAAGCAACATACCCCCTTCATGAAACGACATAACAAGGGGTGTTTTCCCACCTTGTCCGTGTTTAAGCCTATATGACAGGCCGAGATAGTGGCTGGAAAGACAGCCTTCCCCCAGTGTCAAAGGACCTGCAGGAAGCATAAAACCTCAGTTAGTTTGTACCTCTGGTACGTATACTCCCTGTATATAGCTCCATTCTTGTGTATTTTATTTTATTCCTCGTGCTACTACTACTATCTGGTGGACTCACTAAACAGAGAACATCTCTGGTCATCCCTACTGCCTCTGATCTGGTGGACTCACTAAACAGAGAACATCTCTGGTCATCCCTACTGCCTCTGATTTGGCAGACTCACTAAACAGAGAACATCCCTGGTCATCCCTACTGCCTCTGATCTGGTGGACTCACTAAACAGAGAACATCTCTGGTCATCCCTACTGCCTCTGATCTTGTGGACTCACTAAACACACATGCTTTGTTTGTAAATTATGTCTGAGTGTTGGAGTGTTCCCTGGCTATGTGTAAATTCAAAAAAACATGCTGTCTGGTTTGCTTAAGGAATTTTAAATGATTTATACTTTAACTCTTGATAATTAAGTATATTTTAGCAATAACATTTACTTTTGATACTTAAGTATTTTTAAAACCAAATAATTTTAGACTTTTACTCAAGTAGTGTTTTACTGGGTGACTTTAACTTTTACTTGAGTCATTTTATATTAAGATATTATTTTTTTACTCAAGTATGACAATTGGGTACTTTTCCCACCATGGGCTAATTCTTACGGAAGCAAAAACTTTCCTTTCGGTAACGTCACCCACCACAAAAGATGGAAAAACCTGCGTTCGGCGGCTTAACCTCAACGGCAAACCTGTTAACAGTTAAACAGGAAAACAGATCAAGTAATGCTGAGGAGAGCTAGAGTAGAACTCTTCTGAGAGGAAGAGAGGTGAGAATGATCAGAGTGGCTCTTTAGTAAGAGGGGAGGGGCTCCCTCATTCGCCACTCAACCTGTTTGTCTCTGACATAAGTGTTTGATTGGTTCTTCGAGCTACTTAGAGATTCTTGTGAATGCCAGAGTAAAATATCAAAATGAATAACTGAAAGAGAACAGTGAGTGCTTGAAAAGGTTTTGACATTTTCGAATGCCTGTTTTATGATCAAGCAACAATTACACGTCAAGTCATTCACTAAATCAAATCAAATCAAATTGTATTTCTCACATGCGGCGAATACAACAGGTGTAGTAGACCTTACAGTGAAATGCTTACTTACAAGCTCTTAACCAACAATGCTTTAAGAAGTTAAGAAGAAAAACTTTTAAGTAAAAAAAATAGATGAAAAAATAGATATATTATAGAAACAAAAAGTTACAAATAATTAAACAGCAGCTGTAAAATAACAATAGCAATAGCGAGGCTATATACAGGGGGTACCAGCACAGAGTCAATGTGTGGGGGCACCGGTTAGTCGAGGTAATTGAGGTAATATGTTAACATAGGTAGAGTTAAAGTAACCCGGTTTAGAAAGGTTTAGAAACGTGGAGCCATTGACATGATCAGCTGTTTTACTCTCTCTTCTCCCCACTTGAAGAAGGTGTTGGAGAGACAGTCTGTTATTAAATATGTGAGATTAAAAGTGGCAGTTATGATAAGGGCCATGACATAGTAGTCATTTTTCAAGACACTTTGTAGTTAACATTCTTCTGAGATGCTGTAATGGGAAGGCAGCTGTGTGTTCTTCTTCACTCGGAGAGATTGAAGGAATGAGTGCGGGAGAGAGAGAGAGAAAAGAGAGAGAATGAAGGGGAGAGAGGGGAGAGAGAGAGTTAGAGAGAGGGAGGAAGAGCGACTTGGGTAGAGAGAGGAGAGAGAGAGAGAGGGATTAAGAGGAGATGTGGAGATGAATGGCTTTTCCCAAAGGAAATATTTATTTGTTGTAACCACGCATCCTCAGGATTGTGGAGCAGATCCATAAACAACTGAATGTATGGCAAGCAGGGGGAACTAACCGTCCCAGTAGCACTCCCATGATATGATAGACTGAGGCATCCACAGCTGGGAAGTCTGACAAACACCCCTTAATATAAATCATTGCATCAGTACAATCCAAAACATACTGTAATAGAGACACTGTAGTTTAGATTTGAGAGATGGGACATGACTGAGCGGGTGAATGAGTAATGTTTGGGACAGGAAATGAGTCATCACAAATGACTGATCTACTATAGGTTCAATAACTCCATTATCATCTTGGAGGAGTCAAAGTAAAGTACACTCTTAGCTAATTAGAAAAGAAGAGTTCCAAAAGAGTTCCTCGGCTGTCCCTATAGGAGAACCCTTTTTGGCTCCAGGTTCTTGTAGAACCCTCTGTGGAAAGGGTTCTACATGGAACACAAAAGGGTTCTACCTGGAACCAAAAGCGTTCTACCTGGAATCAAATAGAGTTCTTCAAAGGGTTATTTTATGGGTACTGCCAAGGAACCCTTTAAGGTTCTAGAGGGCACCTTTTTTTCCTAAGACTGTATTTGGGTACTTACAGGCCGTCCTCAGCCAGGACCACATTGTCTAGTGAAAGGCCTCCAGGGTCCGAGGTGCTGCTGCTGCCCATACTGCGGAAGGATTCCCGGGCCCTCCGCCGACGCTCTCGCTCCACCTCCTCTGCATCCTCAACGCTCCTTTGGGTGGTGATTCTGTGGAGAGCCGGAGAGATGCATTGTTTAAAGCTATAGTCTGAGATTTGAAAAACAACTAAATGGGTCCTTGCCACTTGTTTCGGTATACTTCTGAGATATGGGACTAGGGAACAAATGTAATAAATAATGGAAATGACCATTGAACAGCTTTCAAAATCACAGACTGTAGCTTTAGAACCTAAATAAGGAACTGTTTTTAGCCCCGTCTGTCATTGAGCGTTATATTTATAGCTGACATGGATTCTCTGAGTCATCATCCTGGGCTCGGCCTGGGCTCTCCAAAGAAGATGTTTTTAAAACAATGCCTAAGCCCTCCGCTAAGCCCAGCGTTCAGCTCACCACAGATGAGATTCTCTCACCCACTACAGCATGCACCAGTAAACATGCATACACATGTGGCTGTCCTTTTGTTTGCATTTTACTGCAGCAACATATTTATCACAACAGTCTATTCCCCTTTCTCCACGGCAGAACAAACCAAACTCCCCATGGGACGCAAAATGGGTTTAAAGTTCACCCTCGCTGATTTATAAATTTAGACATTGCCTGGAAGTGCATGCCATCTATTTTTCTGTGATTATGATGAGCAGATACTACAGCACGTATGGACGTGTCTGTTGTGCTGTATGTCTCTGTTGTGTAGTGAAGGGACCATGGTATTAGCCTCAGGGTGAATACACACACACGCAAACACACACACACACGCATGCACACAAAACACACACACACACAAACATACATTTGTATTTGCCTGAGGGTGAATGCAGGAGGTTAATAGGTTCCATCTGTGTGTCAGGGTGTCAGATGACAGCACACACAACCATTTGGCTTCTGGATCAATTAAGGAAGGCTCAGGTCACTAATAGGGCCCTAATGTGTCCCAGACCCCAGGTCCTGTGTGCGTGTGTGTGTGTGTGTGTGTGTGTGTGTGTGTGTGTTGTTACCACCACCTGAGACCATCAACCCATCTGTTTCAGTGACTCTCCATTTTACAACACCCCCTATAAAGAGCCATGTAGGTGGGATGGTCTGTAAAATCAACCCCCCACCACTCATTAGTAATTTTCAGTTACAAGCAATAGCATCAGATTCGTTCCCTCATTCCCCTCTCCTCCCTTTCCCTTCAGGCACTTTCTTTCTTTCCTGTTTTCCATTCGCATAGAAGTTATGGTCCGCGTGAATAGGTAGGAGAGAGAGAGGCCAGGGGAGAATGACATGACCAAGTGCCCAAAACCACTGAGTTGTGAATCAGGAAGCTATTTCACGATTTCACAAAGGCGATTTCATAGTATAGCACATTTGACACATCAGTTATGAGGTAAAATATAATTTGTGTGAGTTTGTCTCCAATTCTTTTTGGACACAACCATTGTGGAGACAAGGACGCAAGCACAGCCAGTTGGTATGGTAGTAGTGGACGTTTCAGGACCAAGGCTCTCTGACTTAACTATTATAACCTCTTATTATTTTTCCTTTAATCAGCATTAAGGGATTATCTCATTCTTGGCACAAGTCAAACGTCTGACTCAGATGATGATGTAATTCATTTTTTGGTGTCTGGATTATAGATGGCCTTTCTTTCTTTGTCATCCTCTGACAAAGAAAGAATCTGTTCTCGTTTAAACCTAATCTAAGTGACCCATTTTCTCACTCCATCTTTTAGATCTGTAACCGATCTGTAATAGCTTTATTTCCATGAACTCACTCTCACAGTAGTGAGAAAAGACACTCCAAAGAATATGGTTTACAGAATCTGGTTTACATTGGGGCTTATGTTGCCTTTCCTGACAATTGTATCAATGTCTAAGCTCGACTTCCTCCGAATAACGTTCAAAAGCAACAGCCGCAGGGCCAAGGAGCCAGACTCCGACAGTGAGACTGTTGAGGGAATGTATTTGGGGCGGTTTTTGCCCCTTTGTAAATTCACACCAGAGCAAGCCTGAGCAGGCCACTCCTGTCGCCACACAAAACTGAAGACAAACAGGCAAATGCCTCTCCAGAGCAGATGGGTCAGTGTTGTGTGTCACAGGTGAGTGTGATTAGCGGGAGTTCCTGGAATGGGAACGGTTTCAGTATGATATGTTAGATTAATGAATAAAGAGACACGAATGTCATGTTCAAAAGCCATGTTCAAGTATTGTACAAGTCCCTACATGCAGGGTCTGGATAACAGAACAGCTAGCTGATTACCTATCAACTATATCCCTTAACATCATCCTTTTCAATAGAAAGTGCAAACGTAACAACACTACATTATGTTCTTAACCTCTCTAGGGTAGGGGGCAGCATTCAAAATTTTGGATGAAAAGCATGCACAAATTAAACGGCCTGCTACTCGGGCCCAGAAGATATGATATACATATAACTGGTAGATTTGCATAGAAAACAGTCTAAAGTTTCCAAAACTGTTAAAATTGTGTCTGTGAGTATAACAGAACTGATATAGCAGGCGAAGACCTGAGAAAAATCCATTCAGGAAGTAGTTTTCTTTTTGGTTTTGTAGTTTTCTATTCAATGCCATTACAGTATCCATTTGCAGTTCCTATGACTTCCACTAGATGTCAACAGTCTTTAGAAATCGTTTCAGGCTTGTATTCTTATAAATGAGGGAGTAAGACCAGTCTGAACGAGTGGACCCTAACATGACGCAGTGTTTTTTCAGGAGCATGTGCATTTATTGTTTACCTTTTATATTGACGACGTTATTGTCTGGTTGAAATATTATAGATCATTTAGGCTAAAAAACAACCTGAGGATTGAATATAAACATCGTTTGACATGTTTCTATGAACTATACGGATAAAATTTGGATTTTTTTGTCTGATTGTTTTGACTGAGTTTGAGCCTGTACTGAAGAAAACGCGCTCACAAAACTGAGATTTTTGGATATAAAGAGACTTCATCGAACAAAAGGAACATTTATTGGGTAAATTAATGTCTTCTGATTGCCACCATATGAAGATCATCAAAGCTAAGGGATTAATTTGATCTCCATTTCTGAGTTTTGTAACGCTTCTGCTTGGCTGGTTACTGTTTGAAATAATTTGTCAACTGGGCTATGTTCTGGGCTACCTATGTTCTGGGCTAGGTATGCGTTCGCCGAAAAGCATTTTATAAATATGACACTGTGGTTGGTTTAACAAGAAGTTAATCTTTAAATGAACATAGGTAAATCTTTAAAATATATAATCGATATTATATCAACCGGGACTGTAGCTTTTTCAATAGGAGTGGGAGAGACAATGGCTGCCCCACTCTGTTGGGCAAGCAAAACTCTGCGAACACCCAGCTATCCACTGACACAATGTGATCTTTCTCCCTCATATTTCAAAATAAAAGCCTGAAACTAGATCTAAAGACTGGTGACACGTTGAGGAAGCCATAGGAAAAGGAATCTGGTTGATATCCCTTTAAATGGAGGCAAGGCATCCAATGGTACAGAGAGCTTTCAGGAAAAACAGCACTTCTTTGTTGGATTTTCCTCAGGTTTTCACCTGCAATATCAGTTCTGTTATACACCCAGACAAGATTTTGACAGTTTTGGAAACTTTAGAGTGTTTTCTATCCTAATCTGACAATTATATGCATATTCTAGTTTCTGGGCCTGAGAAATAGGCAGTTTCAGTCTTTTAGCCAAAAACGAAAATCCGTCCCCCTACACTCAAGAAGATATCCTAGCTTCTGGATATGCATATAGCTTCTGGACCTGAGTAACAGGCCATTTACTTTGGGCATGCTTTTCATCCGGATGTCAAAATACTGCCCCCTACCCTAGAGAAGTTAATCTCCTGCACCGCAGCCTCGTGTTTGGATAGCAGTCGTCCAGCAGTCGTCGTAGAAGCTCACAGACTGCTGACAGGGTTGGCATGAACTTTGAGAGATAGTTTGCAAAGCTGATAAGATGCTGCTCTCCTTTTGCATCAGTCGGGTTTGGCATAATGAGGATCACTCTTACTTTCTCTTTGTCCGGCTGCAGGCCTTTGCCTGAGAGGATGTGGCAATAGAAGTGCCTTTCACTTTGAATTATAGTTTCTAGAAGGCCAAGGCGCACCTTAACTGGTCAGTGTCACGGATCCCCTCGGTACTGATCCTCATTCTGTTCACCAGATCCGGAGATCTACGTCACTGGCGTTCTAGGGTTTACTGAACAGGATCATCAATCCTGGACTGTCATGTCTGATTACACACACCTGGTTCCCATTTCCCCTGATTAGTATGTTATATATGTTCCATCTCTTCCCTCTGTCTTTGTTGGTTATTGTTTCCATGTCCATTGTTGGTGTGAGTACCTATGAGTTGGTGAAGCTGTTATGCTGCATGCTTTATATATTTTGTATTACGGGTATCGTCCCGTATCGTTCAACAAGGTTTACCCTCGCTCTTTTGTTTGGGTACAGCCCAGTGTTTTGTATACGTGTTTGTTTTGGGTATATTAAAAACCTCTATTGTGTATTCCTGCGCCTGTCTCCAAATCCTTTATACCAGCGTGACAGTCGACAGTGCTCCATCAGTGCTAGAAGCTTCACAACTTCGTTGCATTCTGCTTGTTCGTTGTGCCACTGTAGCCTACAATCAGGATATCATCAGTGACTGGTAAAATGGCTTTGAGCCAGTAATTTGTGCTGCTTGCGTTGATATACCTCAGGCACCACGGAGACAACAAACAGGAGCTTGAGCCAGCGTTTCTGACTCCAAGGGGTCGAGAAGGTATTCATGAAGCTACTTTCTTCATCCAACTTGCATTGCAGGAATGCGGTGTGTCCAGTTTGATGTCAAGTCATCTGTTATGTTAACTATCCAGAAAGGAGTGCAATAGGGCTCTGTTCTTGGACGAATGTTGTTAATTATCTATTCTTTTAATCCTTTTTAACTAGGCAAGTCAGTTAAGAATAAATTCTTATTTACAATGACGGCCTGCCAGGGAACAGTGGGTTAACTGCCTTGTTAGATGTAGAACAACAGATTTTTATCTTGTCAGCTCAGGAATTTGATCCAGGAACATTTTGCTTACTGGCTCAACACTCTAACCACTAGGCTACCCCTATATCTATATTAATATTGTTAATAGAATTGTGTCAAATGCTAATTTTAAGCTAATGACACAGTTGTTGTGCTTCATTACTGAATGAGGCCTTTGAAGAACTGCAGTCTGCCTTTGGTATTGTCCAGACTCAACTCTGTCAGATGAAATTGCTTTAAATTAGTTTGAAGCTATGTTAAACACTATGGTGGAAAATTAAGTGGTGGTCTGTGAATGTTTTGACCCCTAGTTGCGCCACACTTTCCCAAACCATCTTCCTGTTCATTGTGTAAATTGATGTTTTCTAAACTGTATTGTTTTGTTTTTTTATGTTGTAAATGTGTATGCAACTTTGTGTACAGTGTATGCAACATTTGTGGTCATGTCTCTCTTGTAAAAGAGATTGTTAATCTCAATGAGACTAACCTTGGAAAATAAAGGTAAAACATTTGTTTTTTAGGTTTTGGAGATTGATTGTTTACTTCCACGGCGATGGAATAGGAGATCTCTTTGCCTTCAGTCAACGAGGTAAGTGGTGATGCTAGCTAGCCAGCTAACAACAAGGTGAGCACTATGCTGTAGTGTATTTAGCATTAGACAACGGTGTTTCTTTGACTATGGAATGTAACTAAGCCTATACTGTACTTAGCTACAAAAATAACAAGTGCGTGGCTTTCGAGCCACTTCTGATCCCGTGTTTTAGTATGATATGTTAGAAGAATTCATTAAAACGGCATGAATGTCAAGTTCAATAGTCATGTTCAAGTCCCTACATGCGGGGTAACAGAGCAGCTAGTTGATTACCTATTAACTAGACCCCGTAACAGGAACTGCCAGAGGGTTTTAACTCCTCCTGGAGCATAGGCCACCAACAACCTTAACCCACAGAGATGAAGGCTACTCCTGGGTTTCAGACTGGAGGTTCAGAGATGGGGAAGTTTGGCGATCTAAAACTAACCTAACAGAAGCCAGGGTATCACAAGCAATTACAATGTTTCATGATAATGTATTTGGTTGGCAAAATACAGGCCGAAACATTGGCAGCCTGAGTCCTTTTCCCTCTGGAAGTTAAGGACATGATCTACCCCAACAATAAAGCTTTCAGGTGCACTGAGGGTGTAGGAATGATGATGTGGCAAAAATGTGAACCCCTCTGGTAATTCATTCCCTAATTTCTGAGTCCCATGTTAGGTTTGACACCTGGCTGTTAAAGAACCAGACTGGCCACCCAGAGACCACAAAGATCAGAAGAGGACAGGAACATATATTCCTGCTGTTGTGTAGAATTTGTACATAAACACAGCGCTTGCTTGATCGTTGTAAGTAGTAAAGTAATACTTGACTACAGATGCATTAGGTAACAAAGTAAGCATTTCACAAACAAAGTCGTTATTAGCGTAAATTAGAAAGGTTAATAGCACATGTTTAACAAAATAAGTTATGTTGTTTACTTGCTGAATTATTAAATAATAACATCCCCTGATAAAAGACAGACAGACACTGAGAGGGGGTATTGTTGGGAAACCTTTCCATGATGATCTCATGGTTGTCATGAAACAAGTTAGAACACTTACTTTGTGGAGGCCATTACATCAGCTAGTCACAATACCATGTTGTTGACGATACTGAAGATACTAATTTTCCAAGAAGTGGTTGAACAAGTTACGAAATGAGAGGAGCTCAGCTAATTTATTACATCTGGGAACCCAGATGACTCGGTGGTGCGCAACGCAAAAAAGGCAAGCAGGTCTGAGCACCGCAAATCCATTAGGGGTGCAAAAAGACAATACAGACTCTAACTTGAATTGATGTTCGACAACTCAGACTTGCGTTACGTGTGGCAAGGTCAACAGACTATCATAGACTACAAAGGAAAATCCAGCTGTGAGGTGCCCACCGAAGCCTCCCTGCCAGACCAGCTTAACACATTCTACGCTAACTTCGAGGCAGAAAATACCAAACCATCCAGGGAGACTCTCGCTGCACTGGACAACCAGGTGTTTTCGCTCTCCAAGGCTGATGTGAGGAAAACTCTCAAAAGCCGCTGGCCCAGTTGGCATCCCTGGTTATGTCCTCAGAGTGCGTGCTGACTAGCTGGCGGGCGTCTTCTTTGCGGTCATCTTCTTGAACATATTCAACCTGTCCCTGTCCCAGGCTGTAGTCCCCACCTGCTTTAACCTGTTACTCCTACCCCCTACTTTTTCGAACATTCTGTTAAAAATCGCGCAACATTTCAGCGCCCTGCTGCTCATGCCAGGAATATAGTATATGATGTATGCATATGATTAGTATGTGTGGATAGAAAACACTCAGACGTTTATAAAACTGGTTAAATCACGGCTGTGACTATAACAGAATGTGCGTTTCATCGAAAAGTGCAGGAAAATCTGATCACTGAAAATGGAAAAATATATCCATGCGCCACTTCAACCGATTGATAAAGGTGATCCACATTAAATGGGGCCGAGGTTGCAATACCTACAGCTTCCACACGATGTCAACAGTCTTGTCATTTGCCTAGGCTTTGTTTCTTGGTAAAACGAAGAAGAGACAGCCCATTTCTTCAGGTCTCCGACCGGATATTTTGGTTGAGATTTACCCGGACATTATTTCCAGACGTACAGCTATAGAATATACATTGCCTCGTTATCAATTTGATCGCTTTTTAACGTTTACTAATACCTAAAGTTGCATTACAAAAGTATTTCGAAGTGTTTTGTGAAAGTTTATCGTCAACTTTTTTAATTTAAAAATGACGTTACGTTATAAAACGCAATTTTTTTGTTGATCACACAGTCTTCATAGATCGATATCTAGGCTACATATGGACCGATTTAATCGAAAAAAGACCCAATAGTGTTTATGGGACATCTAGGAGTGCCAACAAATAAGATGGTCAAAGGTAATGAATGTTTTATATTTCATTTGTGCGTTTTGTGTAGCGCCGACTATGCTAATTATTTTGTTTACGTCCCCTGCGGGTCTTTTGGGGTGTTACATGCTATCAGATAATAGCTTCTCATGCTTTCGCCGAAAAGCATTTTAAAAATCTGAATTGTTTCCTGGATTCACAACGAGTGTAGCTTTAATTCAATACCCTGCATGTGTATTTTAATGAACGTTTGAGTTTTAACGAGTGCTATTAGCATTTAGCGTAGTGCATTTGCATTTCCAGATGTCTAGATGGGACGCCTGCGTGTCAGGTAGGAGCAAGAGGTTAAGGAGACCACCATCATCCTGGTGTCTAAGAAAAACAAGGTTACATGCCCAAATGACTAGAGCCCCGTCGCGCTCACCTCGTTCATCATGAAGTGCTTTGAGAGGTTGGTCATGGCCCACATTGATGCCAGGATGCCAGCCACACTAGACCCACTCCAATCCTACCTCTCCAGCAAATCCACGGAATATGCCATTTCCATCGCTATTCACCTGGCTTTTAACACATCTGGACAAGAGGAAAACCTATGTGAGAATGCTGTTCATTGACTGCTGTTCAGCATTCAACTATTTTGTTCCCTCCAAGCTTGACACCAAGCTCAGAGCCCTGGGTCTGGACACCACCCTCTGCAATTGGACCCTAGACTCCCTGATGGGCAGACCATAGGCCGTGAGAAATGGCAACAACACCTCCTCCACACTGACTATTAACATCAGAGCCCCCCAGGGGTGTGTCCTCAGTCCTCTGCTGTACTCCCTGTTCACCCATGTCTGCCTGCCTTTGCATGACCCCAACTCCAGCATCAAGTTTTCTGATGACACCACGGTTGTAGGCATGATAACCAAACGATGAGTCAGCCTACAGGGAGGAGGTAAGTTTACTGGCATTGTGGTGGCAGGACAACAAACTCTTCTTCAATGTCACCAAAACAAAGCAGTTGATTGTTGACTTCAAGAAGTAGAGGAGGGAACATGCACCGTTCCATATCAATGGGACTGTAGTAGAGAGAGTCACGAGTTTCAACTTCCTTGGCATCCACATCACCAAGGACATGTCATGAACCAACAACACCACCACTCTTGTCAAGAGGGTGCAACAGTGTCTCTACTTCCTAAGGCGGCTGAAGAAATTCGGCATGCCACCCCGGGGCAGCATAAACAAGGACCCCACACACCCCAGCCACAAGCTGTTCTCTCCCTTACCGTCGGACAAACGGTGACGGAGCATGAGGTCTCATACCAAGAGGCTCAGAGACAGTTCCTATCTACAAGCCATAAGACTACTGAACACTTGAACTGGACCTGCTCTGATTCTCCTCACCTTAGCACACATCACAACTGTTGCTACCAGACTCTTATTATACTGCTCAATTGATACATTTGCCCCCATCCCCCCTTCCCCAATATTCGTGTAAATATTGTATTTTAAATTGTGTGTTCCTGTATAATACTTATGCTCAAATGTTTATTCTATTATAATGTAATTTACTTTGTTCGTATTCTTATTTGGTCAAAAGTTTGGATGAACTTACTCATTCAATGTTTTTTCTTTCTTTTTTACTATTTTCTACATTGTATCAACATCAAAACAATGCAATAACACATATGGAATCATGTAATAACCAAACAAAAGTGTTATTGAATTTGAGACATTAAGTTGTGCTGTGACAAGTTAGGGGTGGTGTACAGAAAATCTATTTGGTAAAAGACCAAGTCCATATGATGGCAAGAACAGCTCAAATAAGCAAAGAGAAACGACAGTCCATCATTACTTTAAGACATGAAGGTCAGTCAATCAGGGAACAATTCAAGAACTTTGAACGTTTCTTCAAGTGCAGTCACAAAAACCATCAAGCGCTGTGATGAAACTGACTCTCATGAGGACCGCCACAGGAAAGAAAGACCAAGAGTTATCTCTGCTTCAGAGGATAAGTTCATTAGAGTTACCAGCCTCAGAAATTACAGTCCAAATAAATGCTTTGCAGAGTTCAAGTAAAAGACACATCTCAACATCAACTGTTCAGAGACTGTGTGAATCAGGCCTTCATGGTTGAATTGCGGCAAAGAAACCACTACTACAGGACGCCAATAAGAAGAAGAGACTTGCTTGGGCCACGAAACACAAGCAATGGATATTTGACCGGCTGAAATCTGTCCTTTGGTCTGATGAGTCCAAAATGTGAGATTTTTGGTTCCAACTGCCATGTCTTTGTGAGAGACGCAGAGTAGGTGAAAGGATGATCTTCGCATGTGTGGCTCCCACCATGAAGCCTGGAGGAGGAGGTGTGATGGTGTGGGAGTGCTTTGTTGGTGACACTGTCTGTGAATATTTACAATTCAAGGCACACAACCAGCATGGCTACCACAGAATTCTGCAGCGATAGGCCATCCCATTTGGTTTGCACTTAGTGGGACTATCATTTGTTTTCAGCAGGACAATGAACAAACACACCTACACGCTCTGTAAGGGCTATTTTACCAAGAAGGGGAGTGATGGAGTGCTGCATCAGATGACCTTGGCTCTACAATTACCAGACCTCAACACAATTAAGATGGTTTGGGATGAGTTGGACCGCAGAGTGAAGGAAAAACAGCTAACAAGTGCGTAGCAGCATATGTGGGAACTCCTTCAAGACTGTTGGAAAAACATTCCAGGTGACTACCTCATTCCAGGTGACTACCTCATTCCAGGTGACTACCTCATTCCAGGTGACTACTGTGATAGACTACTGGATGTAGTCATATATATACAGGTCGTCTATAATGTCAACTACAATCTTTGCTATGTAAAGCCCCGCCTTATCTCAGCTCACTGGTCACCATAGTAACACCCACTTGCAGCATGGGCTCCAGCAGGTATACTGCACTGGTCAACGAATTGCAAAAACCTCTGAAGCTGGGGCCTTTATATATCCCTCTCTAACTTTAAGCATCAGCTGTCAGAGCAGCTTACCGATCACTGTACCAGTACACAGCCAATCTGTAAATAGCAGACCCAACTACCTCATCCCATATTATTACTTACCCTCTTGCTCTTTTGCACCCCAGTATCTCTACTTGCACGTCATCCTCTGCACGTCTATCACTCCAGTGTTAATGCTAAATTGTAATTATTTTGCCTCTATTGCCTATTTATTGCCTACCTCCCTAATCTTCTACATTTGCACACACTGTACATAGCTTTTTCTATTTTTCTTTTCTATTGTGTTATTGACTGTAAGTTTTTTTTAACGTGTAACTCTGCTGTTGTTTTTGTCGCACTGCTTTGTTTTATCTTTAGCCAGGTGGCAGTTGTAAATGAGAACTTGTTCTCAACGGGCCTACCTAGTTAAATATAGGTGAAATATATATGTTTTTATAACGTTTGTTGAGAAAATGCAAAGCTGTCTTTACGGCAAAGGGTGTCTACTTTGAAGAATCTAAAATATATTTTGATTTGTTTAACAGTTTTTTGGTTACTATATGATTCCATATGTGCTATTTCAAAGTCTTGATGTCTTCACTATTATTCTACAATGTGGAAAATTGTCAAAATAAAGAAAAACCCTTGAATGAGTATCTGTGTCCAAACTTTTGACTGGAACTGTATATGCGCACGTAATTTCTCAACTGCATGGAATACCATGATAAAGCTGTCCAATGAGCAGCTCTGGTGAAACTATTTGCATATCATCTTATCTCACCGTGTGGGATTAGGTAGTTTGTGTATCTATCAGAGGAGGCGCCCTCACTCTCTCTGTCTCTCTCTCACTTCATTCAAAACAGACCAACATGCCTTTCTTGACCCATTCAAATGAATGTTACAACATGAGATAAAACGTGTTTAGAGGCCTCATCTGGTACCTCAAAGAGCGGCATGTCAATACCGACAAAAACAAACAGAACAAAAATGGAAACAATCTCAGAAAAATCTCTATGACACAAGCGCAGCTAGCCAAGCTACACTTATGTCAAGTGATTTTTCTGAGAGGGCAGTTTCATTGCTTAGTGTAAGTGCGTTTAAAAAAAAAACAATAATAAGACTAAACTTTGAGTTTGTTTGGCTTCTAACATCAATATCTCTTTCTCACTTGATAGTAAATCTGAGACAACATAATATTTAGACAAGATGATGAGGGTTCATGAACAAACTGAAAACCATACTTTCATTGCGGGGGTGAAAATCTGTAAATAAAAATACAAAAATACAAAAACGCTTCCAAAATACTACAAGGGTTTGGCATTGTCAGACACCTTCTAATGATGGGATGGGACTCACTTAATAGTATATCTGAGGAAACAGAGCCTTCAGACAAGCGGATGAGAGGTTTGGCATAATCAGACACTTTCTAAGGAAGGGATGGGATGGAGGAGTGTCTGTCTGAAACTGATGTCATCCATCTCTCTCCACTCTCCCAGAGTGGCACCATCTGCACTGAGGATTAGCCCAACTGCTTCTTGGGACTCAGCTCTGATGCACTCCCTGGCCTGGCTGTAGTGTTTATGACTGTTCCCTAAACACATTGGTTGAAGAGCATTCTACTCCCCTCCTAACGGTTCCCTCACTCAGTGGTGTAAAGTACACAAGTAAAATACTACTTAAGTACTACTTAAGTCATTTTTTGGGAGAGTATATCTATTTTACTTTATTATTTATATTTTTGACAACTTTTACTTTTTTCTCCACTACATTCCTAAAGAAAATATGTACTTTTTACTCCCAGAAATTGTCCCCTACACCTGAAAGTACTACATTTCAAATGCTCAGGCAGGACAGCAATATGTTCCAATTTATGCACCTATCAATATAATGCATTGTCATCCCTACTGCCTCTGAGTATGGGAATGTGTCTCTGTCTGGCATCTGGTTTGCTTAAAATATAGAATTTGATGTATAGCATTTACTTTTACTTTTTACTTTTACTCAAGTATGACAATTGTGTACTTTTTCCACCACTGCCCTCACTTTTAAAAGTTAATGTTCTGTTAACTCATACCCAAATAATGTTGCCGACTCATCTTATACTCACATTTGTGGTCAAAGCATAAATTGGAGAAAAAAAAAACACTTCAAAAAACCCCACCTCAAACTTTTCTCAAACAGACCGTTTAGAAAATGCTTGCTATTCACTCATAGAATATGATGTCATACATCTGAAGAGGATGAGCTGGCCAATCAGCGGGTCTAGCTGAACCAACGTTGTTTCCATATGATTTCAACAACAACTAACATTTTATGACATTGAATCAACTGAATGGATTCGCAGAATGTCATCAATGTAAAGGCATTTTGGGAACTTTAAACCTAAATACAATGACATGTTTCAAATTTTTGATTTCATGTTGAATTCATATTAGTTGACAACTCGATCAAATGTAAATTAAAACTTGAACTGACATCTGTGACCAGTGGCACCTCCCCTCATACATTTTGTATAATTATGTCTACAGTATGATATGTGTAAAAACATCCTAACTCAGAAATGGCAACATCAGAGTAAACAAGAAGGCTAGTAAAAGGTAACACACACACACACGCACGCACGCACACCCATAATCAGGTTCATCAAAAAGCTGTGGGACGACACCGGTTTGAAACATGTTGTCATTGGATGTTAATCACATCTTTAACACCGTGCCTAAAGATAAACAGCCTTCTCATTGGCATGTCAAAGCAACTGGCAGAGCATTTCAAAGGGACAAGTGTGTGAGAGACAAGTGTGCGAGAAAATATTTTTTGGCAGTCCTGAAAAAATACCCACAAAACAAAAGGATTGTATTTTCATTGAAGACTGAATGCAGCACTCATTCACTCTCTTTCATGTATTCTTTTGTTGATCATAATGGTTGAAGTGTCTTAAGGTCCCTTTCCCAAACAGTATTATGTGTTCCTTCAAACTGGGAAGTAAATAAGACTGTCCGTTAATGGGACTGTATTGGTTCTCTTTAGATGGAATCAATGTTATTTCCATGTCTCATGTTATGTCCATTTACAGTAATTTAGCAGATGCTCTTATGCAGACTTGTTTCGTACTGGTCCCCCTTGGGAATCAAACTATAACCCTGGCGTTGCAAGTGCCATGCTCTACCCCTCTTCATTTTGAGAGTTTACAGAGTACCTACACTGTTCTTTCACTACCTGCTTTCTCCCATAGAGCAACACTGGAGGAATGAAAAAAAGAAGGAAAAAGACCTAACTTGTCACCACCCATAAGCAGCCTCTTTCACAATCGCGCTGCCCAAGTCACCCGTCACTTCTGACACAGGTTTGACGGAATTTCCCTCAGCTACAGTCAGAAGAGAAAGCCTTGGGCACCTCTCTCATAATCTTTCTCTTTATCTCTCTTTTCTTCCCTCTCTCTGTCCCTCTATCTCTCTCTCTCTCTCTCTACTTATCTCTCCCTCTCTCTTCCACCACCCTCCAAGCCTCCTGAAGGAACAACAAACAACCTAGCCAGGAGGGCTGATGAAAAGGTCTGTCTCTGGTGACAGAGTGGCTCTCTGCTTCAGTGCCTGTCCAGGTTGTGTCAACGGTGATAAGACCCAGGGCAATGGTCATTGAATAACCCCTCCTGTAATCAGAGCAGCAGGAGAAAGCCCAGGGCCTGTATTTATAAAGCGTCTCAGAATAAGAGTGCTGATTTAGGATCAGGTCCCCGCCTCTTAGTCATTATGATTTAAAAGACACGTGATTTAAAAGGCAAAACTGATCCTTGATCAGCACTCCTACTCGGAGACGCTTTGTGTATGCTGCTGTGTGGTCTGATCTCTGATCTCTGACCCACATCTACAGTACAGTACACTGATCCTTCCCTCTGGTGCCCAATCAGACAAACATGTTTACTAAGGAGAGGCCAGAACTGGGGATATATGGACACATGGTTTAACATTTGGATGATATTATGCAGTATATCAAACAGTTCAGTGTATTTTTTTGTGTAAAATATGGATTTTAGACAAATTAATGCAGCAGTTTTCTTCAGCCAAGAAAGGGTGTTCTGAGTTAAATGAGGACAGGTTCTGACTCACGTCCATACGCGGAACACCAACACCAGCTGTAATTGAAGACCATTCCTAGATTAGTATACAGCATTTTGTCTTGAATTTTCCAGTTGCTTCGTGTGTTTGAGTTGTGTGCTGTTTAGGCCACACAGTACCTGTGCCTCAGTCACAGTAAGGATTAACCTGATTGCTGCCTTGTGTCCACAAGACAAAGAGCTTGAGAAAGGGGCTGGAGCTACAACTCAATTTACTCTAGCATGCTGGCTGTAAAATAATATAGCACTATTTACTCAATTTACAAGTGTCTAGCATACCTTTTCTTTATCATTTTCTCTAGCTCTTCCCTTCTGATAAACAGCATACTTAACTCTCTTTCTCTATTCAATCTATTTGTACTCCAAAAACTGTATTCATATTTTTACTCACTTCAAGAGGTTCTGCAAACCTTGCTTGCTGGTGTTTCTTCTCGGGATTGCACGTGACATGTCTCCTTTCTCCTCTTCTTCCCCTTTTAATCAGATCAAATATGTGACAGTGTAGCTCCTCTTCTTCCTCAGAATAACCTCTCTGTATCTTCCAGTCCTGAGCCCAATGGCCAGCGTGGATGTTTCTATAAGACAGATTTATGTACTCCTTTTCCACTCATTCACTCTCGGACATACACACACACAGACACAGAAACACACACACAGGGATTCCTGTTCTCTTAGATCCTGTCCCCTGCGCAGCCTGTTGAAAATGTGAGGAGAGTTCAGAGCAGCACTCTCTTTCCTCTCACAGAGACAGGCTTTAGTCACTGCCCACCTCCCCTCCTCCTCCTCTCCCTCTTTCCCACATGTGGTTCTCATTGAGTGCTCAGAACGTGGCCCAACATCTTTTTACCTCCCTTCTGCAGGGTCATGTGGCTTTCCCTGGGGGAGGTGTAAAACGATAACCCAGACTTCTCTAATCCAGACCCCTAACACCCCCCTGTCTCTCTGTCTGTTGCCCAGCCTATGCACTCCCCAGATCTCAAATTTCACTCAGATTAGATCAGATTAAGAAAAACAATAAAGATATAACTGTTTGGACACAAACAACACTTAATGATCCTGGAATTACTAATAATCAATAGCAATATTGAGTAGGTAGTAGTAAAAAGACTGTGATTGAACACATTGTGTTTATCACATGACAAATATACGTATATATAAGTAATGTGGAATTTGGAGAAGGCCTACTGGGCGCACCATGTCATTTCAATGTGGGAATTTGGGTAATATTTGGTTGAGACTTTGATCAATGGGATTTCATCCTTTATGCACACATTCAGAAAGACAGCCAGAAGTTTGTGGAATTCCCAATGTTTTATCACTATGCTTTCAGCCATCTAAAAGCTCAGCCAAATTCGAATTTGAAAAACTATGTCAAATTTTTGGGGTTAGGGCTCGTAAAAGGTCATTTCCGATTGAAGGAGATGTATTAGTCTGGCTTGAATTCCAGTTTGTCTACAAATGAATAATTGATATGTTGAATTGCATAAAGGCCTAGGGTTTCAGGCTTTGGTTGATTTCAAATGTAATCTTCAAGTGAATCATTAACATGTTGTGTTCACGTCTCCATCTCAACCAAATGTCTAAATGAAAGAATGAGATTGAATCTAATCAATCCAATCAAATCATACTTTAAATGCACTTTAAATGAAGGTTGTTTTGATGTTGGCCTATTCTTTAATATAGATTTTGGCTTGATGTGAATCCAATATTTTATTTTATCTTTATTTAACAAGGCAAGTCAGTTAATTAAGAACAAATTCTTATTTGAGTTTTTAAATTCTTAATTCTTAATTAATTTTTCAATTCTTAATGACAGCCTAGGAACAGGTCTTTATGTCTTGTTTATTTTTAAATTGAACCCTTCAGAAAAAACACTGTTCAGAAAGTATTCATACCTGTTGACATAATCCATATTTTGTTGTGTACAGCCTGTATTCAAAATGGATCAAATATTTTTTTAAGTTCTCACCATATACACACAAAGTGGTTTTTGTTGTTGTTTTGGTCCTGCTTTAAATGGCATGCAGCTTATGAAGGCTTCATAAACCGTCGATAACACTATATCATGCATTGTAAAGAGCTTTTAAGAGGCATTGATGAGTGACATAACCACAATTGTCAAATGTGACATAACCCACAAAATAAAATATGTCATACGTGCTATGTAAAGGGTGGCATAAGCACTGCTTAATAAAGGCATTATAAATCATATTCAATTGAGGCTTCACAAAGCATTTATAACACTGTCATTTCTTTCTGGTTTATCACACTTTCTTGACACTTTTTTAACAACAAAATTGGATATCTAATTAGCATCCCAGAGTTGCCTCTTCACTGTTGACGTTGAGACTGGTACTATTTAATGAAAATGCCTGTTGAGGACTTGTGAGGTGTCTGTTTCTCAAACTACACTCCAATGTACTTGTCTTCTTGCTCAGTTGTGCACTGTAATCGAACCCATAAATGCTGATGCTCCAGAAGAAGGAATTTTCTTGCTTCTTTAATCAGAACAACAGTTTTCAGCTGTGCTAACATAATTGCAAAAGGGTTTCCTGACGATCAATTAGCCTTTTAAAATGATAAACCTGAATTAGCTAACACAACATGCCATTGGATAATGGGCCGCTGTACGCCTATGTAGATATTCCAAAAAACATCTGCCGTTTCCAGCTACAATAGTCATTTACAACATTAACAATGTCTACACTGTATTTATGATCAATTTGATTTTATATTAATGGACAAGAAATGTGCTTTAAAAAACAAGGACATTTCTAAGTGACTCCAAACCTTTGAACGGTAGTGTAATTGCATTGCTGGACTATTTGAAACTTTACAAATAAAAGGAAATGTATGATTTAAACATGTCTTTAATGTTTATTTGTTTCAGCTGCTAGTGATAATTCCCTAATGGTTAATACATTTGTGTTTACATCATTACTACTTTATGTATGTGTTGTGAATGACCAAAGGTGTCTGACCTTATAGTAAGCACAGCGTCATATGTTACAAGGCATTTATGTATGTGTTCTGAATGAGCAAAGGGTTCTGACTTTAAATTAAATACAGCGTCATGCCATATAGAGTCTCACTTCAAACTAAGTTTTGCAGGACAACCAATTTGACAGAGGTTGAAGAAGTTTGACAAGAATAATGGGCAAATATTATACAATCCACATGTGAAAGCTCTTCTACTTACCCAGAAAGACACACAGCTGTAATAACTGCCATGTAATGTATGTAAATTAGATATACATTTTCAATACATTTGAAAACATGTTTTCACTTTGTCATTATGGGGTATTTTGTGAGAAAAAATATAGTATTTTATCCATTTTGATTTCAGGCTGTAACACAACACAATGTGCAATAAACATTGCTGATTCAATCAGTTTGTGCACTGGGGGTGACTGACTACCTTGGCAAAGCGTGTCCCTTTGGTGGTCCCATAGTCCCTTTCCAAGCCTATGGGGCGCAGGTCTGAAGAGTGACAAGTTCAGTGGGACTTGGTGCCAGTGAGACCATGCAGCAGATGCATGACAAAGTTCAGTTTTCTTGGAAAACTTTAAGGGGATATTCTGAACCAGCAACAACAGGTCATCGTGGGAGTCTCCTGTGTGTTCAGTTTGACAAAGAACAAGCTTTCTTGTGAGCAGACAAACGGTAGAATAGCGCCGATCATACATTTATTCAAACATAATAACATCATTTATAGCTTCTATATCCAACGTTTTGGGGTGTTGATGAGAAAATGCCCCGCCACCATCCCTACTAAAACACACACAGACACACACATCCACAGTGCCGACAACATAGTAACCATGGCAAAGCGTCACACCAATCACGCCTTCAAGTGCTGCTGGGTCTTTCTCGGTGACACGTCAGACAAAGAGAGTACTCAGCGTGTCAAAGCCTGCTGTAGATTGGCCGTCCCTCCATCCCACCCCACTTGTCAGAAGAAGCTGCTCACACAGCAGGGGAGCAGCGGAGGACAAGTAAGACAACCCAAGCCAAATGAAAGACCCGGCTTTATGGCACACTCACTGACCTGAACACTGCTCATCTCCAGACTTGGGTTCAAATACTATTTCAAATAATTTCAAATACTTCAATCTGTGCTTGATTAAGCATGCCTGGATAAATAAACCAATGGAATAGTCCCAAAACATTCAACTCAGCCCATCTGGCACGCTAGAGAAAAGGCTCAAAGTACTTGGAACGATTTCAAATAGTCTGGTCGTATCCCAGACACACAGAACAAATGGTCCGATAAGTCTAAGACACTGGTCCAGCTAGATCTGCTTGTCTGACCAATTTGCACATAGGCTATTGTGTTAATAGTTTCCATTACAACAGCATAATTGCAGAATAATTATACAGTAGTGCAACGAAGTCACTACTCAGTCTTTGCTGCAAAATTTGAAAATATAACAGTAATGGCACCCGGAGTGAAGGAAGTTAAAACAAATTCAATACAACAGAAAAAAGATCACATTACACTTTTTTTTACAATGGGATAATATTATGCATTATTCTTTTGCAAAATGTTATATTTAAAACACTCTCAAGTTTCAGCAAGTTGTCTGTAGTATTTGATCCAGAGTACAGTGGATCATGTATCCGAGAGTAGGCATAACGCTAGCCAACTCTACAGTATGATACCACCTGCGTGATTGATCCACAGACACAGACACAGACACACACACAGACACACACACACACACAGGGTTATGGGTTAGTTAGGAGTATGGGATACACGTTTGAGGTGCGGTTTTTGAAGTGGTTTTTTTTCTCCAATTTATGCTTTGGACACAAATATGAGTATAGGGCGAGAGAACATCATTATTTGGGTTTGAGTTAACAGAATTGTATCTTTACAAATTGAGATTTTCACTCAGAAGTTAATTAAAGTAACTTTCAGAGAACTTCTAAGACTATTATGCTGACCAACTGGCAGGTGTCTTCACTGACATTTTCAACATGTCCCTGATTGAGTCTGTAATACCAACATGTTTCAAGCAAACCGCCATCGTCCCAGCACCCAAGAACACCTGAATACAGACCCATAGATAGCATTGACGTCCGTAGCCATGAAGTGCTTCAAAAGGCTGGTAATGGCTCACATCAACATCATTATCCCAGAAACCCTAGACCCACTCCAATTTGCATACCACCCAAACAGATCCACAGAAGATGCCATCTCTATACAAAAGGAACCCCTACGTAAGAATGCTATTCATTGACTACAGCTCAGCATTCAACACCATAGTACACTCAAAGCATATCACTAAGCTTTGGATCCTGGGACTAAACATCTCCCTCTGCAACTGGATCCTGGACTTCCTGACAGGCCGACCCCAGGTGGTGAGGGTAGGTAGCAACACATTTGCCTCGCTGATCCTCAACAGTGGAGCTCCCCAGGGGTGCGTGCTCAGTCCCCTCCTGTACTCCCTGTTCACCCACGACTGTGTGGCCAGGCACGACTCCAAAACCATCATTAAGTTTTCAGACGACACAACAATGGTAGGCCGGATCACCGTCAACGACGAGACAGCCTATAGGGAGGAGGTCAGAGGCTTGGCCGGGTGGTACCAGAATAACAACCTATCCTTCAATGTAACCAAGAATAAGTAGATGTTTGTTGACTACAGGAAAGGAGGACCGAGAACGCCTCCATTCTCACCGACGGGGCTGTAGTGGAGCAGGTTGAGAACTTCAAGTTCCTTGGTGTCCACATCACCATCAAACTATCATGGTCCAAATACACCAAGACAGTTGTGAAGAGGGCACAACAAAACCTATTCCCCCTCAGGAAACTAAAAAGATTTGGCATGGGTCCTCAGATCCTCAAAAGTTTCTACAGCTGCAACATTGAGCTCAACCAACACTGGTTGCATCACTGCCTGGTACGGTAACTGCTCGGCCTCAAGGCAAGGCACCACAGAGGGTAGTGCGTACGGCGCAGTACATCACTGGGGCAAAGCTGCCTACCATCCACGACCTCTACACCAGGCGGTGTTAGATGAAGGCCCTAAAAATGGTCATAGACCCCACCCACCCCTGTCATAGACTCTTCTCTCTACTACCGCATGGCAAGCGGTACCGGAGCGCCAAGTCTAGGACCAAAAGGCTTCTCAATGGCTTTTACCCCCAACCCATAAGACTCCTGAACAGGTCATCAAAAGGTAATCAAATGTTTATCATATATACATAGTCACTTGAACTATACATTCATGTACATACAACCTCAATTAGCCCGACTAACTGGTGCCCCCGCACATTGGCTACCCGGACTATCTGCGTTGTGTCCCGCCACCCACTACCCTCCAACCTCTCTTTTATGCTACTGCTACTCTCTGTTCATCATATATTCATAGTCACTTTAACCTTAGCTACATGTATATACTACCTCAATTAACCAGACTAACTTGTGCCTGTATATAGCCTCGCTACTGTTATAGCCTCACTACTGTTATTTTTCACTGTCTTTTTACTGTTGTTTTTATTTCTTTACTTATGTATTATTTACCTAATACCTATTTTTTACTTAAAAATTGCACTGTTGATTAGGGCCTGTAAGTAAGCATTTTACTGTAAGGTCTACTACACCTGTTGTATTCGGCGCACGTGACAAATACACTTTGATTTGATTTTAAATGATTTGGATGCTACAAATAAAAGTTGGCACATCAATTTCAGAGGAGTGGGATGTGTAGAGCAAAACGGAGACCACCATCGCGAGATTCTCATCTTTCCGTAGGGTGGTCATATTAGTTTTGTAGGCCAAACAGCACGGACACTACACTACTACAGCCGATTTTTTTTTCTGTCTCAGCCTCCAGTATTTATGCTGCAGTAGTTTATGTGTCGGGGGCTAGGGTCAGTTTGTTATATCTGGAGTACTTCTCCTGTCCTATTCGGTGTCCTGTGTGAATCTAAGTGTGCGTTCTCTAATTCTCTCCTTCTCTCTTTCTTTCTCTCTCTCGGAGGACCTGAGCCCTAGGACCATGTCCCAGGACTACCTGACATGAGGACTCCTTGCTGTCCCCAGTCCACCTGGCCATGCTCCTGCTCCAGTTTCAACTGACCTGAGCCCTAGGACCGTGCCCCAGGACTACCTGACATGAAGGCTCCTTGCTGTCCCCAGTCCACCTGACTGTGCTGCTGCTCCAGTTTCAACTGTTCTGCCTTATTATTATTCGACCATGCTGGTCATTTATGAACATTTGAACATCTTGGTCATGTTCTGTTATAATCTCTACCCGGCACAGCCAGAAGAGGACTGGCCACCCCACATAGCCCGGTTCCTCTCTAGGTTTCTTCCTAGGTTTTGGCCTTTCTAGGGAGTTTTTCCTAGCCACCGTGCTTTTACACCTGCATTGTTTGCTGTTTGGGGTTTTAGGCTGGGTTTCTGTACAGCACTTTGAGATATCAGCTGATGTACGAAGGGCTATATAAATAAATTTGATTTGATTTGATTTGATTTTGGGATCTAATGGTCTGACAAACACAGCTGTAGTTTGTCCACCTTCCACAGCAGATGCGGAAGGCAGCCATTGGCAGATGAGGTGTATTAAGATGCAGCCCATGCAAAAAACTGATATCTCTAGTTAAACTGACAGATTTTGATGGGGATTTTTTTTAACCTTTAATTATATTGATGCACCGGTTTAACAGACTCTAGGGGGATTATTATTCATGCATAATCAAATTAATTTCCCTATATGTGTCCTATCTGTGTTTGGAGTTAAAAAAAGATAACCCAAAATAAGCTAGCAGTGTTATTTAAAATCACATGTAAGGAAACGTAGTTCTCCGTTCTCTGAAACAATATGAAACCAAAAACACACATTCCCACAACTTCCAAGTAACCAAATGTGCAAGCTGGGAAGTACCATCCTTCCCAGTCCCTCACACTGCCTCTCATTCCATCTCAGAGAAAGGAAAGGTTGTGTTTATAAGGGACCAGGAGAACTAAATCCTCCCATCTCAGGAGCTGACTGCTGACCTGTGACCTGGAATGTGTTTCCCTCTCCTCCCTCAAATATCCAAGCTCTACTCATCACCTCCCTCCCTCCCACTCATTATAGATCCTCTCTGCCTCCCCCATGCTGACTCCACAGGCATGCAGCTATATGACTCCTCCAGCTCAGAGGAAAGGAGATAACCACAGAACAAATAGCTCTCCTGAGGGATGAGCTTTATACATGACTTTAGTCAAATTCTCACACAAATCCACAAAGAAAGGAAAGAATGAGCTATGAGCTGTTTTGATACAAAGCATTCTTATACAAGTTATAGTATGTTGGATTCAGATGTGTTTCCTAAGTCCTCGCTTGAAATGGCAGACTATTTTACCTGAGGTACAGGTGCATCAAAACAGGTTCAGGAAGCTAAGGGGTGTTGGCGGGCATGGTTTGGCACACATTTCTTGTTCAAGTGATCAAAAGTAGGTGGCAATGAGGTCAATTGAGGTTTAGAAAGGGGTAAGATGAAACTTGAAGATAACAAAGGAAATTAACGTATGCTCATTGGGTAGGCTCAGAGAAATCCACACACTTCCACATACAGTACTACACTGACACTCCAACACATTCACAAACACACACATGCTGTACACCAAATACGCTCACACACACACAAAACACACACCCATGCTTATTGACGCCTCACATATGCACGCGCACACATAGACCCAATTTACATACGCTGCTGCTATTCTGTATATTATATATCCTGATTGCCAAGTCTGTCACGACTCCTACTGAAGGTGGCTCCCCTTCCTGTTTGGGTGGCGGTCGGCGGTCGTCGTCACCGGCCTACTAACTGGCACTGATCCTTTTTCCCCCCGTTGTCTGTTTATTAGTTACACCTGTGTTTAGTTAGGTTTAGTGGTGGGGCTTTATTATCCAGCCGGCCCGCCTACTGGGTTTGCGGGATTATTCTGTGTGTACATTTGTGCACCACTGTATTTCACAGTTGTCCGTGTATGTGTGTATTTTCTGGACTGTTTAGTTCCCCGTGTTTTGGGGCATTTGTTTGGGTTGGCGGCGGTTTCACCTGTGTGGTGAATTAAAAGTATCGCTACCCTGAACTCTCTGTTTCCTGCGCCTGACTTCTTCCTCCACTACACTTTTACCCTTACCCACATGTGCATACTTAATTACCTCAACTACCTTGTACCCCTGCACATTGACTCAATACCGGTATTCCTTGTATATAGCCTCGTTGTTACCACAACTACCTCATACCCCTGCACATTGACTCAATACCGGTATTCCTTGTATACAGCCTCGTTATTGTTTTTATTGTGTTACTATTTCCTTTTTTTATTTAGCAAATATTTGTCTTACTTTTTAACTCTGCACTGTTGGGAATGGGCTCGTAAGTAAGCGTTTCACTGTAAATTCTACTGTGAATGTAATCTCTGCGAACGCGGTAACCTTGCCTATAAAATCTGCATTGTCGACAACTGGCCTAAATTGTTGAATCCCGGCCTAAATCACTTTCCGGTAAGGCTCAGACAATGATTTATAGGGCCTAACCAAATCCCTATTTGCTCATCTTATGCACAGGTCTGTCCTACTATACAGGTGAGGAAGCTCAAATAGTACAAGTGACTCCCACTCATACTTGCATGAGATTGTTTCTCCAAGATCGTGATAACAGTCTAAGAACTGGAGAAATGATGAGGTGTGACAAGGTAGAAGAGATACAGTACTCCCTGCGATAGGTTTGTTGATTTGTGGAGGGGTTTGAGACAACATTTTTAATAACAACTCAATAACCTCTAAAGTACCATGAAAATGATTTGGGTACCTTCGATAAGCCAGTATTTTCAAGAAGACAAATCAATCTCTTTAATCACTCCCTCCCCCTGAGAACGTCTGACTATTATAATCAGTGCAGTAGCAACATGAAAAATAATGAATGGGCAGAATTGGAGTGAATTTATGAGTTGAGTATTGAACCCCTAAAAATGAATGCTTGAGGTAATTGAAACTGAGGCTGAGCATATGTCATGATGAATTTTAAAACTGAACTTTCCCATATCAATCATGTAAGAATATTTTGGGGATAGTGGGTTTTTTGCAAGTGAAAGATCCATGAGAGAAAAGTATAACCGGGGATAAGGGCCACAAATACGCATGCACATATACAGACACACACACAGACCCCTCTGGCCTCAGGGGCCAATTCTAACACCTTGGCAGAAAAGAGAGGGAGAATCAACCATGTCATGACCCCTGAACACAAACATTACAGTAACTGAACATTAACTCATTCCCTGTCTTTTCTGAATATTCCAGAATGCCCTGTGCTATAACACTTCTGTAGCACTGGAATCTCCCCAGACACTCACAAAACCAAGTGAGGAATACATTTCAAAGGGGAAATGTCCTAACCCTCTGAGTTTCTCTCAATTGAAATCTGCACATATCTATCTTACATTTGGACACAGTGTAGATTTAATTACAAATATCCATGTGACATGTTTCGAAACCTTTCTTTATTCTTTTTTTTTTTTTTGTGGAAACATGAGCATATCTGTACATAAACTGGAAGGGTTCAAACCGCAGATGCACTAATCTAATCATCTCTTCAATTAAATGATGGTTTCCCTGTAGAAACTCAATCTCTTTATTACAGCATCCATGCAGGCAGCCAGGACCTCACACAGTGGGGATTACTACTTGACAAGATAGAGTACTGTCCTGGCAGATAAACCTATCATCTGATGGGCTTAATACAACTTCCCAATATAAAGGTGTAAGCCCAAGCTATATACTGTATATCAATTGGGTTGAGGTGTTCATCGAGTGAATTCTATCATTACAGGGTAGTGTTTTGTGTTCACCCACTGCTCAATACGAGAGATGAAGGAGACTCTGAGGAGCAGCGAGGCGAAAGAGATTACATCCTTGCCTTACCTTTCATTGTGGCTGGCAACTGGACATTCTTGGTCCGCAGCTCAAATTGACTGTAAATATCACAGAAGCCACGAGCCAGTCAGCTCAAAGTACTTAACAATCCAAGCAACTTTTCTTCTAAAACCTATTACACTCTTGAATAATGCAACAATACACAAGTGTAGACTATTAAAGGGTTTATTTTACACATTAAATTAGCTGGCAATACACAGCTAACTTCTACTAAGCAGCTAGCTAACAAACTAAAACGAACAGGACAAGCCGCACACTCTAGGATGTCCAATGCAATAATTTGTTTCCGGCAAGCTAACTAACAAAATGCTTCATGATCAAGAACGGTTAACATATCAATATTGAACATTTACTCCTCACATACAAATATAGAAGTACAAGTAATGATATAATACAGTGTCATTAATGTTATAATATTGCTATTTATTTTAACTAGTTAAGAACAAATTCTTATTTACAATGAATGCGTACTCCAGTCAAACCCAGACGACACTGGGCCAATGGTGCACCACCCTATGGGACTCCCAATCATGGCCAGATGTCATGCAGCCTGGATTTGAACCAGAGACTGCAGAGATGCCTCTTGCACTGAGATGCAGTGCCTTAGACTGCTGCACCACTTGGGAGCCCTAAGGCTACACAGCTAGGTAATGTTATTGTCAGCAAACTTAAAATGTGTAAATATTCGTATGAACATAACAAGATTCAACAACTAAGGCATAAACTGAACAAGTTCCACAGACATGTGACTAACAGAAATTGAATAATGTGTCCCTGAAGAAAGGGGGGGTCAACATCAAAAGTCAGTATCTGGTGTGGCCACCAGCTGTGTTAGGTACTGCAGTGGATCTCCTCCTCGTGGACTGCACCAGATTTGCTAGTTCTTGCTGTGAGATGTTACCCCACTCTTCCACCAAGGCACCTGCAAGTTCCCAGACATTTCTGGGGGGATTTAAAAAAAACTTTATTTAACTAGGCAAGAACAATTCTAAGAACAAATTGTTACTTCCAATGATGGCTTAGGAACAGTGGGTTAACTGCCTTGTTCAGAACAACAGATTTGTACTCTGTCAGCTTGGGGATTTGGTCCAACACTCTACCCACTAGGCTACCTAGCCCTCACCCTCCAATCCAAAAGGTCCCAGATGTGCTCAATGGGATTGAGATCCGGGCTCTTCGCTGGCCATGGCAGAACACTGACATTCCTGTCCTGCAGGAAATCATGCAGAGAACAAGCAGTACAGCTGGTGGTATTGTCATGCTGGAGGGTCATGTCAGGATGAGCCTTCAGGAAGTGTACCACATGAGGGAGGAGGATGTCTTCGCTGTAACGCACAGTGTTGAGATTGCCTGCAATGACAACAAGCTCAGTCTGATGATGCTGTGGCACATCGCCCAAGACCATGACGAACCCTCCACCTCCAAATCGATCCCGATCCAGAGTACAGGCCTCCGTGTAACGCTTCCTTCCTTCGACAATAAACTCGAATCCAACCATCACCCCTACCGCGACTCGGCAGTGAAGAGCACTTTTTGCCAGTTCAGTCTGGTCCAGTGATGGTGGGTTTGTGCCCATAAGCGACGTTGTTGCCGGTGATGTCTGGTGAGAACCTGCCTTACATCAGGCCTACAAGCCCTCAGTCCAGCCTCTCTCGGCCTATTGCAGACAGTCTGAGCACTGAGCAAGCACCTGCATTGACTTTGATGACTGATCTTTCCTCTAAAAAGCAGCTCCCAATGTCCCTCATCGTCCCTAAAGAATACAGTCTGTCTCTAAACACTTAGATCCTAATCGGTTGACACCTTCACCAACAAAAGCGTGTTTCCCTACATCCCTTCCACAAAAAGTGTAAAATGGTAACACCACAATCATGTCTTTCCAGGAGATTTGCAGTACCAGCAAAACTTCTGCAAGAGGTCCAAACAGTTGGCGATTAAGGCCTACGAGCTCTACACCACTTCTGACAGTCTTATCTAGCACCGCACTGTACTGCAGACTGGATGA
Organism: Oncorhynchus keta; assembly: GCF_023373465.1. NCBI lineage: Eukaryota > Metazoa > Chordata > Actinopteri > Salmoniformes > Salmonidae > Oncorhynchus > Oncorhynchus keta. The sequence goes on along the minus strand of NC_068437.1, from coordinate 14,612,017 downwards.
GACCATTCGCCACATGCACTCTGCTTCCACAGTCCACCATGCCAAACACCATTGCCAGTGTACCAAAGCCAGACAAAGGACCATAAAATAAATATGGATATTTTCAATCAATATTTTAAATGTGTCTGCTTTTATGGATTCACAGAATATATTTATATAAACTACATAGGGCTCTGTAGCATCAAATGGATGGTAGACATTCAGATATATCCAACAAATGTTTATTTGTCAAAATCTAAAATACAGGGAGTGTAAATATTTAATGCCAAATGAAAAAGAGAACTGGGCATTCAATAAGAATGATACAGTTGAAGTTGGAAGTTTACGTACACTTAGGTTGGAGTCATTAAAACTAGTTTTTCAACCAGGACATCTACTTGTGCATGACATGTCATTTTTCCAACAATTGTTTATAGATGTCACATCCTGACCTTAGTTCCTTTTTTATGTATCTATTTTAGTTTGGTTGGGGTGGGCATTCTATGTTTTGTTCTGTGTGTTAGATTTCTATGTGTTTGGCCTGGTATGGTTCCCAATCAGAGACAGCTGTCAATCATTGTCTCTGATTGAAAACCATACTTAGGCAGCCTGTTTTCCCACTATGGGTTGTGGGTAGTTGTTTTCTGTTTTGTGTGTATTGCACCTTGCAGAACTGTTCGTTTGTCGTGTTGTTGTTTTTTCTTCAAGTATTTGTATTTATTAGAAGTATTATGAATACTTACCACGCTGAACCTTGGTCCTCTTCTCCCGATGACAATCGTTACAACAGGCAGATTAATTCACTGTATCACAATTCCAGTCGGTCAGAAGTTTACATACACTAAGTTGACTGCGCCTTTAAACAGCTTGGAAAATTCCAGATAACGATGCCGGCTTTCGAAGCTTCTGATAGGCTAATTGAAATTATTTGAGTCAATTGGAGGTGTACCTGTGGATGTATTTCAAGGCCAACTTCAATCGCAGTGCCTCTTTGCTTGACATCATGGGAAAATCAAAAGAAATCAGCCAAGACCACAGAATCAAATTGTAGTTACAAGAGGAGTAAAATTTGCCTTAAAAAGGTTATCAAATTTGTCTGTGACATGTACCCCCAAGTATGTACATTTGTTGAGAACTTCTCTGAAAGGCAATGTGAAAAGCTCACTCTTATTCAGGATTAACTTGTAAACAGAGACTAGGCCAAATGCACTAAGAACAGATAGCACAATAGGTTTGAGATATAGAGAAGCAAGTCATCAGCATAAAGTGAGACTCTTTGTTCAATGTCACCTCTGAACACTACCGTTATGTGGGTTGGTTCTAAATGCAATTGCGAGGGGCTCGATGGCGGTGGCAAAAAGCAAGGGAGTCATTGGATCCCCGGTCAAGTGCCTCAGAGGGAAATGTTATTTGTGTTATTCGTTCTGATAGTATATATCTTGCCTCTGCACAGTAAGGGTGATGCTTCTCCAGCAGGATCTGGTCCCAGATGTGGTAGTAATGCGCTCTAGTGACGAAGGGCCATTGGGGTCACCCTCTCTGGGTCTCGCTCGCCCTCTGGGTCTAGCTCACCCTCTCTGGGTCTAAAAGGGTTTTTTCTTCAAGGTTTAACATGTCCTGCAAAAGTTGGGGGGAAAAGTATGTTGGGCGGAGCCCCTCCAGACCTTCAGCAATGCCCACCAGGCGTATGTTGTGGCGTCTATGACGTTCTTCTGTCACGGTTTTCTTCCTGGGAAGGAGAGGCGGACCAAAATGCAACGTGAAAAAAACTAAACATGAACATAATACAAAACAATAAACGTGGAAAAACCGAAACTGCCCTATATGGTGCAACAAAGACAGGAAACAACCACCCACAAAACCCAACACAAAACACGCTACCTAAATATGGTTCCCAATCAGAGACAATGACTAACACCTGCCTCTGATTGAGAACCATATCAGGCCAAACATAGAAATAGACAAACTCGACACATAACATAGAATGACCACTCAGATCACACCCTGACCAAACAAAACATAGAAATATACAAAGCAAACTGTGATCAGGGTGTGACACCTTCAAGGTCCTTGCATTTTTATTTCAGCACTTTAACCTCTTTAGGGGGTGTGGGACGCTACCGACCTACCTGGCCAACATCCGTTGAAATTGCAGTGCGCCAAATTCAAAAACAGAAATACTCATAATAAAAATTCAAAAAACATGCAAGTGTTATATATCGGTTTAAATATGAACTTCTTGTTAATCCAGATTTCAAAAAGGCTTTACGGTGAAAGCATACCATACGATTATCTGAGGACAGCACCCAGCTAACAAAACATTACAAACAGCTACCAGCCAAATAGAGGAGTAACAAAAGTCATAAATAGCGATACAATTAATCACTTACCTTTGATGATATTCATATGGTTGCACTCACAAGACTCCCAGTTACCTAATAAATGTTTGTTTTGTTCGATAAATTCCCTCTTTATATCCGTTTTGTTGGCACATTTTGTTCAGTAATCCAATGGCTCCAAGGTGGTCAAAACAGGCAGACAAAAAAATCCCAAAAGTATCAGTAAAGTTGGTAGAAACATGACAAACAATGTTTATAATCAATCCTCAGGTTGTTTTTAGTCATAATAATCAATAATATTTCAACCGGACAATAGCTGCGTCAATATAAAAGAAAAACAAGAATGGGGCTCTCTCGGTCGTGCGCAGTGAACAGCTCTGGAACACTGCAGGATACACTCATTCAGAGTGGTCTGACGTTCTCATTTTTCAAAATACAAGCCTGAAATAATTTCTAAAGACGGTTGACATCTAGTGGAAGCCATAGGAAGTGCAATCTGAGTCTTAAGTCATTGGATACTGTAAAGGCAGTCAATGGAAAACTACATTAATAAAAAATCCCACTTCCTGGATGGATTTTTCTCGGGTTTTCGCCTGCCATATCAGTTATTGTATACTCACATACATTATTTTAACAGTTTTGGAAATGTTAGAGTGTTTTCAATACAAACCTACCAATTATATGCATATCCTAGCTTCTGTGCCTGAGTAACAGGCAGTTTACTTTGGGCACGCTTTTCATCCAGAGGTGAAAATAGTGCCCCCTACCCTAGTGAGGTTAACAACAGATGAGAGCTAATTCACTGGGACCTGAAAGGAGGTTAAGTCATCACTGTAAGACACATTTGAGCACTCTAGTTCAAGTATGGTAGTGCCCTGTTTAGTCATTGTTGCCAGTAGGGCAACTAGAGATGATTTCAGTTCTTCTTTAATTAAGGACATTTCTGAGCGGAGAGTTGTGGAGAGTGTCAATTTTCATGTGAAGTTTATCATATTATGTCTCTTTTGAGCCCATTCAAAGCTTCTGTGCACTTCCTCAAACTAAGGGCAGCGTCCTGGCAATCGCTGTCCTCCTCCCGCCCTGGCAAGTGGATTGGCGGGGTTGCTCGCCCAGGCAAGACTGGGCTTTAATGGGGCCTCCTTTTTTAATTTGGGGCATCTCTTTTAGAGTGAGTGTCTCTTTTATCTGTAATTTCTGGGAAGAGACAGATTATGTTACGGAAATTAAGCTCAGCAATAGAAGTTAAATTGTAGACTAGAGAGGTTTTAAATGACAGAAATATGACCGTTTGCTCCATTTGCGGCTGTGCTAGCTTGCTGACAAAAGTTTGGTAACTGAATGCGGGCGTCTTATGTCAAGTCATGTTTACACTGACTATATCCCTTTTTTCACTGTTAAGAAGAGAAACTATATGAAAAACCTTGCTTCGGCTATTCTGACGACCAAGGAAACCGAAACTGTGTCAGGAGCAGACAAATATGCCCGCCTCTCCACTTGGTAAATCGTTCAGGAAAGACCAAGGCTTTGCTGCGGCCTACTTTAGAAATCATCCATTCAGCAATTCACTAACATTATTACGGTTCGGAAGAGCAACAAGATATGAAACAATGTCAACAATACTTACTAAGGCGAAATTAATTAAACAATAAATGAAACGGTGCTCTAAATTAAATAAAGTTTGTCACAACTCGGCGGAGCTGCAGGAAACGTGAGTTACGTCATTCGTGCCCCCAGAAATCCCCGTAATAAAAGTGTTTAACATATTTTTTTAATGACCACCTTGTCTCTGTACCCCACACATACAATTATCTGCAATGTCCCTCAGTCGAGCAGTGAATTTCAAACACAGATTCAACGACAAAGACCAGGGAAGTTTTCCAATTTATTCTGTATAAAAAAGCAGACATTGAATATCCCTTTGAGCATAGTGAAGTACTTACACAAGTACTTACACTTTGGATGGTGTATCAATACACTCAGTCACTACAAAGATACAGACAAACTTCCTAACTCAGTTGCCAGAGAGGAAGCTGACCAAATTATGCAAGATTTTACTTCTGAGTTAATCAAGATTAGACTGCTGTAAGAAGTGACAGCAATTTGCTTTGGTTTTGGTAGAAAAGTCACTGCCAAGAAACGCTTAGCATTTTCTGACAAAAACTTTATTTTACTCAAAATCAAGTGTCTGAAGTTACACATCACACTATTACAACCGTGTGACTGTTTTGGAATAAAATGTTCAATATATTTTCTTAAACATCCCTCTGTATTGTGTACTTATTGATACGTCCTAGGGGGCATTTTGAGACCTTAAGGAGCGTCAGATACGTTTGGAATGTCTACCAATGACATGTCCATTTTTTTGTTTGAAATTACAATGGCCACTCAAAACATTTAAAAGTATTTATAAAGTATAACTAGCCCACACAAAAATACTTACGCATGATTAGTAAATGCTTTAAAAGGACCGATATTAAACATCTTATGATCTTATGAATCATTTTTAAATACTTAAAAAGTTGTTTATAAGTATGTTAACATTTACAAATGTGTAAGTCATGATTAATACACAATGAATAAACTACTTACTAATTCATTACAAATGCTTTATTACATGGAGTTATTACCATTTTTGTTTGAGACATTTGACAACCACATCCCTAACTGTACTTACTCAAACAGGGGTAGAGTAGAGGGCCAGGGGACAGGACAATTTTGAAACACAGATAACTTACATCTCTCCCCTATTGAATGGCATAATAAACATACAGTAAGTAAGTGTTGCTCGCTGAGCTACGTTCAAGACCCTTCAAAATGTTAAACGTGACACAATTAACTCTCTGGCCATGGAAGCACGATTACAGTATATTAGATGCAAGATGGAATTGAATGAGAAACACATCAATCCAGCTCTAACGTGCGTGTGCGTGTGCGTGTGCGTGTGCGTGTGCATGTGCAGTGACACTTATATTCAAGCTGCAATTATCCTGCCAAGTCAAGGGGAAGCAGAAACTACATATTAGCTTACATAGGTTACAATCTGCACAAAATGAAAACATATGGGGACTTAGACTCAACACGAATAGAGAGAAAAACATAATGACATTTTGGTCGATCACTAAATCCGACAGCACTCTCTTAACTTTTACAATGACGTCAGTGGGATGGACACATAATGACCATAAATTACTTTACCACATGGGTCACTTATTAGGCCCTGCATTTGCTACCTTTATGAGACCAATTGGGGAGCAATATTTCATGGCATTGTGACATTAGACGAGCCAGGGTCAGGACGGTGTGGTTGATTATACTATTGACCATAATATTAGGACAATCGGGAAATACCAGAAAACACCCGCAGTAAACAGCCCAAAAATATTGATGAAGAATTACATTTTTCCCTAGTAACTGTGAAGAACTCTTGATAAAAACCTTTCAAAAGATGGATTGCTCTTTGACCTGTGATACATGTTCCACCGTGTTAATTTATATAAGTCATTTGGATGAACGTACCTCTCTGAATTAAAACCTATGGTCAAGAGTCTATGTTTTGCTCAATCAGCTGTTTAATAGCAGTTAAGTCAGAGTCACCACGAGGCTGCACAGCTTCAGTCATTTGTGCCAGCTAATGTTGTAGTCATCTACTCAAACAAGCTGATGTTAAACAGAGCAAACATGCCCCCTACAGACCTTTCCCAGGACTGGTTTGGTGAGGTGAATAACTATAGTAAAACTATGGGAAACACTGGGACACTATGGCGTGGTCGGGGGAAATAGCCACAGCAAACAAAATGTAAATCACATATCTCTTGTTTTTAAGTTAACATGAATAATGATTGTCTGTGACTGAAACACTGTATTTGTGGTTAGTTAGTTGGTTAGTTAGTTAGTTAGTTAGTTAGTTAGTTAGTTAGTTAGTTAGTTCGTTAGTTAGTTAGTACGAGTACATACAGTACCAGTCAAAAGTTTGGACACACCTACTCATTCAAGGGTTTTTCTACATTGTAGAATAATAGTGAAGACATTACAACTATGAGATAACACACGTGGAATCATGTAGTAACCATAAAAGTGTTAAACAAATCAACATATATTTTATATTTCTGATTATTCAAAGTATCTACCCTTTGCCTTGACAGCTTTGCACACTCTTTGCATGCTCTCAACCAGCTTCACCTGGAATGCTTTTCCGACAGTCTTGAAGGAATTCTCATATATGCTGATTACTGGTTCGCTGCTTTTCATTCACTCTGCGGTCCAACTCATCCCAAATCATCTCAATTGGGTTGAGGTCGGGTGATTATGGGGGCCAGGTCATCTGATGCAGCACTCCATCACTCTCCTTCTTGGGCAAATAGTTCACCGGCAGTGTCACCAGTAAGGCACCCACACACCATCACAGCTCCTCCTCCGTGCTGCACGGTGGAAACCACACATGCAGAAATCATCCATTCACCTACTCTGCGTCTCACAAAGTCACTAAGGCTAAAGCAAAAATCTAAAATTTTAACTCAACACACCAAAGGACAGATTTCCACCTGTCTAATGTCCATTGCTTGTGTTTCTTGGCCCAAGTATGTCTCTTCTTATTATTGGTGTCCTTTAGTAGTGGTGTCTTTGCAGCAATTAGACCATGAAGGCCTGATTCACAGTCTCCCCTGAACAGTTGATGTTGAGATGTGTCTGTTACTTGAACTTTGTTAAGCATTTATTTGAAATGCAATTTCTGTGGCTGGAAACTTTAATGAAATTATTGTCTGCAGCAGAGGTTACTCTGGTTCTTCCTTCCTTTATTTATTTTATTTTATTTATTTAACCTTTATTTAAAGGTTAGGCAAGTCAGTTAAGAACAAATTCTTATTTAAAACAACTGCCTACCAAAAGGCAAAAGGCCTCCTGCAGGGATGGGTGCTGGGATTAAAAATAAATTAAATAAAAATATAGGACAAACAGACATCACGACAAGAGAGACAACACAAAACTACATAACATGACAACAACATGGTAGAACACAACAGGGTAGCGCACAAAACAGGGTACAAACGTTGTTGGGCACAGACAACAGCACAAAGGGCAAGAAGGTAGAGACAACAATACATCACACAACGCTGCCACAACTGTCAGTAAGAGTGTCCATGATTGAGTCTTTGAATGAAGAGATTGAGATAAAACTGTCCAGTTTGTGTAACGGTTATCTTCGTCGTCTGACGTCGAGTATGAAATATCGGACCAATGCGCAGCGTGGTACGTGTTCATGATGTTTTATTTACTGAACACTGAAATACAAAATAACAACGTGAATAAACAAACAAAAAAAAAACAGTCCTGTAAGGTGCAGAAAACACTAAACAGAAAATAATCACCCACCACTAAAATGGGGAAAACAGGCTACCTAAGTATTATTTTCAATCAGAGACAACGATCGACAACTGCCTCTGATTGAGAACCATACCAGGCCAAACACAGAAATACAACATATCAAAAAGAACATAGACTACCCACCCGAAACTCACGCCCTGACCAAACTAACACAGAGACAAAATAAAGGAACTAAGGTCAGAAAGTGACAGTTTGAGTGTTAGTTGCAGCTCGCTCCAGTCAGCTGCAACACACTGAAAAGGAGAGTGACCCAGGGATGTGTGTGCTTTGGGGACCTTTAACAGAATGTGACTGGCAGAACGGGTGTTGTACGTGGAGGATGAGGGCTGCAGTAGATAACTCAGATAGGGTGGTGTTAGGCCTATTTATTATGGATTCCTATTAGCTGGTGCCTAGGCAGCAGATATTCTTCCTGGGGTCCAGCAAAATTAAGGCAGTTATATATTTTTTTAAACATTACCATACATTCACAACATTTTTCACAACATATTAAGTGAATGCCGTCAGGCCCCTACTCTACTATCACATATCTACTACACATAATCCATGTGTACGTGTGTGTATAGAGCGTACGTTATCGTGTGCTTGTATGCATGTGTCTGTGCCTAGAAGATAGGCATTTGTCTGTGAACAGAAGATCCTTTAGCCCTATGTCCCAAATGGCACCCTATTCCCTATATAGTGCACTACTCTTGACCAGGGCCCATAGGACTCTTGTCAAAAGTAGTGCACTATATAGGGGACAGGGTGCCATTTGGAACTCAACCTCTAGCCTTTCAAACAGAGCAGCAGCCCGACTTTATCGGGACCTGGACCATTCCACAGGCCAAAGGTAAGGGCTCAACATCCAAACAGTCCTGACAGGAAGAGCCTGGTCTCAGCTGGGTTACTCTGGGCCATTAGAGCAGTCTGCCTGCAGTATGACCTCATATCCCTGCTATGAGCCGCCTGGGTCCTGGGGGCATTGTGACCTCCTTCATTTGCCTACTTTCCGCACAACCAGAAAATGACTCAATTGCTAATACAGTTGTAGTTAACATTCATCATTGGTGGTAATGGCTGACCCGTAAAGGTCTCTGATAGAGACTCTGGTTGGGGGTATAGTGTAACCCTTCATGTACTGTAACTGTACTGTGAGCTTGGTACAGCAGTAGAGGGGTTAAAACAGTGACTGAGTGCCAGAGGGTATCATTGGATGATCATAAATAAAATAAAAGGCCCTATTGCGCCATGTCGACCATTGGTATAATAAAGACATTTCAGTTCTCTCTGAATAAAGGTCAAGAAAACGGACACACGTTCAACCCCGAATCTCTGCCAACTTTACTGTACAAGCCGGCAATAGTGTCTGTTTTTGTCTTTGCTTCTGTCAGAAGCATATTCAGATCAGTGAAATTACGATCATGATGAGGAAAACAAAGAGGACTTGTTTCCATATGTTCACTTGATTTTGTATATCTGGTCTACGTGTGTGTTGATGAAGAAAGGATTGGTCCAGATTCCCCTCATGCATTTTCTTGTGTTACATTTTAGTCATTAAGCAGAGCAACTTACAGTAGTGAGTACATGCATTTCTGTACTGGTCCCCCGGGGGAATTGAACCCACAACCCTGGTGTTGTAAGTGCCATGCTCTACCAAATGAAACACATGGGAGCAAAAAACAGGGATTATTTAAGGCTGCCATTGCACCTACAGTAATAAATGCAATCTTGTGAATGCTCGCTCTGTTTCTACGGCTGACTGACCTGGGTTTGAAATAAGCCAGAACACAGAGTCATGACATCACTGACAGAATATCAACACATGCTTGGCTGCAGACTGGATATTCCAGTAAGGGCAATATTTTTCATTTATAAATGTAATTTCTTATTTCTGGATGCAATCTGTCATACATCCAAGTTGTAACATTAAAAGGGTCTTAACTCTCTGAATAACAACTAGGCATTGAAAATAAGAATGAGTTATTAACTGATAAAGCTTAAATAAACAGCCCTCCACTCAATTTCTCCTTTTGCCCCTCTCAAATATTAACAAAAACATCCTTCATTTAGGGGTGGAGACAGAGGATCAGCAGCCAAATGATGATCAACATAACTATGTTAAGGAATATCCCTACTAGAGTTGAACCAAGGCCAAATGAAACCATGACTAATGTAATTTCAACCGCTGATAACAATCCCAAAGTAATTTCTAGTGGAGTTTTCATTCAATACGGTTTTCAGTGCATTTATCTAAAGCATCCCTTTAAATTTGGTGTACCTTTCATTTCAAATTTTCTCAAAAGACTCACTAGGACATGGATGGGGGTGGGTGACAAACATTGCAAGCAAAATATTTTAGCGACCGCCTTTGTGACAGCAAAGAGAAAAACTAAACTCAGAAAAAAAAGAAACGGCCCTTTTCAGGACCGTCTTTCAAAGAAAATTTGTAAAAATCCAAATAACTTCACAGATCCTCATTGTAAAGGGTTTAAACACAGTTTCCCATGCTTGTTCAATGAACCATAAACAATTAATGAACATGCACCTGTGGAACAGTCATTAAGACACTAACAGCTTACAGACGGTAGGCAATTAAGGTCACAGTTATGAAAATGTAGGACACTAAAGAGGCCTTTCTACTGACTGAAAAACACAGAAACAAAGATGCCCAGGGTCCCTGGTCATCTGTGTGAACGTGCCTTAGGCATGCTGCAAGGAGGCTTGTGGACTGCAGATGTGGCCAGGGCAATAAATTACAATGTCCATACTGTGAGACGCCTAAGACAGCGCTACATGGAGACAGGACAGACAGCTGATCGTCCTCGCAGTGGCATACCACGTGTAACAACACCTGCACAGGATCGGTCCATCCGAACATCACACCTGCGGGACAGGTACAGGATGGCATCAACAACTGCCCAAGTTACACCAGGAATGCACAATCCCTCCATCAGTGCTCAGACTGTTTGCAATAGGCTGAGAGAGGCTGGACTGAGGGCTTGTAGGCATTCCTGGTGTAGCGCTGTTATAAGGCAGGTCCTCACCAGATAGGTGACGTCGCCTATGGGCACAAACCCACCGTTGCTAGACCAGACATGTTGACGAAGAGACTGACTCCAAGGCCATTACATTTCTGAATCTTTTGAGCTCTATGGACTTTATGCAAAATGTTCTTGGTCTACCATAACCGCGGTCAAACTCTGGACCTGGTTATTGCCAAGGGGATTTCTATAGACATATTCTCTATTGTTGATGTTGCTTTATTTAATCACCACTGTGTATATTTTATTACCTTGTTGCCAATAGTGCAGGGTAATATTGAACACATTATTAAGAAACGCTATCTTACCTCTGAAGTTGCTACAGATTTGATTGAACAATACTCCATTACCTATTCTGCCATCCCTTTGTGATGATTTAATTGATAATGTTAATAGAAAATTAAGTGAAACCACATGGCATAGCTCCAGTAAAGTAGAAAAAGGCCACATTCAAATGGAGAGCCCCTTGGATAAGTGAGGGAAGACCCCATGAAATGGACAAAATTGAATGGCAACTTCTTGCCGAACCATATACACAATCGCAAATACCACTCAAATGGACGGCAGTACATCCAAACTATATGGCAAGTGGAACATGGCAAATGCCAAGTGTCACACCCCAAAAATCCCAAAGATGGCGAGCGCGCTCCATGGTAGACTGTCATATGGCAAATGGTCACGAAGTGAAGACCTAAGGGTGAAATTTTGGAAATCAAAAAAAAAAATCTACATTTCAAAAACAAAAAAAAAGTGCTTTTTGGAATGTTTTTTGAAATTCTTTAGAATTTTGTTTGTCAATAATACATATGTAATAACCGTATGAACATTCATTTGTCTTATTTTATTGAGTTAGTCCGTAAGGCTTATGTCTTGCCCATTTGCAATATATGATCATAGGAAGTCGGCTTACGAACACAAAAGTCAGTGAACCATGGCCAAATGGCATAAGAAATGTCCAAATGCCATTCATAAATATTGAAAGTACCAAATCAGGATGTTATGTCCATTTGCCATATATGATCATAGGAAGTCGGCGTCCAAAAGTCTTAAGAAATGTCCAAATGGCATTTATACTGACCAAATGATAAATCACTATATTAAGCCCTGAATCAACCTAGAAGGTATATTTGTCATGTTTGATCATAGGAAGTCATAGGAGGTAAGAATTTGGTGCAATTTGGTGCAATGACCATGGACCCCTTGCACCCCCCTAAAGACATTTATTAAAAAAAAAAAAAAAATGTGCTACTGGTAACCAGTTCAGATTGCCAGGAGCACGGCTGTCCATTTGCAATGTCTTACAATGGGCATTTACCATCACGAATTTGACAGGTTCTAATATACTGCAGAAATGCCCAGTTGACTGGACAGTTGAACTCGGGATGGCCGGGCAGTGATAGTGGTTCCTCTCTATCGCTCGTTGCGGTTGATTTCAGCCTGTCCATTTGGTGATGGTAAATCCCTCATTAAAAACATTGCGAATGTATTGTCCATTTGCAATGTCTTACAATGGACATTTACCATCACAAATTTGACATGCTCTAATGTACCGCAGAAATGCCCAATTGACTGGCCTGTTGAACTCGGGATGGCCGGGCAGTGATAGTGATTCGTCTCCATCGCTCGTTGGTGTTGATTTCAGCATGTCAATTTGGTGATGGTTCATCACTGTTTAAACTTATTGCAAATGGACAGCCATGAAGTCAGCGTCCATCAGTCAATAAGATATCATTCTGACACCAAACTGATACATACTGACACCAAGCCCACTTTGACCAACACGTTTAGAAGACAACTATCACATATTTCAGAGCAGGCCCAAAATTCACAGCACCTTCTGTTTTAACCATAATAAAAATGTAAAACACGTAGTTACATTCTAGCTGTGGGTCCAGGTCTGACATGATGTGTAAGCCTAGCTGAGGCGACCCCAAATCCCGAGTTTCAGCTCGATAGATCATTCGGAGCCCGAGCAGCAACCTTAATTAGTGCATAAAAATATTTTTTCCGGGCATCACTTTTTTCAGTCGTTGCTAAAGGGTCCCTGAATAAGTTATCGGACAGAAACTTTAGGGTCTGTCTCTACGGGCCGAGGCGGTTTCAATCCACCTGGTCTTGTGATTCTGGGACTTTTCTAAATGTCGTCATTTTCGCAATGATCAAAATGAATTGAAGTCCATGCAAATGGACGAGGCTGTTTCTCAGCCTGAGAACCTTCTAGTGCCACATAACTCACTGTGCACTATCGACTTAAGCTCTAGAACATGTACACTGCTCAAAAAAATAAAGGGAACACTTAAACAACACAATGTAACTCCAAGTCAATCACACTTCTGTGAAATCAAACTGTCCAATTAGGAAGCAACACTGATTGACAGTACATTTCACATGCTGTTGTGCAAATGTAATAGACAACAGGTGGAAATTATTGGCATTTAGCATGACACCCCCAATAAAGTTGTGGTTCTGCAGGTAGGGACCACAGACCACTTCTCAGTTCCTATGCTTCCTGGCAGATGTTTTGGTCACTTTTGAATGCTGGCGGTGCTTTCACTCTAGTGGTAGCATGAGACGAAGTCTACAACCCACACAAGTGGCTCAGGTAGTGCAGCTCATCCAGGATGGCACATCAATGCGAGATGTGGCGAGAAGGTTTGCTGTGTCTGTCAGCGTAGTGTCCAGAGCATGGAGGCGCTACCAGGAGACAGGCCAGTACATCAGGAGACGTGGAGGAGGCCGTAGGAGGGCAACAACCCAGCAGCAGGACCGCTTCCTCCGCCTTTGTGCAAGGAGGAGCAGGAGGAGCACTGCCAGAGCCCTCCAGCACTGCCAGAGCAAAATGACCTCCAGCAGGCCACAAATGTGCATGTGTCTGCTCAAACGGTCAGAAACAGACTCCATGAGGGTGGTATGAGGGCCCGACGTCCACAGGTGGGGGTTGTGCTTACAGCCCAACACCGTGCAGGATGTTTGGCATTTGCCAGAGAACACCAAGATTGGCAAATTCACCACTGGCGCCCTGTGCTCTTCACAGATGAAAGCAGGTTCACATTGAGCACATGTTTTTTGTCCATTTGCAATAAGCAGCCAGTCGCCATCTGGTGGAATTTTTCTGAACAACGTAAAAATTACAATAAAAAAAAAGATAAAACAGAAACCAAATGTCCAAGAGACTTCATTTGTTGACTTCCCGGAAGAGTGGACCCTGGTGCACGACCCGGGGCCGTTGGCCTATTTTAATAACGGACATCTAGTAAGGAACCGTACATTTGCCACATGGAGATCCTCGTCAATTATATGGGAAATGTCAAATTGTTCCCTTCATGTATGTGAGGAAACAAATAAATTAAAGAGAAATTGCAGAAAGGCAGAGCGGAAGTGGAGAAAGTGAAAGTTGCAGGTCCATTATGCTATTATGAGAGAGCAACTTGGCAGATATACAGTCCTTCAGAAAGTATTCAGATCCGTTGACTTTTTCCACATTTGCTCAATTACAGCCTTATTTTCAAATGGATTACTTTTTTTTTAAACAACAAGATTCTCTGGTCTGATGAAACCAAGATTGAACTCTTTGGCCTGAATGCCATGTGTCACATCTGTGGGAAACCTGGCACCAGTCCTACGGTGAAGCGTGGAGGTGGCAGCATCACGCTGCAAGGGTGTTTTTCAGCGGCAGGGACTGAGAGACTAGTCAGGATTGAGGCAAAGATGAACAGAGTAAAGTACAGATAGATCCTTGATGAAGACCAGCTCCAGAGCGCTCAAGACCTCAGACTGGGGCAAACAGTCACCTTCTAACAAGACAACAACCCTAAGCACACAGCCAAGACTACGCAGGAGTGGCTTCGGTACAAGTCTCTGAATGTCCATGAGCGGCCCAGCCAGAGCCCGGACTTGAACCCGATCGAACATCTCTGGAGAGACTTGAATATATCTCTGCAGCTCCCCATCCAACCTGACAGCTTTAGAGGATCTGCAGAGAAGAATGGGAGAAACTAACCAAATAAAGGTGTGCCAAACTTATAGCGTCATACCCAAGAAGACTCGAGGCTGTAATTGCTGCCAAATGTGCTTCAACAAAGTACTGAGTAAAGGGTCTGACTACTTATGTAAATGGGATAATTTCGTTTATTTTTCTCATAAATTTGCAAAAATGTCCACAAACCTGTTGTTGCTTTGTCATTATGGGGTATTGTGTGTAGTTGATGAGAAAAAAATTGGTTCAATCAATTCCAGAATAAGGCTGTAACCTAACAAAATGTGAAAAAGTCAAGAGGTCTGAATACTTTCAGAAGGCACTGTATAACAAGGCAATTAGAAATGCCGGACAGGCTCATTTTTCTAACTTGATTACTAACAATCAGAATCATTTGAGAGTGCTCTTCTCGACCATTGATGGATTGATAAACTATGTGAACTTTCCTCCACATTTAAATGTGATGAGTTTGTGGCATATTTCAGAGATAAGATAACAAACATTAGGCTGGGTAACAGTCAAGCAAGATGATTTGATGATATGTGCCCTAGCCTATCAAGCAAAGGCACTGTGGATTTATTTTCCATGGTTGACACAGACATGCTCAGGAAAGGGATATCTCAACTTAAGCCTTCTACCTGCCTTCTCCTATCCCCACCAACTTCTTCAAAACAGTTTTTAATTGTATATCTTAAGAAGTGCAAGCTATTGTTAATCACTCCATATTCACAGGAACCTTCAACACTGCACTAGAAACTTCTACTGTGAAACCCCTTCTGAAGAAAAGTAATCTAGGTTCTTCATCTTTTAGCAATTTTCGGCCAATCTCCAACCTTCCATTCTTAAGCACAATTCTGGATAAATAGTTTTTGAAGCAGTTACTGTAAATGTTTTTATTTTTATTTGACCTTGTCTCATCGCTGCAACTGCCCAAAAGGCTCCGGAGGCGAAGGTCAAGTCATGCGTCCTCCAAAACATGACCCGCCAAATCACGCTTCTTATCACCAGCCCGCTTAACCCAGAAGCCAGCAGCACCAATTGATGACCAAGGTCAGCCAGCGATGCGACAAGTACAGCCCCCCCGGCCAAACCCTCCCCTAACCTGGACGACTTGTCCGCCACCCTATGGGACTCCTGATCACGGCAGGTTGTGATACAGCCTGTAGTGTTGCCTCTAGCACAATGCAGTGGCATAGACCGCTGCGCTTCTCGGGAGGCCCCAGCTAAATTATTTTTTAAGTGCCTACTGTATTTTTGAAAACTTCCAATCTGGTTTTCCAATCTGGTTAGTCAAAGTGGTAAATGATCTTAGAGCCAACACAGATGCCAAACAGCTTTCAGACAATGTTGACCATGATGTCCTTCTGGACAAACAGGAGAGGCGGGTTGGCCTCTCCAGTCTAGTTCTAAATTGGTGTAGGACCTATTTAACCAGTCAAGAGTTTTTTGTCACCCTTGGTGAACATAAAATGTGATATGTATCTTCTCTGATTTATCAGACCTCACGATAAGACCCAGATGCAGAAAGTTTGAAATAACAAATGTTTATTTACAAAACAGGGGGCAGGCAAATGACAGGTCAAGGGCAGGCAGAGGTCAGTAATCCAGGGCAGAGTCCATAAGGTACAGAAAGGCAGGTAGGCTCAGGGTCAGGGCAGGCAGGAGTCAGTAATGCAGGGCAGTGTCAAGAGGTACAGAACATCAGGCAGGCTCAGGGTCTGGGCAAGCAGAATGGACAAAAACCAGGAGAACTAGAAAACAGGAACTAACGAGAAACAGGAGTATGGGGGGAAAATGCTGGTAGGCTTGACGAGACAAGGCGATCTGGCAACAGACAAACCGAAAACACAAGTATAAATACACAGGGGATAATGGGGAAAATGTGTGACACCTGGAGGGGGTGGAGACAAGCACAAGACAGGTGAAACAGATCAGGGTGTGACACTTGGCATTCCACAAGGTTCGATTTTTGGTCCGGTACTGTTTAGTTTACATATGTTACCCTTTTGCAGTGTTACCAGAAAGCACAGCATTGATTTTCACTGCTACACAGATGATACGCAGCTTTACATTCATTCATGCTCTGGATAAGAGTGTCTGCTAAATTACTAATATGTCAAATGTAAAAATGTAGAATGGGGGCCCTGAAAGAAAAAAGGCTCCAAAAACACGCAAATGCAAGCTCTCAGTATAGTGATGCAGGTCTTTAGGTTTGTACACATGGAATTCTGTCATTCCTAACTTAATCTGGAATGTTATATTCCCTTTTGCGTGACTGGAGCCGTTTCCCCTCTCCAGCTGTTCCATCTTCAGCCTGCTGCTTCATGTAACTGACAAAATGAAGGGAACACCAACACAAAACATCTTAATATGGCGTTGGGCCACCCCGAGCCGACAGAACAGCTTCAACGTGCCTTGGTATAGCTTCTACAACTGTCTTCATGTGTGGAATCAGCCCATGCTTTCAAAAGATATTGAACAGTTACATGCAACAATATTAAAGATTTTACTGAGCTACAGTTCATATAAGTAAGTCTGTCAATTGAAATACATGCATTGGGCCCTAACCTATGGATTTTATATGACTGGAAATTCATACATGCATATGTTGGTCACAGATACCTTGAAAAAAAATTTAGCAATTCACGGTGTGTTACAAACCTGCACATTTTGCAGTGGACTTGTATAGTTCCCACCACAAGGTGCACCTGTGTATTGATCATGCTTTTTAATCATCCTTTTGATATGCCACACCCGTCAGGTGGATGGAATATTTTAGCAAAGGAGAAATGCACACTAACCAGCGTGTAAACAAATTTGTGCACAATATTTTAAAGAAATATGCTTGTTGTGCATATCGAACATTTCTGGGATCTTTTATTTCAGCTCATGAGACCAATGTACTTTCTATCCTTCATTTACTCAAGTGTTTCCTTTATTTTGGCAGGTACATGTAGAATGGATTCAGAGATACTGTATCACTCGAGTTGCAACAAAATGGAATATAACGTTGCGTATAAAGTACAGAACGACACAATTACATGTGTTCAACATCTAAAGACCTGCATAACAATACTTCTAAAAGGACCAATTTGGGATTTTTCTGGAGCCTTTGTTTATGTTTCAGGGCCCCCGCACTAGACAAGGAGGATGAGGAAGTGATTTTCTATTTGGGGTAAGTGTCTCAAAAATGTGAAATCGCAAAAAAAGGTGTCTAGACCCATCTATAACATACCATTTACATAACCAAATTGAGATTGGCTGTAAAAAAGAAAGAAGGAAACCTCTCCTTTTAAATTTAAGGTCAGAATACACTTAGAGAGTAAAGTGCATAAAAAGCTAATTCCATTCCATTTACACTCGTTCAACACTGGTCAGAATTCCCAGGAGACCACTGACAGTAAATCTCCACCAAGGACTCTCCTGAATATCGTGTATTTTATAAATGATGTGCCTTGGTGGAGTCAGATGCTCCAAATACAGCACTATGGCATCATCTTGCAATCTGAACCCGGGTCAGGGGATATACTTAGCCAGTCCTCCAGTCTCAGGACTGCATTTGAGCTTCTTGGAGGTAACCTAAGATGCCCAGCCCAGGTTTAACTGCTGGCCCAGGGAGCTGAGGAGGGCCATTAAATACAGGCCATCGTGACCGTAGATGGACTGCAAAGGTATCCGTATGCCATTGGGAGGAGCTGGCTGCCTGGAGGTTTGATATCGAAACTGAATAGGCTAAGCATCCGAATATTGAGCGTGAATGGGTAGTTAGGTGCTCAGATGGGCACATCTGAGTAAATCTGTGTGTTCAACAGATAATATTTGTGGGTAAATATTATACTGCAAATGTTTATCTAGCAATGTCTGAACAATACATGTGCTTGCATAGACACCTGACAAATTATTGGCACCCTTGAAATAGATGAGCAAAAAATACTGTATAAAATAAATACATACAGAGCTTCATTGAATGCTCTAAAAAACGTGAAAATGATTTTATACTAATGCAATTGCTCTGAGAAAAATACTTTGTTTGATTTGTCATCCGTCACCATGGTAAAAGGCAAAGAGCTCACAAATGAAAAGAGACAAAGGGCTGTTGTCTTTCATAAATCAGGCAATTGGTACAAAAAAAAGAATAAAACCAAATATACCACAAAAATTAAGACATTTACAACCCCTGGAACAGTGGTATACTTGTCTAATAGAGGATCTAAGTGTATCTTGTCTCCATGCACAGTGAGGAAGATGGGCCACAGTTGGAGAATTACAGAACATGGTCGTATCTTGGGGTCACCAAGTGTCCAAATCTACAATTATACACCATCTCCATTTCAATTGGCTATTTGGAAGGGTTGCCATAAAAACAAACAAATGTAAATGCCTGGAGTTTGCTAAACGGCATTGACACTTGGATTGGAACCGGGTGCTATGGTCAGATGAGACGACAATAGAGGTATTTGGCAAAGTCTCAGTCATATTTATTGGATTGGATATCTACACTGCGCAGGTCCAATTTCCAGATCTAAATATACACTACATGACCAAAAGTATGTGAACACCTGCTCGTTGAACATCTCATTCCAAAATCATGGACATTAATCTGGAGTTGCAGCCCTCTTTGCTTCTATAACAGCCTCCACTCTTCTGGGAAGTCTTTCCACTAAATGTTGGAACATTTCTGAGGGGACATGCTTCCATTCAGCCACAAGCATTAGTGAGATCGGCACTGATGTTGGGCGATGAGGCCTGGCTCGCAATCGGCGTTTCAATTCCTCCAAAAGGTGTTGAGTTGAGGTCAGGGCTCTGTGCAACGATCATCGACAAACCATTTCTGTATGGAACTCGCTTTGTGCATAGGGGCATTGTCATGCTGAAACAAGAACTAAGGGCCTAGCCAAACAATGAAAAACAGCCCCAAAACAATATTCCTCCTCCACCAAACTGGCACTATGCATTGAAGCAGGTAGCGTTCTCCTGCTATCTGCCAAACCCAGATTCAACCATCGGACTGCCAGATGTTTAAGTGTGTTTCATCACTCCAGAGAACGCGTTTCAACTGCTCCAGAGTCCAATGGCGGCAAGCTTTACACCACTCCAACCGACGCTTGGCATTGTGCATGGTGATCTTAGACTTGTGTACGGCTGTTGGACCATGGAAACCCATTTCATGAAGCTCCCAGCGTACAATTATTGAGCTGATGTTACTTCCAGAGGCAGTTTGGAACTCGGTAGCGAGTATTGCAACAGAAGACCAACAATTTTGACATGCTACGTGCTTCAGCCCCTGGCCGTCTCGTTCTGTGAGCTTGCGTGGCCCACCACTTTGCGGCTGAGTCATTGTTGCTCCTAGACGTTTCCATTTCACAATAACAGCACTTACTGGGGCAGCTGATTAGTTGGAACGGTGGCATTCTATGACGGTGCCACATTGAAAATCACTGAGTTCTTCAGTAAGGCTATTCTACTGACAATGTTTGTCTATGAAGATTGTATAACTGTGTGCTTAATGTTATACACCTGTCTGCGACGGGTGTGGCTGAAATAGCTGAATCCCCTAATTGGAAAGGGCGTCCACATACTTTTGTATATGTAGTGTAAGCTATGCATAACACAAATAACAGCCTACAGTAGGGCTGCTGGATCTATCACAGAACCTTACAGACTCACGGATATGGTGATTTAGGGACTCATCAGAGGGGTATAATACAAAGCAGGATCAAGGTGCCTGAATATAAAATAACTTTTTTGTTTTGTAAAAGATAAGCTTGAAATGGTCATGAAATGGTCATGGTCTACAACAACCAAAATTAAAGTTCCTATGTTTAGCAATCTTAATGAACCAAAAAAAAATCTACATTTGTCTGGTTGTTTCCCAAAGTTATCTGGCTAACTCATTGATCCTGCTTTGTAGTGTACTCTTCTGGGAAGATAAGCATTAACTCGTTGAGCGCAATGTTTCACAGGCAGAAGCACGCCCCATGGCAATTTGGGCCTAACTGGCAATGATATTTACATGTATATATACATATATATATATATATATATATATATATATATATATATATATATATATATACTGTATATACTGTATATACTGTATATATAAGACAATCGTTACACATTGATCATCAGTACAATTCAAAAGTATAAATATCAGTTTATATACAGTGCCGTGAAAAAGTATTTGCCCTCTTTCTGATTTTCTCAGATTTTGTCAAAAGGACGTGTACACAATTCCTTGAAGCTGAAAATGTACTAGTTCTTCCATGGCCTGTATACTCAGTTGTGGGACAACATTCCACAGGCCACAATTAACAGCCTGATTAACGCTATGCGACGGAGATACACACCCCTACCTTTTTTTAAGGTATCTGTGACCAAACACTTTCCATTAGCTTAAACCATAGCCATATACAGTGACTTTGGAAAGTATTCAGACCCCTTGACTTTTTCCAGTTTGTTAGGTAACAGATGTTTTCCCTCATCAATCTACAAACAATACCCCATAATGGCAAAGCAAAAAAATGAAATATAACATTTACATAAGTAGTCAGACCCTTTACTCAGTACTTTGTTGAAGCACATTTAGCAGCGATTACAGCCTCAAGTGTTCCTGGGTATGACACTACAAGCTTGGCACACCTGTATTTGGGGAGTTTCTCCCATTCTTCTCGGCAGATCCTCTAAAGCTCTGTCAGGTTGAATGGGGAGCGTTGCTTAATGGTATATTCAGGTGTCTCCAGAGATGTTCCATAAGGTTCAAGTCCGGGTTCTGACTGGGCCATTCATGAACATTCAGAGACTGCATTATCTTGGCTGTGTGCTTAGGGTCGTTGCCCTGTTCGAAGGTGAACCTTCGCCGCAGTCTGAGCTCCCAATTGCTCCGGAACAGGTTTTCATCAAGGATCTCTCTGTGCTTTGCTCCGTTCATCATTGCCGCGATCCTGACTAGTCTTCCAGTCCCTGCCACTGACAAACATCCCCACAGCATGATGCTGCCACCACCATGCTTCACCGTAGGGATGGTGCCAGGTTTCCTCCAGATGTGATGTTTGGCATTCAGGCCAAAGAGTTCAATCTTGGTTTCATCAGGCCAGAGAATCTGGCTTATCATGGTCTGAGAGTCTTTAGGTGTCTTTTGGCTAACTCCAAGTGGGCAGTCATGTGCCTTTTACTGAGGAGTGACTTCCGTCTGGCCACTCTACCATAATGGCCTAATTGGTGTAGTGCTGCACGGATGGTTGTCCTTCTGGAAGGTTCTCCCATCTCCACCTAGGAACTCTGGAACTCTGTCAGAGTGACCATCGGGTTCTTGGTCACTTCCCTGACCAAGGCCCTTCTCCCCCGATTGCTCAGTTTGGCCGGGTGGCCAACTCTAGGAAGAGTCTTGGTGGTTCCAATCTTCTTCCATTTAAGAATGATGGAGGTCGCTGTGTTCTTGGTGACCTTCAATGCTGCGGACATGTTTTGGTACCCTTCCTCAGATCTGTGCCTTGACACAATCCTATCTTGGTGCACAACGGACAATTCCTTTGACCTCATGGCTTGGTTTTTGCTCTGACATGCACTGTCAACTGTGGGACCTTATATAGACAGGTGTGTGCCTTTCTAAATCATGTCCAATCAATTGAATTTACCACAGGCGGACTCCACTCCACTGTAGAAACATCACAAGGATGATCAATGTGTAACGATTGTCTTCGGGTGAAAGAGAAGAGGACCAAGATGCAGCGTGAATATAATCCATATTTAATGGGAATACTTAAACACTGAACAAAACAACAAACCGACAAAAAGGAGCGAAGACGAAACAGTCCCGTAACGTGAACACTAACACTGGAACACTGGAAACAGGAACAATCACCCACCAAATACCCACAGAATATGGCTGCCTAAATATGGTTCCAAATCAGAGACAACGATAGACAGCTGCCTCTAATTGAGAACCAATCTAGGTAACCATAAGACTTACAAAAACACCTAGACAGGGAACACCCCCATAAACATACAAAACCCCTAGACAAGACTAAAACACATACATCACCCATGTCACACCCTGACCTAACCAAAATAGCAAAGAAAACAAAGAATACTAAGGTCAGGGCACAATGGAAACAGGATTCATCTGAGCTCATGTTCGAGTTTAATAGCAAAGGGTCTGCATACTTATGTAAATATGGATTTCTGTTTCTAAAAACCTATTTACGCCTTATTTATAGAGGTTGACCGATTAATCGGAATGGCCGATTAATTAGGGACGATTTAAAATAAAAAAAAATGTTATTTTTTGTTTGTTGTTGTTATACCTTTATCTAACTAGGCAAGTCAGTTAAGAACACATTCTTATTTTCCATGACGGCCTAGGAACGGTGGGTTAACTGCCTCGTTTCAGGGGATGACAGATTTGACAGATTTTCACCTTGTCAGCTCGGGGGATCCAATCTTGCAACCTTACAGTTAACTAGTCCAACGCAATAACGACCTGCCTCTCTCTCGCTGCACTCCACAAGGAGACTGCCTGATATGCGAATGCAGTAAGCCAAGGTAAGTTGCTAGCTAGCATTGAACTTATCTTATTAAAAACAATCAATCATAATCACTAGTTAACTACACATGGTTGATGATATTACTATGATATTATCTAGCGTGTCCTGTGTTGGATATAATCTGACTGAGCATACAAGCATACAAGTATCTAAGTATCTCACAGTGGTAGGCATAAACAGGCGCGTAAACATTAATTCAAAAAACACTTTAGTGCGTTTTGCCAGCAGCTCTTCGTTGTGCGTCAAGCATTGCGCTGTTTATGACTTCAAGCCTATCAACTCCCGAGATGAGGCTGGTGTAACCGAAGTGAAATGGTTAGATAGTTAGCGCGCACTAATAGCGTTTCAAACGTCACTCACTCTGAGCCTTGGGGTGGTTGTTTCCTTTGCTCTGCATGGGTAACGCTGCTTCGATGGTGGCTGTTGTCATTGTGTTGCAGGTTCGAGCCCAGGGAGGAGCGAGGAGAGGGACGGAAGCTATACTGTTACACTGGCAATACTAAAGTGCCCATAAAAACATCTAATAGTCACAGGTTAATGAAATACAAATGGTATAGAGGGAAATAGTCCTATAATTCCTATAATAACTACAACCTAAAACTTCTTACCTGGGAATATTGAAGACTCATGTTAAAAGGAACCACCAGCTTTCATATGTTCTCATGTTCTGAGCAAGGAACTTAAACGTTAGCTTTCTTACATAGCACATATTGCACTTTTGCTTTCTTCTCCAACACTTTGTTTTTGCATTATTTAAACCAAATTGAACATGTTTAATTATTTACTTGAGGTTAAATTGATTTTATTGATGTATTATATTAAGTTATAATAAGTGTTCATTCAGTATTGTTATAATTGTCATTATTACAAATTAATAACCGGCCGATTAATCGGTATCGGCTGTTTTGGTCCTCCAATAATCGGTATCAGCGTTGAAAATCATAATCGGTCAACCTCTACTTATTTATTTAATCAATTTTAGAATAAGGCTGTAACGTAACAAAATGTGGAGAAAGTCAAGAGGTCTGAAAACTTTCCCAAGGCACTGTACATAGAGAGGTAGGCCAGGTTTTAGAACGTCCGTTAGCACCAATTTTGAACTTTATTCTTGAAAAGTTGGTGTATCCATGTCTTTACTGTGTCAACAAATTGCATATCTGCTTTCACTGGACATATTATCATCTTCACAGGTTTTGAAAATGATTCAAAATAAACAGCACAACACAGAAGCGTTAATTGTCCCTTAGCAACCGCTATGGATGATAATGTTGTGCTATCTGAACATTTAAACACATTGACCTAACTCTCTATAAACTGTATATGGCTCTGGCTAAAACTTTTAGCACAACAGATTTTAAGAACAGTATTATTACGACATTCAGATTACATCCACAACAATTTCCTAATCTGGATGAAAAATGAGGTTGGCTATTTACTGAATAATAATTGGTTGTTCAATCCAGGGTTGTGTGTTTGTTGTTGTTGTATCTCAATTATAATAGTTTTTTAAATAAAAAAACTATTGATCAAACAATATATTTTTTGTATATAATACTTTGCTAAATCTCAATTATATTTATTGTATTGGATTTAGCCACTGTACAGGTCCAATTTCCAGATCTAAATATATGCAAACGGATGCCAAAAACTTTCACAAGCTTTTTAAACATTTTTTATTGTTTTATTTGGCAGAGAGAGCGAGACAGAGAGAGAAAGAGATCCAAAACCATAGTGTCAAATAGTTGAACAGCTACAGTATAAAAAAAATAACAGCATTTCGGATCAAAGATCCTCTCCCTGCAGGGATTCCTAACAACGTCATATAAATCCATCTCTGTACCACAATACAACAAAAGACAGCTGTGTTTAACCCTGAAACTTTTTCATCCTGCCGTCCATGCCAGCCTGTTCATCAACGTTCTTGCGCCAGTCACCAACTGCATCTGCCGCCTGCATGACAGAAAGTTTGTGATAGATGATATGTTAAAGACATTTTGAGGATATACTATCAACTGATCCTTTCATGTAAAAAAAGGTTTGTGTCATTTAGCAGACACTCTTATCCAGAGTGACTTACAGTAATAAGTGCATAGATTTATACGGATCCCCTGTGGGAATCAAACCAACAACCCTGGTGTTGCAAGTACCATGCTCTACCAACTGAGCCACATTGGACAATCAAAGCTCAGTACAGATTCGGTACACAATGCTTTCTGCTTTGCAGGTTTCCACACAAATACCCACCTCCTCTTTGACCTCCTTCTTCACTTCTTTCAAGTTCGCTCTGAAATCCATGGAAGCCTTGTGCTTGGTGCCCAGCAGAGCCTGGAGCATAGCATCAGCAGACATACGCACTTTCTTCAGGGCTGGCTTCTTCATGCCCTGGATCTCAATCACTTTCATCTTCAAGTCCTCAATCTGGGAAGTGAGAAAGTCAAGAGAAAGATTAGATTTGCAATATATGTTTCAATATGAGGAAAGATACAAGATACAATGCAATCTACCTCTTTGTCAGCCTTCATCACTTTTGCTTCTGCATCATATCTCTCCTCATCAATCGTGTCAATGGTATGGGCCATCTTTTTGAGCATTTCCTGTTGGTACACAAACACATCAGTCATAGAATTTGTAACACAAACTATCTTCTCCTGAAGGAATCAGTCTCTCCAGGCAACAGTTATTTAGAGTGAAGGAATTGGAGTCTGTGTACTTTGTATGCAAATACACATTGCTTATTACAAGAACCACCAATGGTACACTGCAGGCCTAGAACATTGGACTAGATGTGCAAAGCTTGTGTAAATGAATGAATGATTAGTATCGTACCATCAGCGCCGCTTGATCTCCAGACAAATCCAGGCTAGGGATCTCAGCCATGAAATTGTTTTTCACCTGCTCAGCCTCCTTTTTCTCCACTTCAATCAGCTCAAATGCTATCTGGAGGACCAAGCTCTGGAGAACAAAGAAACACAGTATGGCCAAACCCAGTCTATAACATAGTATTGGCGAACAAAACATAACTTAAAGTGGAAATCTTTGATTGCTACATACATGTTTGGACTTTTAAATCAATAATATACTGTATACCCATTGGGCCTATTACAATGCATTAGGCCACTAGATTATCTCCAGTTTGTCTCTTGTTAAACCATCAATATGCACTGACTTAACCCGAGCAGCTAATTTCAACTGCAACAACATTGGCAACTGATTTATTACTCCGTAACTCAGATGTTAGGATAATTTTTTATCACAGATTCTCCATTATATTGACCAGATAGGGTCTAGTGGCTGCTCTAACAATGAAAATAAATGTCTTCATGGAAGGGAGTTGGGAGGAGGCACGATCAGGTGGGTACATTCTAGCCAATGAGTGGTAGAAACATGTGTGAACAACAGGCACATTGGATTCCACTAATTATCACAGCCACAAAGTCGAAATTGGCTATATTGTAAAGATTCATGAAAGCAAACATTTGCTTTTTGGTCTTAATTTAAGGTTAGGCACAAGGTTAGCAGTGTGGTCAAAGTTAGGTTGAAAATGACCTTTTATGAAGATACATTTTAGAAATGGGCAGGGTTTAGGACTCTGTGGCTGTGGTAACTATTGGTGACCAAGCACAACTGATATAAAGTGTTTTTTTCTATCTCAAAGTTGCTGAGATGTCACTTGTCCTACATATATCAAAACACTCCTAACAGTCTTATCATTGTGAAACTTCTATTCGATCAAATAAGCCACACATAGAAAATAAGCCATTACAGTTTTGTTAACCAAATTCAACACTTTCTCAACTAATCACTTGGTGAGCGAAAAAAAATCATGATAGAACACCACCTGCTAGAGAAGACAAGTTATCCCTCTCGCTTCGCCTCTTCTTCTGGGCTTTTAGTCCTTATTGCAACCAACATTTTTCAAGAAGATGTTGCCCTCTGGTGAGTATTATCATCGGAACAATTTGATCCGGCAATTTTACCTAAGCCGGTTTATCTATATAGCAATTCTGTATTACTGAACTAAAGTATTTCGTTTTTTAATTTACCATGGCAAATCTATGGCAATATATCATACCCCACACATTGTATGAATGGAAAAATCGTGTGTGAATTTTTTTGTTTGTTTCTGATGTATGTATGTAATTCATTAATTATTTTACTTGTCAGAATCTAATATGGACATTTCTTATCAAAAGTGGGAAATTAAATATTCCCGAACTGTAGGCTACACATTTGACATTTGAAACTAAATTGTGTTGTATTTTGAATTAAATTCAAAATAATATTATTTAAAGTTGCCAAATTACTGTATATTCCATTTTTTTTAGAAGGTGGTTATGCTGGTATAAGAGTAGCCTAACATTTCCTAAGTTTTATGGCTAGCTAAGATTATTTCTTTATTTGTAGAACAAGTGAATAACACTCAATAGGTGAACCTTTATATTTTCTTACAGGCCAAGAAGACCAGTAGGCCTCCTGTGGTATAAATGCCTCATGAACTTAGCTCAACTGTCATGCCCCATCAGAAGCCAAAGTATATGCTTGTTTACTCCATTGTTTGAAAATAATGTTACCTGCAAACAAACATTGAATAGCCCCCCAAAATAGTCTAATGTTGATATCATGAATGGTCCTTGAACCCATCGCTCTGTCTATGCATTTGAGAGTGGTTACATATCTCCAGGCCCAAACCACATTGTTTTATTTATGGAAAAACCACACGTTTTAGTAATTTAGTAGATGCTCTTACCTAGAGCGACTTACAGTAAGTGCATAAATTGTTGTACTTTTCTTTTTTTGTACCAGTCCCCCGTGGGATTCAAACCCACAACCCTGGAGTTGCAAGCGCCATGCTCTACCAACTAAGTAAGCCATGCGGGACCATCCCTTAGCTTTTTACCAAAACAGTGGTGAGGTGTTCACTGTCTTATTGTTTGAAGTGCAGATTTCCCCTTTAAAGTATTAAAGAGGGGCCTCCCAAGTGGG
This sequence comes from Oncorhynchus keta, assembly GCF_023373465.1. Taxonomy (NCBI): domain Eukaryota; kingdom Metazoa; phylum Chordata; class Actinopteri; order Salmoniformes; family Salmonidae; genus Oncorhynchus; species Oncorhynchus keta. Next base: position 14,583,789 of record NC_068437.1, on the reverse strand, counting down.
GAAGTGGTCTAAGGCACTGCATCACGGTGCTAGCTGTGCCACTAGAGATCCTGTTTCGAAACCAGGCTCTGTTGCATCCGCAGTGACCGGGAGACCCATGGGGTGGGGCACAATTGGCCCAGCATCATCCGGGATAGGGGAGGGCTTGGCCGGCAGGGATGCTCTTGTCCCATCGCACACTAGCGACTCCTGTGGAGGGCCGGACACATTGCACGCTGACATGGTCGCCATGTGTACGGTGTTTCCAACGACACATTGGTACGGCTGGCTTCCCGGGTTAAGCGGGCATTGTGTCAAGAAGCAGTGCGGCTTGGCTGGGTTGTGTTTCGGAGGTGAAAAGTTTTTAAACCAGTCGTGTGAAAGCCAAACTAATCTACTCAAGTGCTGGGTATTGGTGTGCCTGTGATGATTCTTTCAGACAATTACCTTCAGATGATGCCTGCGACTCGACGTCATCTTTTTTCTATGAAGAAAGGTGGATTTGACATGTTGTTAGGGATATAAGTGGCATTTGCATTACTGAGAGAATTTATGGCTGGATCAGACATGTTTTGTGTCAGGCTGAAAGTCTGGAATGCAACTTTTAGTGAATAAAAAAATAATGTGCCAAGACTTACTCTGACATCTTGGCTGTTGTTGTGCTTCACACCCTGAATAGAAGACAGAAGAAAGAAGACTTGTTTTAATATTTATGATAAAAACCTTTCTATAATATCATTAGGGTGCAGTAAGTTCAAAAGCGAGAGACAAGTCTGGTCTAAAGATCACGCTGTGATATTTAGCTTAAGATTAATAGGGTTTCACACGCTAACAACCATCAACCATTAAAAAAGTCAGAGATGACACCTGACTCTATAGGTCCAGTTTTAGCTCACTCATAATCACTCCAGACTCTAGCTCTGAAAAGGGATAATGTTTCCCCTAAGAACCTAGTTTGGCCAAGTGTTCCCCAACAGACTTTAACTGCTGCTGCTTTCAAAGACACACGTCTCGATTTATGAACCTGCCGCGGTGGCATGTATCAGAAAAGCCTTCCTAATCACATAAATCAACAGCATCTTCTTCATTCTGCAGACAGATGTGTTGGTGTTGAATGAAGATAGTTACACTTAATCAACTAATATATTGGTTTGCTATTTTCCCTCCCCACGATTACAGCAAGTCTCAGTTAAAAGTTCATTCAAACATTTTCAAAACTCAAAAAAGGTTTTGATGTGGAGATGAGCCCTCATCCAATTCCATCGGTTGTCTGGATCCAGCTACATGACTGAGCTCTAAGTTAATTAGAAAGATAGGCAATGTCTAAAGGGATTTAACTAATTAATTAGACCATGTTTGTGAACTGAGAACATCTGACACTTTACTTTCCCATTCATTCATAATCTAATCTAATCAAATCAATTATTTACATTTCCAATCATCGAATGAAGTCAAGTATACAATTTAGCAAGCCAAGACTGATGAGAGATCGCTCATGAAACACAACTATTTTACCTTTCTCTTCTTGTTTCACATTACACATACATAGCAATTAACATGACACGGCATGCTGTCTATTATTCAGTTTCACAAAGCTGTTACCCCATCCAACTCCTCAAATAAACACATACCAACTTTCTGGATTTAGGTTAAATGTATTTTCCAGCTTTGAATGCAAGAGTATCACCACTAACCAGAAACCTAGCCAAAGTTTCACAATCTTCTATCGACCTCTATACATCTGAATACAAAACACAGAGGCCATGGCTCACATCATTCTGTCAAGACAACTGAACTGTTCTATCAGTATCACGTCTGGCTGTCAGAGGGAAAACCAGACGTGTAAACACCTGTATTGCCAGGTGAATACGTCTGTTCCATATGTTCAATTTGTAATGATCCATAAGGTGATGTACAGTCATACAGCAATGTGCAACGAGTGTGTTTGACAGCTAAGATTGACATCTGTCGGGAGGCTTTTTAGTCTCTTTCTATTTATTTGTGCTTTTAATCCCAGTGATGCTACACACACAAGGAGTGTGATAGGAAGACAGGAAAAGAGAGATTCTCACCTATGAAAGGAAGAGGAAGAGGGCTGGACACACCTGGAGGAAGAAGGGAAGACTAGCACAGTGGCAAGCAACAGGCAGTGAAACATGAAACACGGTATATATGGTGTTGGATGATACATCAGCAGAAGCACTGGGTCCTCTTTATGGAAGTGGTTTCCGTGTCAGACCAATGGAACATCGAGCTCCTGAAATACACTCTGCCCAACCCTGTTCACCTCATATTATTTCCTTCAAGATGTCTTCCAAGAAAATACATGTATGTTGCTCTGGCTAGTGAGTATAGAATTACAGTACAGTATGGGAGCGATTGGGAAAGTAATTATAGATATGAGTGGTTATTCTATGTCTGTGATATTCACGGGCAACATGGATAGCAAATGTAAGTATTGGACAAAAATTGACTTTCAGTTCCTTTTGGATGCCTAAATGTGTAATCAATACTGTATAGAAATGTTATTTCAAAAAATCTCTACGAATTGAAGTTGGAATCTAATTAAACAAGTGAATCATACTATCAATTCCAGAAAACTACTTTACAATCTTAATAGATTTTCAAAAGTTGCACATTAATTGATTGTCTTAAAGACAAAACACAATCTAATAAGTTGAGTGCTTAAGCAGGCCCACATATAACAAATGTAGATAAACAAAATAATGAATAACACATAACTGAAATGCTACTCTACTTATTATTCTGCTTGGTTACACATTACACTTGGTTACAAGTGCATTTTGCCTTTGTTTGTTCAAAACTCATTAACTTTCCTCCCTTTATCCATTGCCATACCTTCAATTTGAAAGTTTATGGGGAGGATGTTTGATGAATGTTTGTCAAAGATGACATGCTTGTTTGTTGGTCAAAGAGGAATCAGTCCGAGAAAGAGGAGAGAGTGGGGTAGAGGGACTGAAAGAAAGAGGAAGGGTCATAAGAAAGAGATAGAATGTTTTACTATACTGACATCTTGTGGTATATAATTCAGATTTGTTTATATAGTATTTGGATATCCTTGACCCAAGTTGATCTAGGCTTCTCCAGAATAGGGTTGCAAAATGCTGGTAACTTTCCCAAACTCTCTAGGTGTTCCAGAAATCCTGATTGGAAGATTCCCAAAATTAGAAGGGAAGCAAGTCAACATTTTTGCAACCACACTTCAGAACATCTTACATCCAAAAGCATTGAGGGACCAAATCTGAAAGGGTTAACAAAATTGAACACAATACAGGACCACGAAATGTCTATCATTTCACCATGTTGCTGACATTTATTTAATTACTGCAGTTTGGCAGTTGAATATATTTCCGATAAGCCTATACATTTGGAAAATATGTTACAATTCAATGACAGTTTACAGTTAGTATAAGTGCTTATCAGATGCTATACTCTAACTCTCTAACAGTGCCTCAAAATAATGACAAAGATAAATGAATCACTCAGTAGCCTCCGTGGTTTTGAACACCAAAACTAATTCAATCATTTATGTGGACTCAAACTTCTTCTTCCTGCCATCCATGCCAGCCTGTTCATCAACGTTCTTACGCCAGTCACCAACTTCCTCCTGCATGACACAAAGTTTATGATGTGACTTTTTGAGTGTTTGAGGATAAAATATGAAACACATGTAACTGATCTTTTCATCAAAGCTCTGAAAACGTAGGACAAATGTTACCAACTCCTACAGTGCTGTGATTCTCTGCTCTGTAAGATTCCACACAAATACCCACCTCCTCTTTGACCTCCTTCTTCACTTCTTTCAAGTTGGCTCTGAAATCCATGGAAGCCTTGTGCTTGGTGCCCAGCAGAGCTGCAAGCATAGCATCAGCAGACATACGCACTTTCTTCAGGGCTGGCTTCTTAATGCCCTGAACCTCAATAACTTTCATCTTCAAGTCCTCAATCTGGGAAGTGAGAAAGTCAGGAGAAAGATTAGATTTCCATAGGTATATGTTTTCAGGATGAGGACAATATGGAATGCAATGTACTGTACCTCTTTTTCGGTCTTCTTCACTTTTGCTTCTGCGTCATATCTTTCCTCATCAACCTTGTCGATGGTCTGGGACAACTTTTTGACCATTTCCTGTTGGCACACAAACACATTACAGATGATTTGTAAAAGGCTCCAGAGCACCAGTGTGGCACCAGCAACTAAAGTCTGTGGAATTAACAACTTTCTGCAGGCAACAGCTATATAGAGAGAGAGAGCTGATAAAGGCTTTGCCTTACACTGAGTGTACAAAACATTAGGAACCTTCCTAATATTGAGTTGCACCACCTTTTTTTGCATTCAGAACAGCTGCAATTCGTTGGGGCACGGACTCCACATAAGGTGTAGAAAGCGTTCCAGATGGATGATGGTACATGTTGACTCCAATGCTTCCCACAGTTGTGTCAAGTGGGCGCCGGAGGGGATGGCTGCCATATTACGGGCTCCAAACCAACTGTGCTATTTTGTTTGTTTGTTTCTTATTGTTTGTTACTAATTTTGTAAATAATTTTGCTGCTACCATCTCTTATGACCGAAAAGAGCTTCTGGACAGAAGAACAGAGATTAGTCACCTCGAACTGGATGAAGATTTTGTCTTTAATGAGACCGACGCGGAGGATATACTGCTTTGTCAAAACAAGCCCCAAATCCCCCAAATCCCCGTCATCAAAAGGGTGAGGAGGACAGGATGCCTTGTAAGAATTTGCAGACAAGTAGGTACACCACCACTACCCTCTGTGTTATTGGCCAACGTGCAATCATTGGAAAACAAATGGGACAATCTACGATTAAGATTGATGAGCTAAAACTGTAATAGCTTATGTTTCACCAAGACTTGGCTGAACGACGACACGGATAATATAGAGCTGGCTGACTTCTCTGTGTTTCGGCAGGACAGTGCAGCTACGTCTGGTGAGACGAGGGACAGGGGTGTGTATCTATTTGTCAAAAACTGCTGGTGATGGCTAATGTTAAAGAAGTCCCACGGTATTGCTTGCCTGAGGTAGAATACCTCATGATAAGCTGTTGAACATACTATCTACCAAGAGATTTCTCATTTATATTATTTTTAGCTGTCTATTTACCACCTCAAACCGATGCCGGCACTAAGACTGCACTCAACGAGCTGTATAAGGCCACAAGGACACTCATCCAGAAGCAGCACACCTAGTGCCGGGGACTTTAATGCTGGCAAAATTAAATCTGTTTTACCTTATTTACCACATGTCACATGTGCAACCAGAGGAAAAACTCTAGGCCACCTTTACTCCACACACAGAGATGCATACAAAGCTTCCCTCGCCCTTCATTTTGGCAAATTGACCATAAATATATCCTCCTGATTCCTGCTTACAAGCAAAAACCAGTGACTCGCTCAATACGGATGTGGTCAGATGATGCGGATGCTACAATACTTTTTTTGTTAGCACAGACTGGAATATGTCCAATGGCATTGAGGAGTATACCTCAATAAGTGCATCGACGACAATAAGTGCATCGACGACATCATCCCCACAGTGACCGTATGTACATTTCCCAACCAGAAGCCATGGATTACAGGCAACATCAACACCAAGCTAACAGGCTGGAGCTGCCACTTTCAAGGAGTGGGACACTAATCCTGACATTTAAAAGAAATCCCGCTATGCTCTCAGACGAACCGTCAAACAGGCAAAGCATCAATACAGGACTATGCTGGAATCCTACTACACCAGCTCTGACACTCGTCGGATGTGGCAGGGCTTGAAAACTATTACGGACTACAAAGGGAAACCTAGCAGCGAACTGCCAAGTGACGCGAGCCTACCAGATGAGCTAAAAACCCTTTAAGCTCGCTTCGAGGCAAGCAACACTGAGGCATGCATGATAGTACCAGCTGTTCCGCTCTCCGTAGCCGATGTGAGCATGACCTTTAAACAGGTCAACATTCACAAACCCGTGGGGCCAGATGGATTACCAGGACATGTACTCAACCAGGACGCTGCCCTTTCCCACCTGGACAAAAGAAACACGTACATGAGAATGCTGGTCATTGACTACAGCACTGTGTTCAACACCATAGTGCCCACAAAGCTCTTCACTAAGCTAAGGACCATGGGACTAAACAACTCCCTCAGCAACTGGATTCTGGACTTACTGCCCCCAGGTGGTAAGGGTAGGCAACAACAAATCTGCCAAGCTGATCCTCAACACTGGGGCCCCTCAGGGGTGCGTGCTTAGTCTCCTCCTGTACTCCCTGTTCACTCACGACTGCATGGCCAAGTACAACTCCAAGGAGGTCTGAGATCTGGCAGTGTGGTGCCAGGATAACATCCTCTGTTTCAATGTGAGCAAGACAAAGGAGCTGATCATTAAGTTTGGTGATGACACCACAGTGGTAGGCGAGGAGGTCAGAGATCTGGCAGTGTGGTGCCAGGACAACAACCTCTGTCTCAATGTGAGCAAGACAATGGAGCTGATCGTGGACTATAGGAAAAGGACGGCCAAACAGACCCCCACTAACATCAACAGGACTGAAGTGGAGCAGGTCGAGAGTTTCAAGTTCATTGGTGTCCACATCACCAGAAAACTATCATCGGCCAAAGACACCAAGACAGTTGTGAAGAGGAAATGACAATACCTTTTCCCCCTCAGGAGACTGAAAAGATTTGGCCTCAAAACGTTCTACAGCTGCACCATCAAGAGCATCCTGGCCAGTTGCATCACCACCTGGTATGGTAACTGCTCGGCATCTAACCGTAAGGTGCTACAGAGGGTAGTGTATACATCCCAGTACATCACTGGGGCCAAGCTTCCTGCCATCCAGGACCTATATACTCGGCAGTGTCAGAGGAAGGCTTAAAAAATTGTCAATGACTTCAGTCACCCAAGTCATAGACTGTTCTCTCTTCTATCGCACGACAAGCGTTAACGGAGCACCAAGTCTTCACCCAAAAGGCTCCTTAACAGCTTCTACCCCCAAGCCGTAAGACTGCTGAACAACTACTCAAATGGCCACCCAGACTATTTACACTGACCCCCCAACTGCTGGTACTCGCTGTTTATTATCTATGCATAGTCACTTTACAAATGACCTCAACTAACCTGTACCCCGCACTTTGACTCGGTGCTGGTACCCCCTGTATGAAGCCTTGTTATTGTTATGTACATTTATTGTGTTACTTATTTGTACTTTTTTTTGTTGCTTTAGTTTATTTAGTAAATAGTTTATTAACTCTATTTCTTGAACTGCATTGTTGGTTAAGGGCTTATAAGCATTTCACGGTAAAGGTTGTTTTATTCGGCGCATCTAACACGTAACATTTGATATGATTTGTTTTGATGTCCTTTGTGTGGAGGACCCTTCTTGATACACACGGGAAACTTTTGACCATGAAAAACCCAGCAGTGTTGCAGTTCTTAAAACACTCAAACCAGTGCGGCTGGCACCTACTACCGTACCCCGTTCAAAGGCACTTAAATATTTTGTCTTGCCCATTCACCCTCTGAAAAGGCACACATACACAACCCATGTCTCAATTGTCTCAAGGCTTAAAAAATCCTTCTTTAACCTGTCTCCTCCCTGTCTACACTGATTGAAGTGGATTTAACAAGTGACATCAATAAGGGATCATCGCTTTCACCTGAACTCATCTGTTCAGTCATGGAAAGAGCAGATGTTCCTAATGTTTTTTTTTTACACACAGTGTACATTGTGATATATTGAATAGATTAGAGTAGCTTTGTGGAACTTGTAAAGGAATGAATGACTAGTATCATACCATCAGCGCCGCTTGATCTCCAGACAAATCCAGGGCGGGGATCTTAGCCATGAAATTGGCTTTCTCCTCCTTAATCTCCTTTTTCTCCTCTTCAATCAAATTGGCTGCAATCTGGAGCATCAAGCTCTGGATGACAAAGACATTTAGTGAGGCCAAACCCAGTCTAGTACTTTGTTTGGTGTACATTTATGACACACTAGCTTGTTTTGGATGCTTAAAGATTGTGGAGGACAAAGAGATACATCTGTACACTGTCATACCTAGAGCCAAATACTGCTTTTAAGCAAACCCATCAACAAAATGCAATTTTGGCACCAAACTCGCCGAGCACACCATAAGAATACTTACAGTGCCTTCAGGAAGTATTTATACCCCTTGACTTATTCCAAGTTTTTTTGTGTTACAGCCTGAATTCAACATTTCCCTGATATATCTATACACAATACCCCACAATGACAAATTAAAAACATGTTTTTAGAAATGTTTTCAAATGGATTGAATATTAAATACAGAAATAGCTCATTTACATAAGTATTCACACCCCCGAGTCAGTACTTTGCAGAAGCACATTTGGCAGCTATTACAGCTGTCAGTCTTTCTGGGTACATCTCTAAGAGCTTTCCACATCTGGATTGTGCAACATTTACATATTATTATTCTCAAAATTCTTCAAGCTCTGTCAAATTGGTTATTGATCATTGCCAGACAACCATTTCCAGGTCTTGCCATAGATTTTCAAGTAGATTTAAGTCACAACTGGCCACAGGAACATTCACTGTCTTCTTCGTAACCAACACCAGTTTAGATTTGGCCTTGTGTTTTAGGTTATTGTTCTGCTGAAAGGGGAATTCATCTCCCAGTGTCTAGTGGAAAGCAGACTCAACCAGTTTCTCCTCTAGAAATTTGCCTGTGCTTAGCTCCATTCCGTTTATTTTTTTTTATCATGAACAACACCCCAGTATTTAACGATGAAAACCTCTCTGATCTTTGTGGTTGAATCTGTGTTTGAAATTCACTTGTCGACTGAGGGGCCTTACAGATAATTGTATGTCTGGGGTACAGCGATGAGGTAGTCATTCAAAAATAACGTTAAACACTATTATTGCACACAAAGTCCATGCAACTTACTGGCGACTTGTTAAGCAAATCTTTACTCATGCATGACCTTATATAAGCTTTTCATAACAAAGGGGTTGAATACTTAATGACTCAAAACATTTCAGCTTTTCATGTTTAATTAATTTGCAAAAATGTCAAAAAAACATAATTCCTCTCTGACATTATGGGGTATTGTGTGTAGGCCAGTGACAAAAACTATGAATTTAATCCATTTTAAACTATTTCAGACTAACATAATGTGGAAAAAGTCAAGTGGTGTGAATTCTTTGAAGGCACTGTAGAAAGTTGTCGCAATGAAATGTGTTGGTTTACCTTCAGATGATGCTTACGGCTCGAGGTCATTCTTTTCCTGTGAAGAAAGGGGAGTTTGACATATAGTATTGGTATATACATGACTAGTTAATATGCTGAGGGGACATAACTGGTCAATACGCTGACCAAGGGTTGTATCAATGATATTCTATGGCATGCTGCATAGAATAGAAAGGTCATAAATGTCTCATTTACTTTTACTTTTCTCACATTATTGTTGAAAAAAGAAAGAGGCAAACCCAACAGTTTCTAGGGAGTTTAGGAGCAATGTGGTATCATTAGTGGAATTGTAACGATTGTCGTCGGGAGAAGGAGAAGAGGACCAAAGTGCCGCGTGGTACATATTCATTTTAATTTGAATAAAGATGAATACTGTACAAAAACAACAAACCGACAAATTAACAGTTATGTAAGGTGCAACAAAAACACTAAACAGAAAATGACTACCCACAAATCATAGTGGGAAAACAGGCTGCCTAAGTATGGTTCTCAATCAGAGACAACGATAAACAGCTGCCTCTGATTGGGAACCATACCAGGCCAAACACAGAAATACAAAAACATAGAAAAACACATAGAATGCAAAACATAGAATGCCCATCCCAACTCACGCCCTGACCAAACTAAAACAGAGACATAAAAAAGGAACTAAGGTCAGGACGAGACAGGAATTACGTATTGCTATGCAATAATTCTTTTTTGCCCTAAGTAAATATTAAGTTTCACATATTATACATGTGTAAATTTACATAGTAGCAATTGGTCAATTTGAGGGTTAGGGCTTGCTGTTTGTTTTCTGTCTGCCTGTCTGCCTGTTTGTTGTGGTATAACAACTCCATTACTTTCTAACACCAAACGGTAGCAAACAACAAAGTCATGGCTACTTACTCAGACATGATGGCGGAATGTGTGCTTCAGACCCTGTCACAAAAAGACACAATAGGCAAGAGAAATGTTTTTAGCAATAGTGTGCACTGCAGGGTGCTATCTGCCTAAAGTTAGCAAAGGCTATTTTATCCAGCTCAAGATTGATTAATGAACACTGGCTGCTAATGGAACAATCTGGACTCTTCAAGGAAGGGAGGGGAAACTTGATCCTTTTTACCGATAAGACCTTTTGGAGCAATTATGATCAGGCTACATTTGGACAGCTGGAGACTGGAGTCACCCATGACATTCATGGGCTGTCATTTTATTGATGTCATTAATAGACAAAACCTCAGCAGGCGTCATGGTCCTGCTCTACCCTGAGAACATCTTGAGTATCACTCATATTAATGCAACTTGCGTCCTCAGCGAACCCTATCGGTATCTCTTTGAAAAGTCCTTTCAATCAAATACAGTGTGGTCATCAGAAGGCCTCAGATGTGGTAAGACACTGTTATTTAACCACACTGCAGCATTGAATATCGATGTTAAGAATAGGATCTACTTTTGTTTGTCTTCATTAATTAAGAACTTCTCTGTTTTCCCTCGCTTTTAATCAATGACACATCCAGTTCAAATAGGCTCAGATGCAGTCATATCAATTGATGAAATACATGGTACTATTATACTTCGGCAAACAGAGAAATTGTGAATAAAAACTCTTTGCAAACACATCCTTTTCCAATCTGTCAAATAGGATCATACACGGCGAGCAAAAGTTGCTTTTAGCTGTTCCCTTCTAACGCAAGATAGACATGTCATAACTGTAGAGCTTCCATACTTCACGAGAATTATACTTTAATATAATAATAATATATTCCTTTTAGCAGGTGCTTTCATCCAAAACAACTTACAGTCATGAATGCATACACTTTTGGTATAGGTGTCCCAACGGCAATCAACCCCACGACCCTTGGCGTTGTGACCTACCAAATGTTTTTAGCCCACACCCAGTTCTTAGCTGTCACCCAAGAGGAACTGGCCACGAACCAATGACCCCAAAGCCCCGTTCAGTAAACACTGTCTGCTGTAACCTAGTTATCGCACACTAGTTATAATCTAAGTTATAGATCTCCGTCACAAATCCCATGTTGTTACCCATAACAGTTATTCACATTGAATATTGGAGCAACATAAATCACTCAAAGAGAGAAGTGTTAAATACCACCAAAAGCAAACAGAAACTCAACTCTTTGGTATGTGTATAGCTAAGTCAACGTCTTCAACCGCCTTCCACGCAAAAGTAAAGCCTGTGAAAATAGAGCCTTCCCCCCCATGGGCCACATCTTTCTGTCTAGACAGGCTAATTTGTCTCTCATATTATCAACTGGCTGTCAGGAGGAAATTATGATATATTTACCTCAATGTATTCACCTGTACTGACAGGTAAAACGTAGTGATCTTGTGACAGACGTCACTTAGTGTGATCATTTCCAGATGCTATCTGTAAATGTAGCCATGAAATCACCTTATCATCATAATTAACAGGTAAACCTACGACCCACTGTGTGACTTTGTGTTTCATTATTTATCAATAAGACACATCCAGACGTCCGTGTAATAAAGATCAGAGAGGAGGAAAAGAGATGTTCTCACCTATGAGAAGAGGAGGACAGGACACACTCTGGTGAAGAAGGGGAGACACTGGCAAGTCACAGGCCAAGAACAAATGAAACAGGGTTTATATGTAGACTAGTGATGAATCAGCAGAAATCCAGTACCTTCTTATGGTGGTGGACACTACTTAGGCCAATGGAACTGCGAGCTCCTGAAATACCACCAACCCTTTCCTCCAACTCATATCATAAATTTCCCTTCATGCAAAATGTCTCCCAAAACCTGAGCTGCCACTTGGCTTCCGTTCCTACAGTGTTGGAAGGGATAGACAAAGCCATCCCAGTTAAGCACTGACAACGTGGATAGGTAACCCCGGTTAAGGAAGGGACAACATTGATATATTCTTGGAACTATTTTGGTTGAAGGATGATAAAATCAGAAAGCAATTGTTGAAGGGGCAATCTGCAGTTCAAACGATCACAAAGTGGACACCCTGCCACTGTTTTGCAGGGCTCGAGTTCCTCATTGCAGTGCACTAACTTAATATTCACTACAATGCCTGCAAATTAAATATCTACAAATAATGACAAATTCCTAAGAAAAAAGTGGGCAAGCAAACAGCCGTCTGTTGCTCAAAAGTGAGATGGGATCGGAGGTGTGGAGAAAGAGCGAGAGATTGAGAGAGAGAGAGAGAGAAGGGAGGGAGAGAGAGAGAGAGGAGAGGGAGGGAGGGAGGGAGGGAGGGAGGGAGGGAGGGAGGGAGGGAGGGAGGGAGGGAGGGAGGGAGGGAGGGAGGGAGGGAGGGAGGGAGGAGGGAGGGAGGGAGGGAGGGAGGGAGGGAGGGGGAGGCAAGGAGAACAGGTGCTCAATGACATCTTGTGGATTTTGTTTTATTTATTAATTAATTAATTAGTTCATTAATTAAATGATTAAATGTTTAATAAAATATAAATTATATTTTTTAAATATGAATTAACATCTAAAATGTTGAACTAAATCATGCCAATCGTGATTGAGTTAAAGAACATTGATGCAGCTGTCTGGTATCAAATTCGCTTGACACATGAGATCAACTGCTGGTTTTTTATTGTGGGTTTTCGGTTGCAAGCAAGTTTGTTTTAACACTTAGGTGCATGTAATCTGCTGTTAATAGCAGTTTAATTGATAGATAATTACTTTATTACTAAAGTAAATTTGATGACATCATAATGATGACAAAGTTGTTTCCTACTAATGTTTTGCCTGCTTTTTAGCAATGTCATCGTATTTCCATGCCACTATGCTTTAAAACAATCAATGGCCCCTATTATGAATGACTGTGCGTCACTCCTTTTCTGGAGTCACTATGGCTGAGAGTGTCTTGAAAACATTCTTAACGATGGCGTGACACAGCCGAGTGACGTCGGTGCAACCCTATCAACCCTGAGACGCCAGCAAAAATGGCCATTTCATTTAGAAAACCAGGGCTACAAATAGAACACAAAACAATTTGACATAGGCAGTTGACAAGTTACATTTACATTTACATTTAAGTCATTTAGCAGACGCTCTTATCCAGAGCGACTTACAAATTGGTGCATTCACCTTATGACATCCAGTGGAACAGCCACTTTACAATAGTGCATCTAAATCTTTTAAGGGGGGTGAGAAGGATTACTTTATCCTATCCTAGGTATTCCTTAAAGAGGTGGGGTTTCAGGTGTCTCCGGAAGGTGGTGATTGACTCCGCTGTCCTGGCGTCGTGAGGGAGTGTGTTCCACCATTGGGGAGCCAGAGCAGCGAACAGTTTTGACTGGGCTGAGCGGGAACTGTACTTCCTCAGTGGTAGGGAGGCGAGCAGGCCAGAGGTGGATGAACGCAGTGCCCTTGTTTGGGTGTAGGGCCTGATCAGAGCCTGGAGGTACTGAGGTGCCGTTCCCCTCACAGCTCCGTAGGCAAGCACCATGGTCTTGTAGCGGATGCGAGCTTCAACTGGAAGCCAGTGGAGAGAGCAGAGGAGCGGGGTGACGTGAGAGAACTTAGGATGGTTGAACACCAGACGGGCTGCGGCGTTCTGGATGAGTTGTAGGGGTTTAATGGCACAGGCAGGGAGCCCAGCCAACAGCGAGTTGCAGTAATCCAGACGGGATTCAGTTCAGCCAAATGATTTTATATGTACATAAATATAAGTACATAAATGGTTTTCTCAGTGGGAAATTAATATTCAACTAGTCAGTGACACTTGTGCTGGGTTTGGAGTTTGTGATAGCAACTATTCGAGCTTATTGCATTATTATAGACACTATGTCCTGGGATTTCCGACACTATTCTATGTAGAAGAACCCTTCACCTTCTGACTCGCAAAACTTATCTTTTTGTCAGTTGTCCCACTAATTTATTTCAATTGACTGATTTCTTTATACAAACTGTAACTCAGTCAAATCTTAGATATTGTCAAGACCGGCGGTATTTGTTTCCAGAGTGAGGACATTATGGAATACAATCTACTGTACCTCTTTGTCTGCCTTATTCACTTTTGCCTCTGTGTCATACCGGTCTTAAAATGTATCAATTGAAAATGTGGGTTCACAGCTACAATCCAGATGTGTTGGTCATTACTGAGACGTGGTTAAGAAAGAGTGTTTTGAGCTCTGATATTAAACTTTTTGATTATAACCTTGTTCGACAGATCTTCCAAAGTTGGTGAAGTGGCCATCTTTACCAAGGAACACCTTGAGTGCTCTGTCACCAAGTCTGTCACCCAAACAATTTGATTAGCTGGTTTTAAGCATGAATAATTAAGCATTCAAATAGCTCTTTGTTGACTCTTGCTGGATGTTATCTTCCACCATCAGCACCGGCCTATACGCTACCTGCCCTAAGCTCTCTCTTCTCCTCTAACATGAAGTCTGAGTTTGTCCTGCTAGGTGACCTAAACTGGGACATGGTTAAACCAACTGAATAAGTCCTAAAGCAATAGGACTCCCTAAATCTTTCTCAGAGTATTACCAATCCCATTGTATGACTCCAAACACCCAGAAAAGTCTACTCTTCTTGATGTTATCCTTACAAATAATCCTGATATTAGTTTGGTGTTTTCTGCAATGACCTGAGTGACCACTGTTTTACAGCCTGTGTTCGTAATGGTTTCTCAGTTAAACAACCTGTCCTGATTTGTCATTGCTAAAAAACTTTAATGATCAAGCCTTCCTTCATGACCTGGCCTCTTTAAATTGGTATAGAATCAGCTTGATCCCCTCTGTCGAAGACGCTTGGACCTTCTTTTTTAATATTTGTTAAACCTCTTAGGCCTAGGGGGCAGTGTTCGGAAGTTCGGATGAATGACGTGCCCAAAGTAAAGTGCCTGTTACTCAGGCCCAGAAGCTAGAACACTCCCCATAAAGAAAATTTGAATTAAAAAATGATTCAGCCCCTGGTGCGACCGTGATCTGGCAGAGGTTTTCCACCTCAAGAACACCATTTGACAAAAGGCTCGGCACACAAATAGTCAGGCTGACTGGCTGTCGTTCAGAAAAATTATAAATAATTGCACTCAGGCGATCTGGAAGGCCAAAGTTAGTTACTTTAAGGAGCAGTTCTCTCCCTGTGGGTCTAATCCAAGAAGTTCTGGAAAACGGTGAAAGACCTGGAAAACACACCCTCCTCCTCACCCGTGTCCCTTAATGTTGATGATGTGGTTGTTACTGACAAGGAGTGCATGCCTGAGCTCTTTAATCACCACTTCATTAAGTCAGGATTCCTATTTGACTCAGCCATGCCTCCTTGCCCGTCCAAAATTTCCTAATTTCTCAGCCCTTCTAATGCAACTAGCCCCAATGCTCCTCCCTCTTTTTCCCCTGCCCTGGTACACAGTTTCTCCCTGCAGTCGGTCACAGAGTCCGAGGTGCTAAAGGCTTTCCTTAATCTTGACCCCAAGAAAACATCTGGGTGTAAGGAAGCTCTCCTTTCCATTTATATGCAGATGATACAGTCTTATACTCAGCTGGCCCATTCCCGGATTTTTTGTTAAAGGTTCTACAACAAAGCATTCGTAGTGTTCAGTTGTTTTTCTCTGTCCTTAACATTATTTTGAACACCCACAAACAAAGGTCATGTGGTTCAGTAAGAAGAATTACCCTCTACCCACCATTGTGATTATTCACTCTGAGGGTTTAAATCTTGAGGTAGTCACCTCATACGAATACGTGGGAGTGTGGCTAGACAGTACACTGTCCTGCTCTCAACAAATATCCAATCTGCCGGCTAAGGTTCAATCTAGACTTGTTTTCCTCTATCGTAATCACTCCTCTTTCAACCCAGCTGCCAAATGAACCCTGATTCAGATGACCATCCTACCCATGCTAGATTATGGAGATGCAATTTTTAGATCGTCAGGAAAGGGTGCTTTCGAGCAGCTAGATGTTCTTTACCATTCGCCATCAGATTTGCCACCAATGCTCCTTATACGACACATCACAGCACTCTACAGTATACTCCTCTGTAAACTGGTAATCTCTGTATAACCAACGCAAGACCCACTGGTTGATGCTTATCTATAAAACCCTCTAAGGTCTCACTACCCCCTATCTGACATACCTAATGCAGCCCTCATCCTGCACATACAACACCCTTTCTGCCAGTCACATTCTGTTAAACGTCTCCAAAACACACACCTCCCTGGGTCACTCCTTTTTTCAGTCCGCTGTAGCAAGCGACTGGAGTGAGCTGCAAAAAACCCCACTCAAACTGGACAGTCTTACTGACACGTGTGGCTGCTTCTCGTAATGTATTGTTGTCTCTACCTTTTCGCCCTTTGTGCTGTTGTCTGCCCAATAATGTTTGTATCATGTTTGTGCTGCTACCATGTTGCACTGCTGTCATGTTGTGTTGCTACCGTGTTGTTGTCATGTTGTGTTGTTACCATGCTGTGTTGTAGTATTAGGTCTCCGTTTATTTGGTGTTGTGGTGTCTCTCTTGTCATGATGTATGTTTTGTCCTACATTTTTATTTGGAATCCGAGCCCCTGTCCATGCAGGAGGCCTTTTTGCCTCATGGTAGGCCATCGTTGCAAATAAAAAATGTGTTGACTTGCCTGGTTAAATAAATGTTAAATATATATACACTGCTCAAAAAATAAAGGAAACACTAAAATAACACATCCTGGATCTGAATTAATATTATTTTTCTTTACATAGTTGAATGTGCTGACAACAAAATCACACAAAAATGATCAATGGAAATGAAATGTATCATCCCATGGAGGTCTGGATTTGGAGTCACAAAATTAAAGTGGAAAACCACACTACAGCCTGATCCAACTTTGATGTAATGTCCTTAAAACAAGTCAAAATGAGGCTCAGTAGTGTGTGTGGCCTCCACGTGCCTGTATGACTTCCCTACAATGCATGGGCATGCTCCTGATGAGGTGGCAGATGGTCTCCTGAGGGATCTCCTCCCAGACCTGGACTAAATCATCTGCCAACTCCTGGACAGTCTGTGGTGCAATGTGGCGTTGGTGGATGGAGCGAGACATGATGTCCCAGATATGCTCAATTGGATTCAGGTCTGGGGAATGGGCGGGCCAGTCCATAGCATCAATGCATTCCTCTTGCAGGAACTGCTGACACACTCCAGCCACATGAGGTCTAGCATTGTCTTGCATTAGGAGGAACCCAGGGCCAACCGCACCAGCATATGGCCTCACAAGGGGTCTGAGGATCTCATCTCGGTACCTAATGGCAGTCAGGCTACCTCTGGCGAGCACATGGAGGGCTGTGCGGCCACCCAAAGAAATGCCACCGCACACCATGACTGAACCACCGCCAAACCGGTCATGCTGGAGGATGTTGCAGGCAGCAGAACGTTCTCCAAGTTGTCTCCAGACTCTGTCACATGTGCTCAGTGTGAACCTGCTTTCATCTTTGAAGAGCACAGGGCGCCAGTGGCGAATTTGCCAATCTTGGTGTTCTCTGGCAAATGCCAAAAGTCCTGCACGTCCTGCACGTAAGCACAATCCCCACCTGTGGACGTCGGGCCCTCATTACCACCCTCATGAAGTCTGTTCCTGACCGTTTGAGCAGACACATGCACATTTGTGGCCTGCTGGAGGTCCTTTTGCAGGGCTCTGGCAGTGCTCCTCCTGCTCCTCCTTGCACAAAGGCGGAGGTAGCGGTCCTGCTGCTGGGTTGTTGCCCTCCTACGGCCTCCTCCACGTCTCCTGATGTACTGGCCTGTCTCCTGGTAGCGCCTCCATGCTCTGGACACTACGCTGACAGACACAGCAAACCTTGCCACAGCTCGCATTGATGTGCCATCCTGGATGAGCTGCACTACCTGAGCCACTTGTGTGGGTTGTAGACTCCGTCTCATGCTACCACTAGAGTGAAAGCACCGCCAGCATTCAAAAGTGACCAAAACATCAGCCAGGAAGCATAGGAACTGAAAAGTGGTCTGTGGTCCCCACCTGCAGAACCACTCCTTTATTGGGGGTGTCTTGCTAAATGCCTATAATTTCCACCTGTTGTCTATTCCATTTGCACAACAGCATGTGAATGTTATTGTCAATCAGTGTTGCTTCCTAAGTGGACAGTTTGATTTCACAGAAGTGTGATTGACTTGGAGTTACATTGTGTTGTTTAAGTGTTCCCTTTATTTTTTTGAGCAGTGTATATATTGTCCTCATCAAACTCGTTGATGGTCTGGGCCAACTTTTTAAGCAATGTGGCACCAGTGTCTACACAGTGTGTCTCTCAATGGTCGGATTCAGCTTTTTGCACAGATTCCAAGGAGGAAGTTTAAGATTGATTCATTTCCTTCAATTCATTTAGTTTCCATGCAAATCAAATCCATCCAAAATAAGCTTTAACACATACTGCAAAATCAATATGTAGCACAGAAGATAATTAAGTTAGGATTTTGTATGGCTGTATGGGTGATTTCACATGTCAGGTATTCAAAGCAGATCAAATGAGAATAAATTGGTCAGAGTGGTACGATACCTGCAGCTCAAGAAGACCCCCAGGCATATCCGGGAGCAGAGCAGTTATCTTCTATATAAGCAGCCTTTTCCTTTACTGCTTCTTCCTCCAGCAGGTCATGGGCAATCAAAAGCATCAAGCTCTAGAGAACAGGGGGAGAACGGGTGTTAGAGCAGCTAACACAGACCAAGACTAGGCAAAAACCTGTGTGACTCACCAATGGAAACAAGGTGGCTTAGTGCAGAGTTTGTATTTCTCTTGATACCATCTTGTGCTACCATTTGTAAACATAGTTACTCTGTGGTTATTTGATTAGATAAGGAAAGATATTTGTATCTTATATCGCTGCTGTGCTCGCCTTTTGAAATTCATATTTTTGTAAATAATTGACTTACTTGTATAGATAAAAGTCAAATAAAAAGAGAGCAAGAACAAAACAGCTTTCCATATTGGAGGGGAAAATTGGATTAGATCAGTATATTTACCATCAGATGACCACTGCGACTCGATGTCATCTTTTTCCTGTGAGATGAAGATGTAGACAAATTGTGACATGATATAGATCTGACAGTCAAATCCAATTTTATTTGTCACATGCACCGGATACAACAGGAGTAGACCTTACAGTGAAATGCTTACTTACAAGCCCTTAACCAACAAAGCAGTTTTGTGGAAATACCCCCAAAAAAGTAAGAGATAAGAAAAACAAATATTTAAGGAGCAGCAGTAAATAACAATAGCAGGGTCATATACTGTACAGGGGATACCGGTTCAGAGTCAATTTGTCAATGTGCAGGGTCATATACGGTACAGGGGATACTGGAACAGTCAACGTGTCAATGTGCAGGGTCATATACTGTGCAGGGGATACCGGTTCAGAGTCAATGTGTCAATGTGCAGGGGCACCGGTGTCGAGGTATTTGAGGTAATTATGTACATGGAGATGGGGTTATTAAAGTGGCTATACATTGATAATAGAGTTGCAGCAGCGTGGGAGGGGGGTGCAAATAGTCTGGGTAGCCATTCGATTAGCTTGCCATGCCGTAGCAGAGAGAATAGTCTGTGACTATTTGGGGAGTTTCTCCCATTCTTCTCTGTAGATCCTCTCAATCTCTGTCAGGTTGGATGGGGAGCGTTGCAGCACAGCTATTTTCAGGTTCTTTCCCGAGATGTTCGATCGGGTTCAAGTCCGGGCTCTGGCTGGACCACTCAAGGACATTCACAGACTTGTCCCGAAGCCACACCTGCTTAGTCTTTGCTGTGTGCTTAGGGTCGTTGTCCTGTTGGAAGGTGAACCTTTGCCCCAGTCTGAGGTCCTGAGTGCTCTAGAGCAGGTTTTCATCAAGGATCTCTCTGTCCTTTGCTCCATTCATCTTTGCCTCAATCCTGACTAGTCTCACAGTCACTGCCACTAAAAAGCATCATGCTTCACCGTAGGTATAGTGCCAGGTCTCCTCCAGACGTAACGCTTGGCATTAAGGCATCATCAGACCAGAGAATCTTGTTTGTCATATACTGAGAGTCCTTTAGGTACCTTTTGGCAAACTCCAAGCGGGCTGTCATGTGCTTTTTATGGAGGAGTTGCTTCCGTTTAGTCACTCTACCATAAAGGCCTGATTCTTGGAGTGCTGCAGGGTGGGTTGTCCTTCTGAAAGCTTCTCCCATCTCCACAGAAGAACTCTGAAGCTCTGTCAGAATGACCATCAGGTTCTTGGTCACCTCCCTGACCAAGGCCCTTCTCCCCCGATTGATCAGTTTGGCTGGGAGCCACAAAGGTTAAGACTTCATATATATACAGTACCGTTCAAAAGTCTCTGGTAACTTATAAATGTCCTTTTTTCCTTTTTTTTGTCCAGAGTTGCAAAGAAAAAGAGTTGCAAAGACAAAGCCATATCTTAGACTGGCAAATTAAAAGAAAAGATTAAGATGGGCAAAAGAACACAGCCACTGGACAGAGGAACTCTGCCAAGAAGGTCAGCATCCCGGAGTCGCCTCTTCACTGTTGACGTTGAGACTGGTGTTTTGCGGGTACTATACTCAGCAAAAAAAGAAACGTCCCTTTTTCAGGACCCTCTTTCAAAGATAATTCGTAAAAATCCAAATAACTTCACAGATCTTCATTGTAAAGGGTTTAAACACTGTTTCCCATGCTTGTTCAATCAACATTAAACAATTAATGAACATGCCCCTGTGGAACGGTCGTTAAGACACTAACAGCTTACAAACAGTAGGCAATTAAAGTCACAGTTATGAAAACTTAGGACACTAAAGAGGCCTTTCTACTAACTCTGAAAAACACCAAACGAAAGATGCCCAGGGTCCCCCGGCTCATTAGGCATGCTGCAAGGAGGCATGAGGACTGCGGCTATGGTCAGGGGGAAAAATGGCAATGTCCGTACTATGAGACGCCTGAGACAGCGGTACAGGGAGACAGGACGGACAGCTGATCGTCCTCGCAGTGGCATACCACGTGTAACAACACCT
Source organism: Oncorhynchus keta (assembly GCF_023373465.1). Lineage (NCBI taxonomy): Eukaryota > Metazoa > Chordata > Actinopteri > Salmoniformes > Salmonidae > Oncorhynchus > Oncorhynchus keta. Next base: position 14,562,640 of record NC_068437.1, on the reverse strand, counting down.
GCACAGGATCAGTACATCCGAACATCACACCTGTGAGACAGGCACAGGATGACAACAACATCTGCCCGAGTTACACCAGGAATGCACAATCCCTCCATCAGTGCTCAGACTGTCCGCAATAGGCTGAGAGAGGCTGGACTGAGGGCTTGTAGGCCTGTTGTAAGGCAGATCCTCACTAGACATCACCGGCAACAACGTCGCCTATGGGCACAAACCCACCGTCGCTGGGACAGCCTGGACTGGCAAAATGTGCTCTTCGCTGACGAGTCGCGGTTTTGTCACACCAGGGGTGATGGTCAGATTCACGTTTATAATCAAAGGAATGAGCGTTACACCGAGTCCTGTACTCTGGAGCGGGATCGATTTGGAGGTGGGGGGTCCATCATGGTCTGGGGTGGTGTGTCACAGCATCATCTGACTGAGCTTGTTGTCATTGCAGGCAATCTCAATTCTGTGCGTTACAGAGACATCCTCCTCCCTCATGTGGTACTCTTCCTGCAGGCTCATCCTGACATGACACTTCAGCATGACAATGCCACCAGCCATACTGCTCGTTATGTGCGTGATTTCCTGCAAGAGGGGGATGTCAGTGTTCTGCCATGGCCAGCGAAGAGCCCGGATCTCAATCCCATTGAGCACGTCTGGGACCTGTTGGACCGGAGAGGGAGGGCTAGGGCCCTTTCCCCCAGAAATGTCCGGGAACTTGCAGGTGCCTTGGTGGAAGAGTGGGGTAACATCTCACAGAAAGAACTGGCAAATCTGGTGTAGTCCATGAGGAGGAGATACACTGCAGTACTTAATGCAGCTGGTGGCCACACCAGATACTGACTGTTACTTTTGATTTTGATCCCCCTTTGTCCAGGGACACATTATTCAATTTCTGATAGCAACATGTCTATGGAACTTAATTCAGTTTATGTTTCAGTTGTTGAATCTTGTTATGTTCATAAAAATATTTACACATGTTATGTTTGCTGACAATAAATGCAGATGACAGTGAGAGGACGTTCAGTTAAGAACAAATTCTTATTTTAAATGATGGCCTAGAAACAGTGGGTTAACTGCCTTGTTCAGGGGCAGAACGACAGATTTGTACCTTGTCAGCTCGGGGATTCGATCTTGCAGTCATTCGGTTACTATTCCAACACTCTAACCACTAGGCTACCTGCCACCCCATATAAGATGACATGGCCTCCACAATCCCCCGACCAACCAAGTTGAGATGGTTTGGGATGAGTTTGACGGCAGAGTGAAGGAAAAGCAGCCAACAAGTGCTCAGCATATATGGAAACTCCTTCAAGACTGTTGGAAAAGCATTCCAGGTGAAGCTGGTTAAGAGAATGCCAAGATTGTGTAAAGCTGTCATTAACGCAAAGGGTGACTATTTGAAGAATCTCAAATATAAAATATATTTAGATTTGTTTAGCACCTTTTTGGTTACTACATGATTCCATGTACAATGTAGAAGATAGTAAAATAAAGAAAAACCCTTGAATGAGTAGGTGTTCTAAAACTTTTTACTTAAAGTGTATATATATTTTTTTGCTTTTCTTTCAACTTCCCTGAATTGTTGTTGTTGTTTCCTCCTAACTGTTTCGAAAATACAATTTACATAGAGTTTGGAGAAATGACAACACTAAAAAATAAGCAAATAGTTCAACAAAGTTAAATATCAGTTATTTTTGTAAAGAATGCTACAATCTTACTCAAACAAAATGCAACTTGTTTTATTAATTCATGAAATAACAAGGTTTCATATTCTGATCATTGTTTATACTTCATTTCTATGCATTCCTGACATCTAGAAGACGAGGTTCCCTTGAGCATCTTCATGCATGCAATCTGTCTACGAAGTAAACTATTCTTAGTGACCTAGATGGCTCAAACTATTGAGCTAACTATACCTCCTGCTAGATTCACATTTGGTGACGCAAAACAGTCCAGCAATGAAATAAAAGCAATTTAAGAATTTAAATTCCTTAATATCTTCCTTAAATTCTTTAATATCTGTCAATCATGTGCACATAATGAATCATTACAAATAACATATTTTACATACAAAACTAACTACAGTGTGGATACAGACCTATATTTACCTCCACAATTATACTGTATGCCATTTAACAGATGCTTTTAACCAAAAGCAACTTAGCTGTCATTCATGCATAGATTTTTTTGCACGGCTGGCCCTGGGAATTTAACCCACAAGCCTATCATTGCAAGCGCTGTGCTCTACGAACTGAGCCATAAAGCATCACACTTCAACTGAGATCGTAATACCTCACAATATGCAGAAACCAACAGTTAATACACAACTGCAATACTAGACACAGTTCAAAACAGTCAAGAGACAGGAGCACATTCTGGATGCTGGAGCACTATCAGATCCCACTATAATCCTCACCTATGAGAGAAACAATGATGAAAAATGAAGAGCAGCTGTGAGAGGATGGCAAGCCACTGGCAGATGAGCGAGGCAGTAGACTGTATTAAATGCTAATAGTGGATGTCAGTTGTCTATCCCTCCCTCTACATGGTATTTTTTCCTACGGTCTTTATGGTAATAGAAAATGATGCTGCCGGCCCCCTGTCAGCCTGATATACTGCCCTGTCATGCCCTGTAATATCATCATATCCTAACATCCGCAAGTGAAGGTTGGCTCTTGCATTATTCTACATCATGAGAGGTGACACGTGTCAGGAGGGTTAGTCTGGGCCCCAAGCTTAATATAGGCTCCACACTGACCAACCAGATAACTACAGCATCAATACAATTTGCACATCTTGCTCTGTTACGTAAACAATAAAAAAACAACATGCAACTGCTTGTCACAATCTCTCTCTCTCTCTCTCTCTCTCTCTCTCTCTCTCTCTCTCTCTCTCTCTCTCTCTCTCTCTCTCTCTCTCTCTCTCTCTCTCTCTCTCTCTCTCTCTCTCTCTCTCTCTCTCTCTCTCTCTCTCTCTCTCTCTCTCTCTCTCTCTCTCTCTCTCTCTCTCTCTCTCTCTCTCTCTCTCTCTCTCTCTCTCTCTCTCTCTCTCTCTCTCTCTCTCTCTCTCTCTCTCTCTCTCTCTCTCTCTATATATATATATATATATATATATATATTTATATATCCTCTATAGCTTTCTTGTTGTGATTGAGTTTTAATCAATTAATGCTAAATAATGTGGTCATAGTAGGCTTACGTTACAGGGCCAGATGTTATACTTCTTGGAAATAGTAAATCTTACTATTTAGAGTCGCTGACACCCTTCACTGTAACATATTATGTATTGCGGCGGTGCTTCAGGATCTGATGGTAGGATAGGTAGGGGGTCTGATCCATACTTTGACCACATCTATACTGTTTATTTACTGTGGGTAATTTGGTGGCAGAATTAGCTTGCTAACCATGTAGGCCTAGTCCTATATTCCCCAGCCACGTAACTAAAGGCATAAATCATCTGCCAAAATGTAATGGTCCCTACTAGACACATGTATTGGAATATGTGGTGGCAAATATTTCCGCGGCTCTTCATTGGATATTGTAGGCGTCCTCTAATTTGGGGAGAAGGGCTCCTCCTGTATTAGTGACACACAAACTTGGAATGCAACGTTTGCTTAATGTGAAACTGTAAGGGAATCTGTCCGTTAAAGACACAGTCGGTTAAATTTGATATCCAGTGAAAAGTGTCACGTTGAAAGTAACAGGGACGATTTTGCAAATGGGCCTTGCAGCAACCAAGAAATAGAGGCAGAGACCAAGACAGACACCAAGACGTAGAGACAGAGACCAAGACAGACACCAAGACGTAGAGACAGGGGAATCATGCACCCTATGGTTTATCAGCTTATATATAGAAGATATTGTCACACATTGCTTACACAGAGTTATGATCCTGTAGGCTTCAACAATGCCATCACACAACCATTTCCTTTTCACCTCATAAAGCACCATGATCTAAACAGTACTTACATCACTCACCCAAATATCCTTTTTCCATTAGACGTCTCAATTGTTCATGTTCCCAGACTGAATTCTACACTATAATTGACAATAAAACCAAGGCACGTGTCAATAAATCACATTGTAAGTGTTGTAAGTGAAAGGTAAAGATAGGTGTACTACACGGATGGTCGATGTATTGATTCGTTTTTACATCGTCCAGCAAACAGGTTTCTTATTTCTTCCTTACCTGCAGTTGTGTGAGCTATGGTGGGGCAGTAGAGGGCATCATATCCATGCTAGTCCTCCACTGTCCCGCTCTCACTGCATCGGAGATGTCACAAGATACAGCACCAACCTAATGTTTCACAAGACACAACAAAACATACGTTTGTCACCATGAATACTCAACTACCCTGGTCAACACATGCATGCTGATTTTTGCGTGAGAAATACTAACAATCCTAAATTGTAACTCTTTATTAAGCTTTATAGCATGTATTAAATGTAATTTGTTTACAAACATTGGAGTAAAGCAAGCTTATATTTTGGGTTCTGATGGGGCACGACACTTGAACTAAGCTCATGAGGCATTTATAAGTATTATTCTTCAAGAGTCAATGGGTATATATCATTCATTTAGGATTCCAAGATTGCCCCTTTAAAATAACTCTCATGAATAAGCCATTACGAATGCTTACAAAACTGTATAGGCCTATATGATCATTCATGTTATAATTGCTTATGAACTGTAATGCTATTTCTGCTTATAAAAGTTTATAAATGTTTACAAATGATAGATTGCAAATAATGAATTAAGACATTCATAAAATGTGTTATAACATGTTAGTCTATGTTCATTCTTCATTACTTCTATCAAATGAGTGTTGTAGTTTAGTGTCAGTACAGATAAAACATCAACAATTGATTAAATCCTAGCTTAAATATGTTTCTATCAGTTTTAATGCACAACATGCTCGCACAATAAAAATATACCATACCAGTTATAGGAGTCGTAATTACCTCAAGTTCACTAGGTCAGCAGATTGACACAGAGAGAGAGAGAGACAGGGGCAGAGGGGAGGCAAGGAGAACAGGTGTTCCACTGACATCTTGTGGTTTTGGTTAATATATATAAATAGTTTATTGTTATACTATTTAAAAAGTTATGCAATGATTCATTCACAAAATTAATATTTATAACATGAGAGCAAAAGAGTACATGCACAGAGAATATGCCTTTTGGTGTGTGTGATCTGTTCCAATAAATCAAGTCCTAGGTTTACAGTCCTTTAGTTATTCCGTTTGTTTTTTACACCTAGCTTTTCATGCCCATTATCTTCTATTGAATAACATTGAATAGTATACTAATCCTACCCAAGTCAAGTAGACTACTGCATAAGTAGTTTTTGTTTTTTAATCTCACACATTATGAAGACGTGCAAGCAAAATAAAACTGCTATTCCAGTTGTAAGTGTTGAAATATTTATTTCATATACAATAAGTGCCTTTAAAAATGTGTTCAAGTTGCTGTGAGGTGATTACCTGGGTCTGGGGTATACAGACAAAAAGGAAGCAGTGAAATCGATAACAAGGTCATACAAATCCACCTGGGACTTAACCACAATACCACCTTATATATCCAACACAAAAGACGGCCATGGCTACCAACTGATTTAATGAAGACGCAGAGAAAAGCAGGGGGAAATGGTCTTGCCATAGCGTTTATGCGGCCTCAAACATCTTCTTCCTGCCGTCCATGCCGGCCTTGTCGTCAATGTTCTTACGCCAGTCACCAACTGTATCTTTGTCCTTTAATGGAGAGTGGGTGTTACAGCAGAGATATCAGGCCAAGAGAGACTATAAGCTATTTGTTTAGGTCAAGGAAATGATATGTTTTCTGCTTTAAGTAAAAGGAAAATAAATACATAGGATGATATTAGTCAATATGAAGTGATATTTGTGCCAAAATAATTGGATATGAGTAAAATTATTGACTACAAATGTAATGTACTGTATATTGGCACTGATACATAGCCTCGGGAAGTAAGGGTGCTGGAGTTTCTGCAGCACCCTCTGATAAATGAAATTACAGTTAACCAAAATTATAAAACTACTCCTGTCTGTACAGAAATATAATCAAATCATTCAATTACTACACCAGAGAGCATAATTTAGCCAGAGAGACTCAATAGCTTCTTTAGCTGTGGATTGTGTGTAATCACAAGCGCATATGGTCAGGAATCCTGCTACAATTTGGACAGCACAAATATCCAGCACTGATATCAATCCATAGTACATATATATTTTTGAACATTATTATGCCTCCATGTTACTCACATCCTCTTTGACTTCCTTCTTCACTTGTTTCAGATTGGATCTCAGATCCATGGTCACCTTGTGCTTGGAGCCCAGCAGAGCCTGGAGCATAGCATCAGCAGACATACGCACTTTCTTCAGAGCTGGCTTCTTAATGCCCTGGATCTCAACCACTTTAATCCTCAAATCATCAATCTGTAAAGAGAGAAGATCAGGAAAAATGCAAGATATGCTCTTTTATCTTCAGGTCTTCAATCTAAACAAGAGAGAAAATCAACAAATGGAATCGTCCTCAACTGGATGACAATACCTCTTTGTCACACTTGCCCACTTTGCCTGCCAGGTCGTATCTCTCCTCGTCCACTTTATCAAGCTGGTGATGGATTGTCTTGCACATTTCCTGCAGTTGGTTATCAACAAAAGGAATCTTCAACAACTGTACTGTAGGGTTACAGTGAATTTCCTGACAGCGTAGATTGAAAATCCAGTTTAAAGGCCCAGTGCAGTCAAAACATGATTTAATTCATCTACACTGATTGAAGTGGATTTAATAAGTGACATCAATAAGGAATCCTAGCATTCACCTGGTCAGTCCATGTCATGGAAAGGGTTTTTCCTAATGTTTCGTACACTCGTAAAACTGTGAAATTGTAAAAATTATGATAATTCCATTTGAAACTTCTTTGGGATCGACGTCCTCTCCTCGGGACGGTTGAGCTAATGTAGGCTAATGCGATTAGCATGAGGTTGTACGTAACAAGAACATTTCCCAGGGCATCTGATATTGGCAGGAAACTTAAAGTCTTAATCTAACTGCACTGTCCAATTTACAGTAGCTATTACTGTACACCATGCTATTGTTTGAGGAGAGTGCAAAATGTTGAAAATGAAAAGTTATTAATAAACAAATTAGGCACATTTGGGCAGTCTTGATACAACATTTTTAACAGAAATGCAATGTTTCATTGGATTAGTCTAAAACTTTGCATATACACTGATGCCATCTGGTGCCCAAAATCTAAATAGCACCTGAGCTGGAATAGTACATTATGGCCTTTCTATTGCATTTCAAAGATGATTGTATAAAAAAATACAAAAGAACGGTGTTTTTTTCTTTATATTATCTTTTACCAGATCTATTGTGTTATATTCTACTACATTCCTTTCACATTTCCATAAACTTCAAAGGTTTTCCTTTCAAATGGTACCAATAATATGTATATCCTTGCTTCAGGGCCTGAGCTACACACAGTTAGATGTGGGTATGTCATTTTAGGTGAAAATTGGGGAAAAAAGAGGCTAATCCTTAAGTATAAGGATTTCAGTTTTCCCCTCCCCACTCAGACCACTCCAAGACAGTTCTCGCAAAATTCTTGCTTGAGAAATTGCTCTTTGCTAAGAATGATTTATTTATTTATTTTTGTTTCCTTTTGACCATTGTATTTGAAAATCACAGTAAGGTACTAAATTATTACCCATAAATTATGCCTGCATTGGACCATTATGAATGGCTGTTTTTAAGCACTGCTCTGTGAAGCTATGTTAAACACAGGTGATTCCAACTATTAGTGATACTGTACCTGCAGTTCCACCAATGACCCAGGCAGGTCCAATGCGGGGCAGCTCTCATCCATGTACCTTTTTTTCTCTTCCACTGCCTCTATGGCCTCTGCCTCCAGCAAGTCCTTAGCAATCTGGAGCATCACGCTCTGGAGGAGAGAGAAGCATGAATAGTGACACAACAGGATTATGGTTAACAGGGAATACACAACACACAGAGACCATTATAATTATAATAATATAATATATTTTGCTCACGTTTAAGTTTCATTCCAAAAATAACAATTCAATGTTACTAGTAACCATTTACCTTCAGATGATGCTTGCGACTCGATGACATTTTCTTCCTAAAATAGTTCATGAAAAGATGTGGGAATTTTCCAGAAAGGTACACATTTCTGACCCATATCATGTTTTGACATGGGGCACTGGTGAGGTTAAGATAAGTTTCTAACCATTTAAAAAAAGGTAATTTTTTGATTTCCATGGATGCCCAAGATCATGAAGATGATATCATAATAGAGTGAATACTATATTTCCACAATGAGCATCTCTCCTCTAATAGGAGGATAGTACACAGATGAACACCAATATAAAGGTGATGTTAATATAATTCAAACAGGGCATAAAATATACAGTTGAAGTCGAAAATGTACATACACTTAGGTTGGAGTCATTAAAACTAGTTGGTCAACCACACCATACATTTTTTGTAAACAAACTATAGTTTTGGCAAGTCGGTTAGGACATCTACTTTGTGCATGACACAAGTAATTTTTCCAACAATTGTTTAAGAAATATTATTTCACTTATAACTCACTGTATCACAATATCCCAGTGGGTCAGAAGTTCACATACACGAAGTTGAATGTGCCTTTAAACAGCTTGGAAAATTCCAGAAAATTATGTAATGGCTTTAGAAGATTCTGATAGGCTAAATTACATAATTTGAGTCAATTGGAGGTGTACCTGTGGATGTCTTTCAAGGCCTACCTTCAAACTCAGTGCCTCTTTGCTTGACGTCATGGGAAAATCTAAAGAAATCAACCAAGATCTAAGAAAAACAATTGTAGACCTCCACAAGTCTGGTTCATCCTTGGGAGCAATTTACAAACACCTGAAGGTACCACATTCATCTGTACAAACAATAGTACACAAGTATAAACACCAAGGGACCAAGCAGCCTTCATACCGCTCAGGAAGGAGACACTTCTGTCTCCTAGAGAAGAACGTACTTTGGTGCGAAAAGTGCAAAGCAATCGCATATTAACGGCAAAGGACCTTGTAAAGATGCTGGAGGAAACAGGTTCAAAAGTATCTATATCCACAGTAGAATGAGTCCTATATCAACATTACCTGAAAGGCCGCTCAGCAAGGAAGAAGCCACTGCTCCAAATATGACCTAAAAAAGCCATACTACGGTTTGCAACTGCACATGGGGACAAAGATCGTACTTATTGGAGATGTCCTCTAAATGTCCTCTAGTCTGATGAAACAAAAATAGAATTGTTTGGCCAAGATGACCATCATTATGTTTGGAGGAAAAAGGGGGTGGCTTGTAAGCCGAAGAACACCATCCCAACCGTGAAGCAAGGGGGTGGCCATATCATTTTGTGTGGGTGCTTTGCTGCAGGAGGGACTCACAAAGCCCTGACCTCAGTCCTTTAGAAAATGTGTGGGCAGAACTGAAAAAGCGTGTGCGAGCAAGGAGGCCTAGAAACCTGACTCAGTTACACCAGCTCTGTCAGGAGGAATGGGTCAAATTTTCACCCAACTTATTGTGGGAAGCTTGTGGAAGGATCCCTGAAACATTTGACCCAAGTTGAACAATTTAAAGGTAATGCTACCAAATACTAATTGAGTGTATTAAACTTCTGACATACTGGGAATGTGATGAAAGAAATAAAAACTGAAATAAATCATTCTCTAAAATTATTCTGACATTTCACATTCTTAAAATAAAGTGGTGATCCTAACTGACATAAAACATGCAATTTGTACTAGGATTAAATGTCAGGACTTGAGAAAAACTGAATTTAAATGTATTTGGCTAAGGTGTATGTAAACTTCCGACTACAACTGTATACTGATATCATAAAAACATATTGGAACTTACTCAGACATCTTGGAATCTTGTTTCTTTCCAAAGGGGTCTGAAGCAAACAATACAACAATGTAAAAAACTCACAGAATATACATTTCACTTGCAAATAATTTTGCACTGTTGACAACCTTTTCTTTAGTCGAATTGCATTTGAATACCAATAGCAATCTTTGACCAAAAATAAATTACTTCAATGAATGACATGTTTATCAAAAGTGTTGGAAAAACTTGTCAATAATCAACTGACTGGCTTTCTTGATGTTTTATAGTATTCTCTCTGGTATGCAATCTGGTTTCCCTTCAGGTAATGGATGTGTCACTCCAGCCTTAAAGGTCCTCAATGATGTCACAATTGCTCTTGATTCTAAGAAAAGTTGTGCTGCTATTTTTATAGACTTGGCCAAAACTTTTGATACTGAAGACCATTCCATTCGTGTGGGCCGGCTAAGGATTATTGGTGTCTTTGACCTGGTTTGCTAACTACCTTTCTCAAAGAGTGCAGTGTATAAAGCCTGCAGAAAATTTGCTGTCTCAGCCACTGCCTGTCACCAAGGGACTACACCAAGGCTCAATCCCAGGCCACACGCTCTTCTCAATTTACATCAACAACATAGCTCAGGCAGTAGGCAGCTCTCTCATCCATTTATATGCAGATGATACAGTCTTATATTCAGCTGGTCCCTCCCCGGATGTTGTGTTAAATGCTCTACAACAAAGCTTTCTTAGTGTCCAAAACACTTTCTCTACCCTTAACCTTGTTCTGAACAAGAAAGAAGAATGCCCCTCTCCCCACCGGTGTGATTACTACCTCTGAGGGTTTAGAGCTTGAGGTAGTCACCTCAGAAAAGTACTTGGGAGTATGGCTATATGGTACACTGACCTTCTCTCAGCACATAACAACATGCAATATCATATTATTTGCGTATAAAGATACTGTAGCTTAAGTTCCTGATGAGCAATAGTGGGAACTCTGATACTCTCATTGGAATGTATGGACTCTGCCAATGGTTCTACAGCCATCGAAGGAGGAGGGGAGTTGTTGTGACCTTAAACTGTTAGTGGAGACCATAGCTCTGGGACTGGTATACAACGATTTGACCCAGGAAGAGTAGCTGCTGCTTTGGCATTCAACTCTGTCAAACACCTTCTCGGCATCTGATGACAACAGTATAGGAGTCTTATACTCATTTAAGTGGTCGATAACATCAAACAGTCCTGACTTTATCCAATAAATACCCTTTTTTTAGAAATCCCGTTTGGTCGGGCTTAATAAGCGAGTGTAATAAGGACTCTAGTCGCCTGGCTATCAATTTTGTAATCACCTTATAATCCAAATTCAACAAACTTCATATGAAGAGCATTATAATGGCTCTTTCCACTTTTAAGCAAGACAGTGATACAAGCTCTATTCATAGAACCAGGCAAAATTCTCTTATTACTAAAGTTGTCTATCATAGCCATAAATATAGGACATAGTTCTGGCCAGGACTGCTTGTAAAAATTGCCTGGGAAGCCATCTGGGCCTGGGGATTTATTAGCAGGCATGGACTTAATAGCTACTAACACTTCCTCATGTGTAAAACAAGAATTGCGAAGCAGCTGATCTGGTTCTGATAGTTTGGGGAGGAAAATGCCATCCAAATATGATAGTAGTTCACTCAGGAACATTCAATGTCATCTTGGTACAGTTAGCAACTCCAGTGTATACTTGGCCTTGTGTTTTATGATATTTTCCTGCTGAAAGGTGAATTTGTCTCCCATTGTTAGTTGGAAAGCACACTGAACAAGGTTTTCCTTTTAGGTTTTGCCTATGCTTAGCTCTATTCCGATGACAAGCATACCCATAACATGATGCAGCCACCACCAGTCTTGAAAATATGAAGAGTGGTACTCAGTGATGTTTTGTATTTGGCCCAAACATACTGCTTTGTATTCAGATTGTATAGTTAATTCTTTGCCCCAATTTTTTCTTTGTACTTCTATTCAAATGTTATTAGTCGCATGCGTCGAATACAACAGGTATGGCCGGAACTACGTCCTATATTTATGGCCAGAACTACGTCCTATATTTATGGCCAGAACTACGTCCTATATTTATGGCCAGAACTACGTCCTATATTTATGGCCAGAACTACGTCCTATATTTATGGCCAGAACTACATCCTATATTTATGGCCAGAACTACATCCTATATTTATGGCCAGAACTACATCCTATATTTATGGCCAGAACTACGTCCTATATTTATGGCCAGAACTACATCCTATATTTATGGCCAGAACTACGTCCTATATTTATGGCCAGAACTACATCCTATATTTATGGCCAGAACTACGTCCTATATTTATGGCCAGAACTATGTCCTATATTTATGGCCAGAACTATGTCCTATATTTATGGCCAGAACTACGTCCTATATTTATGGCCAGAACTATGTCCTATATTTATGGCCAGAACTACGTCCTATATTTATGACCAGTACTACGTCCTATATTTATGACCAGAACTACGTCCTATATTTATGGCCAGAACTACGTCCTATATTTATGGCCAGAACTATGTCCTATATTTATGACCAGAACTATGTCCTATATTTATGGCCAGAACTACGTCCTATATTTATGGCCAGAACTACGTCCTATATTTATGGCCAGAACTATGTCCTATATTTATGCCCAGAACTATGTCCTATATTTATGACCAGAACTACGTCCTATATTTATGGCCAGAACTATGTCCTATATTTATGACCAGAACTATGTCCTATATTTATGACCAGAACTATGTCCTATATTTATGGCCAGAACTATGTCCTATATTTATGGCCAGAACTATGTCCTATATTTATGACCAGAACTATGTCCTATATTTATGACCAGAACTATGTCCTATATTTATGGCCAGAACTATGTCCTATATTTATGGCCAGAACTATGTCCTATATTTATGACCAGAACTACGTCCTATATTTATGGCCAGAACTACGTCCTATATTTATGGCCAGAACTACGTCCTATATTTATGGCCAGAACTACGTCCTATATTTATGGCCAGAACTACGTCCTATATTTATGACCAGAACTATGTCCTATATTTATGGCCAGAACTACGTCCTATATTTATGGCAAGAACTACGTCCTATATTTATGGCCAGAACTACGTCCTATATTTATGACCAGAACTACGTCCTATATTTATGGTCAGAACTACGTCCTATATTTATGACCAGAACTACGTCCTATATTTATGGCCAGAACTACGTCCTATATTTATGGCCAGAACTACGTCCTATATTTATGACCAGAACTATGTCCTATATTTATGACCAGAACTACGTCCTATATTTATGGCCAGAACTATGTCCTATATTTATGACCAGAACTATGTCCTATATTTATGACCAGAACTATGTCCTATATTTATGGCCAGAACTATGTCCTATATTTATGACCAGAACTATGTCCTATATTTATGGCCAGAACTATGTCCTATATTTATGACCAGAACTATGTCCTATATTTATGGCCAGAACTACGTCCTATATTTATGGCCAGAACTACGTCCCATATCTATGGCCAGAACTATGTCCTATATTTATGGCCAGAACTATGTCCTATATTTATGGCTATAACTATGTCCTATATTTATGACCAGAACTATGTCCTATATTTATAGCTAGAACTATGTCCTATATTTATGACCAGAACTATGTCCTATATTTATAGCTAGAACTATGTCCTATATTTATAGCTAGAACTATGTCCTATATTTATGACCAGAACTACGTCCTATATTTATGGCCAGAACTACGTCCTATATTTATGGCCAGAACTACGTCCTATATTTATGACCAGAACTATGTCCTATATTTATGACCAGAACTACGTCCTATATTTATGGCCAGAACTATGTCCTATATTTATGACCAGAACTATGTCCTATATTTATGACCAGAACTATGTCCTATATTTATGGCCAGAACTATGTCCTATATTTATGACCAGAACTATGTCCTATATTTATGGCCAGAACTATGTCCTATATTTATGACCAGAACTATGTCCTATATTTATGGCCAGAACTACGTCCTATATTTATGGCCAGAACTACGTCCCATATCTATGGCCAGAACTATGTCCTATATTTATGGCCAGAACTATGTCCTATATTTATGGCTATAACTATGTCCTATATTTATGACCAGAACTATGTCCTATATTTATAGCTAGAACTATGTCCTATATTTATGACCAGAACTATGTCCTATATTTATAGCTAGAACTATGTCCTATATTTATAGCTAGAACTATGTCCTATATTTATGGCTATGATAGACAACTTTTGTAACAAGGGAATTTTGCCTGATTCTATGAATAGAGCTTGTATCACTGTCTTGCTTAAAAGTGGAAAGACCCATTAGAATGCTCTTCATTTGAAGTTTGTTGAATTTTGATTATATTTCACCTTACAGTGAAATGCTTATTTACGAGCCCCTAACCGACAGTGCAGTTCCCAAAAAATACAGATAAGAATAAGAGATAAAAGTAACATGTAAAGAAAGAGGAGTAGTAACAAATAACAATATATACAGGGGGGTACTGGTACAGAGTCAATGTGGGGGGGCACCGGTTAGTTGAGGTAGTATGTACATGTAGGTAGAGTTCATTAAAGTGACTATGCATAGATGACAACAAAGACTGTCAGTGGTGTGGAGAGGGGAGGGTAATGTGAATAGTCTGGGTAGCTATTTGACTAGATGTTTAGTACTTTAGTACCTTATTGCAAACAGGATGCATGTTTTGGAATATTCTGAAGAGGCTTCTATCTTTTCACTCTGACATTTAGGTTCGTATTGTGGAATAACTACAATGTTGTTGATCCATCCTCAGTTTTCTCCTATCACAGCCATTAAACTCCTTAACTGTTTTAAAGTCACTATTGGCCTCAAGGTGAAATCCCTGAGAGCTTTCCGTCCTTCCTAACTCAGTTAGGAAGGACGGCTGTATCTTTGTAGTGACTGGGTGTATTGATAAACAATCTAAAGTGTAATTAAAAACTTAACCATGGTCAAGAGGATATTCAATGTCTCTTTTTTTTACCCATCTACCAATAGGTGCTCTTCTTTGCAAGGCTTTGGCACATTTCCCAAGTCTTTGTGGTTAAATCTGTGTTGGAAATTCACTACGTGACTGAAGCACCTTACAAATAATTGTTTGTGTGGGGTACAGAGACGAGGTAGTCAATCAAAAATCATGTTAAACTCTAAGGTTTCACACATAGTGAGTCCATGCAACTTATTAGGTGCTTCTACACCTGCATTGCTTGCTGTTTGGGGTTTTAGGCTGGGTTTCTGTACAGCACTTTGAGATATCAGCTGATGTACGAATGGCTATATAAATACATTTGATTTGATTTGATTATGTGACTTGATAAGCACATTTTTACTTCTGAACATACTGTATATAGGCTTGCCACAACAATGTGGTTGAATCCTTAATGACTCAAAACATTTTAGCTTTTTATTTTCAATTAATAAAAATATGAAAATGAAAAACATAATTCCACTTTCACATTATGGGTGTGGTAAACCAGTGACACAAAATCTACATTTAATCCATTTTAAATGCAGGCTGTAACACAACAAAACGTGGAAAAAGTCAAGGGGTATGAATACTTTCTGAAGGCACTGTAGCTTTCTAAATAAATTGCTTGTGTAGGAGTCTGGTTTCCGAATGTCACATCAACAGTTCATATATCAAGTAGCTGGCAATGTCCCCAAGAATTAGCTACACTTCATCAGACAGCGATGTTCTCCAGAATTGGAATCTGATTCCGGTCACGTCAGTCACAAAATTGGAAAGAATATGATACATGTAACATTATATTCCAGAGTATATGGAACTCAAACAAACCTGTTAAATGAGATCACCATGTTTTACCCAGCAGTTTTTTCCCCCTGTTTGATTTCATTTTTCTACATGTATTCCAGGTTTAAATAATATACACTCCCCTACGTATTTGTTTGGCGAGTGAAGGTGACACTTTTCATTAGGCTCTATACTCAGGCATTTTGGTTTTTGATAATATGTTTTTTGAGGTGAAAGTAGAGAATATCAACTTTTATTTTCATAGAAATGAATATGTCTAGTCCCCCCATTTGAAGGTGTCATAAGTATTTGGAGAAATTCACTTATAGTGTATTAAATGTAGTCAAAGTTTATTATTTGGTAATATATTCCTAGCACACAATTTCTACATCAAGCCTGTGACTCTACAAACTTTTTGGATGCATTTGAAGTTTGTTTGGTTGAGTTTTGGATTTCGTTGTGCCCAATATAAATGCATTTTGGAGTAACTTTTATTGTCACTTTTAACAATATAAGTTGTTTCTGAACACTTCTACATTAGTGTGGATGCTACCATGATTACAGATAATCATAAATGAATAATGAAAAATGATGATTGAGAAAGTTAAAAACATGCTAACTTTCTTGGTTATTGATAACAGGTTAGTATTTTTGGGTGGGTATAATCTTTGTTCCCTTTAACTTTCTCACTCATCATTATTCACTATTTATTCATGATTATCCATATTCGTGGTAGCATCAACATTAATATAGAAGTGTTCAGAAACATATTCTATTCTAATTTACAATAATCCTATTGGGCAAAACATAATCTGAAACACAACCAAAACAAACTACAAATATATCCAAAAAGGTTGTAGAGAAACAAGCTTCATTGCATGCTCGGAATATGGGACCAAATACTAAACTTTTAACTACTTTAATACACTGTAAGTGAATTTGTTCAAATACTTATGGAAAAAACCTACGTATTCAGTTGGGGGGGACTAGATACATAAAGTGCTTTTATTTCTAAATTATAAAATATATATTTATGAAAATACTCTCAAATGAAACATTGTACCTCAAATCCAAAATACTGGAAAGTAGAGACACATGTTTTAAAATGTGCTTACACATTTTAATTATTTATGGAGTGTATAATGCTGCATATGTTAGGAAGAGCAATTTGCTTGTTAGGGTCAATACTTCTTAACAGGTTAATGCCCTCCACACATGGTAAATGTGGAATACTAATAGGACATGCTCAATATAAAATGCATAGCTATTGCAGTCATGCCACCTTTCAATTAAAAAACAAAAACATCATAGCATCATTTTGCACAATAGAGAGACACATGGTCTGATCTCACGTGTGCAGCTGATTGCAGGGTTTCCAAATAGAAAAAGTAGTGCTAATCCAGAACGGGAGAGCCGGTGGAGTTGCTGAAATCCTATCATGCTTAACCAAGCCGAGAACAGAGAGCAGACAGAGTCAGGATAGACAGGTGAGAGGTTCTCACCTATTAGAGAGAGCTGGCGATCAAGCAGGACGCACGCTTGGGACTGGGACAGGCAACTGAAATGCTCTGGGGGTTTTAATGGGTTTCTATGATGGGTCAGCAAAACTCTGCATTTCTCTTTATGAAATTGGAACGGAGTCCCACTCCAGACCAATGGTTCAGCAAGCTGCTGAAACTCTAGCCACAACCTAACCTCCATGCATATAAATAACCAACCCTTCAAGATTGTTATTCTAGTTTTATTGCTTATTTATTTAAGCTATGATGAGTTGCAAATTTACAGTGCAGATCGGATAGTTCAACTCTACATCTTTGTACAATCTTGATGAAGAGATCAGCATTGGCCTAATATTAAACAACTCTTTCTGAGAATATAATATGCATGTGAACTGACATAACTGACAGAGTGGCGGGCAGCCTAACGGTTAAGAGTATTGGGCCAGTAACTACAAGGTTGTTGGGTCGAATCCTAGAGCTGACTAGGCGAGATAAAAAATGACATAGATTTTCCCTTGAGCAGTTAACGCTAATTGCTCCTGTAAATTGCTCTGGATAACACCGTCTGCTAAATGTAAAACATATTTATGTGATTTTTTAAAATTGATTGAAACTTTGTTTAACTAGGCAAGTCAGTTAAGAACACATTCTTATTTACAATGATGGCATAGGAACAGTGTGTTAACTGCCTTGTTCAGGGGCAAAACAACAGATTTACACCGTGTCAGCTCAGGGATTTGATCTAGCAACCTTTTGGTTACTGGCTCGAAGTTCTAACCACTAGGCTACCTGTCGCCCCAAATGATGATGGTGAGATGGTGGGAGACGTGATGGTTGGAGAATAAATACATATCCTCAATATATAGACACTTACCACTGAAGACTCCATCTGATGTTTAAGTGACTGTTTCTGTTGAGAAATTACAGTAAATGGCAACGTAGACGGGAAAGATCATTTGAAACAATTGAACTCTGATGTTGAAAACATAAAATTGCTTAGTCAATGTGTTACTTTTAAAACAATTCAACAATGGACTTCTAATATACTTGATAACTTTGTGATGCAACAAAAAAGAAAAAAGAAAAAAGAAAAAAGAAACTCACCTTATTTTCAGTTGCCCTAGTGGTAAAAAAACAACAACATAATTAGGTATTAGAATATGCAGAATAGCAGGATCTGTATGGGAAAAACTACAAAGACCTCAAAAAGTAGAAACTGGTACAGAAATGCAACAGAAAAAAGCTGTGCCCAACTTTTCAAGCTCTTAAAATACATACAAAATCTCTAAAACAAACCTCATGATTTTACTTAACATGTCTTCGGAAGTGATCTTAATCCAACAGTAAATGAATAACAATACCGTTATATAACATGGCAGAAAGCATTGATTTCAAAACATCTAGAAACTTGTTACATGTTGCTCCATTTAGACTCAATTAAGATGAGTATCAACTATAGCAGTGGTTTGCATGTTTGAAAGAGAGACGGGCAGCTCAGCACCCTAGTGTAGAACATTACCAAGGGTCCACCCTATACTGTAATAGTACATGGTAGTGGTTTCGAGATATAGCATTTTAGTTCTCTTAGTGTATCAGCATGACAAAATATAAATTACACAAACTAAGAAAGATTTCCTTTAAAGGCAATTTATTAGAAAAGTTGTCCACTTTTACCTCTACTCCAGTAAACCAACTGTCAAACAATTACACACATCTTGTTTCTGTTACCTTCTGTTTCTTTCTGTCTTCAAAAGAAACAAAGATGTATTACATAGTTATGATATTAGTTGTTATGCATATCAGTATGTGGTTGACAACTAGACATTACAGGAGAGTAGTCAGCGACATCACACAAACACATCCCAATGATCTAAGAATCTCCCTGAAACATCTTCTTCCTGCCGTCCATGCCAGCCTTGTCGTCAATGTTCTTACGCCAGTCACCAACGTCACGCAAATCCTTATCCTGTGATGATAGAAAGGGTGAGAAGACATTGAAGGGTGGAATGTTAAGGCCTAAAGTTCATTCAACATTGACAATGTCTCCCGATGCGATATCTCTGTAATATATTGTGTTAGCCTAATGGACAGATACTCACCTCTTTCTTCTCGTCTTTCTTCACTTGTTTTAGGTTGGCTCTCAGATCCATGGTCACCTTGTGCTTGGAGCCCAACAGAGCCTGGAGCATAGCATCAGCAGACATACGCACTTTCTTCAGGGCTGGCTTCTTGAACTTGCCCCTCATGTCAACGATTTTTATGTTTAGGTCTATAACCTGGTGGGTGGAATTTTTATACAGAGAAATCAGTGATTCAGGAGGGCTCAACGGAGGAAACATATGCAAAGTTTGGACACACCTACTCATTGCAGGGTTTGTCTTTATTTTCACTATTTTCTACATTGTAGAAAATATCAAAACTATGAAATAACACATATGGAATTATGTAGTAACCAATATATTTTATATTTCAGATTCTTCAAAGTAGCAACCGTTTGTCGTGATAATTGCTTTCTGCAGTGATACGCCATCCCATCTGGTTTGAGCTTAGTGCAACTATAATTTATTTTTCAACAGGACAATGACCCAACACACCTCCAGGCTGTGTAAGGGCTATTTGACCAAGAAGGAGAGTGATGGAGTTTTGCATCAGATGATCTGGCCTCCACAATCACCAGACCTCAACCTAATTAAGATGGTTTGGGATGAGTTGGCCCACAGAGTGAAGGAAAAGCAGCCAACAAGTGCTCAGCATATGTGAGAACTACTTCGAAACTGTTGGAAAAGCATTCCAGGTGAAGCTGGTTGAGAGAATGCCAAGAGTGTGCAAAGTTGTCATCAAGGCTGGTGGTTGGAGCGTTGGACTAGTAAATGAAAGGTTGCAAGATCAAATCCCTGAGCTGACAAGGTAAAACTCTGTTGTTCTGCCTCTTAACACGGCAGTTAACCCATCGTTCCTAGGCCGTCATTGAAGATAATAATTTGTTCTTAACTGACTTGCCTAGACTAAGGGTGGCTACTTAGAAGATTCTAAAATATAATTAGATTTGTTGAACACTTTTTATATTACTACATGATTCCATGTGTTATTTCATGGTTTTGATTTCTTCAATATTATTATACAATGTAGAAAATAGTCAAAATAAAGAAACAACCTTGAATGAGTAGATGTGTCCAAACGTTTGACTGTTACTGTATATACCGTATACACAGTACATTCAAGCAGTGTAGATGACGGGGAGGAGACAGGACAAAAAAAAAGATTTTTAAGCCTTGAGAGACAAGACAAAAAATGTAAGTGCCTGTGAACGGGCTATGGTAGTTGATGCCAGCCGCTCCGGTTTGAGTGTGTAAAGAACTGCAACGCTGGCGGGTTTTTCATGCTTAACAATTTCCCATGTGTAACAAGGATGGTCCAACACCCAAAGGACATCCAGCCAACTTGGCACAACTGTGGGAAGCATTGGAGTCAACATCCGCCAGCATCCCTGTGGAAAGCTTTCGACACCTTGTAGAGTCCATGGCCAGACGAATTGAGACTTTTCTGAGGGCAAAAGGGAATGCAATACTAGGAAGGTGTTCCTAATGTTTTGTAGACTCATATATACTGTATATATACACACACACACACACACACACACACACTTTAAGTCAGAAGTTTACATACACTTAGGAGTCATAATAACTTGCTTTTCAACCACTCCACAATTTCTTGCTAACAAACTATAGTTTTGGCTAGTCGGTCAGGACATCTACTTTGTGCATGACACAAGTAGTTTTTACAACAATTGTTTACAGAAAGATTATTTCACCCACAATTCACTGTATCACAATTCCAGTGGGTCAGAAGTTTACATACACTAAGTTGACTGTGCCTTTAAACAGCTTGGAAAATTCCAGAAAATGATGGCGTGGCTTTAGAAGCTTCTGAAAGGCTAATTGACATAATTTGAGTCAATTGGAAGTGTACCTGTGGATGTATTCCAATGCCTACCTTCAAACTCAGTGCCTCTTTGCTTGACATCATGGGAAAATAAATCTAAAGAAATCAGCCAAGACCCCAGAAAATAAATTGTAGACCTCCACAAGTCTGGTTCATCATTGGGAGCAATTTCCAAATGCCTGAAGGTACCACGTTCATCTGTACAAACAATAGTATGCAAGTATAAACAACATGGGACCAAGCAGCCGTCATACTGCTCAGGAAGGAGGCGCATTCTGTCTCCTAGAGATGAACGTACTTTGGTGCAAAAAGTGCAAATAAATCCCAGAACAACAGCAAAGGACCTTGTGAAGAAGCTGGGGGAAACACGTACAAAATAATCTAAATATCAACAGTAAAACGAGTAATATATTGTCATAACCTGAAAGGCCGCTCAGCAAGGAAGAAGCCACTGCACCAAAACTACCATAAAAAAGCCAGACTATGGTTTGCAATGTACATGGGGACAAAGATCGTACTTTTGGAGAAATATCCTCTGGTCTGATGAAACAAAATAGAATTGGTTGGCCATAATTACCATTGTTATGTTTAGAGGAAAAAGGGGGATGCTTGCAAGGTGAAGAACACCATCCCAACCGTGAAGCACGGGGTGGCAGCATCATGTTGTGGGTGTGCTGCAGGAGGGACTGGTGCACTTCACAAAATAGATGGCATCATGAGAAAGGAAAATGATGTGGATATTTTGAAGCAAGTTTACATCAATCAAGACATCAGTCAGGAAGTTAAAGCTTGTTTGCAAATGGGTATTCCTTATGGACAGTGATCCCAAGCATGCTTCCAAAACTTAAGGACAACAAAGTCAAGGTATTGAAGTGGCCATCACAAAGCCCTGACCTCGTTCTATAGAAAATATGTGGGCAGAACTGAAAAAGCGTGTGTGAGCAAGGAGGCCTAAAAACCTGACTCAGTTACACCAGCTCTGTCAGGAGGAATGAGCCAAAATTCACCCAACTTATTGTGGGAAGCTTGTGGAAGGCTACCCAAACGTTTGATCCAAGTGAAACAATTTAAAGGCAATGCTACCAAATACTAATTGAGTGTATGTAAACTTCTGACCCACTGGGAATGTGTTGATAGTAATGAAAGCTGAAATCATTCTCTCTACTATTATTCTGACTTTTCACATTCTTAAAATAAAATTGCAATCTGACCTAAAACAGGGAATATTTACTAGGATTAAATGTCAGGAATTGTGAAAAACAAGTTTAAATGTATTTGGCTAAGGTGTATGTAAACTTCCGACTTCAACTGTATATACTGTATACACACACACACACACACACACACACACACACACACACACACACACACACACACACACACACACACACACACACACACACACACACACACACACACACACACACACACACAACCGTTCAAAAGTTTGGGGTCACTTAGAAATGTCCTTGTTTTGAAAAGAAAAGCATATTTACGTCCATTAAAATAACATCAAATTGATCAGAAATACATTGTAGACATGGTTAATTTTGTAAATGACTATTGTAGATGAAATGGTTAACCTTAATAACAAGGGCCCAAGCATCAGTTGAAGCAAAATAGCTCCATAACATCAAAGATCCACAACCATATTTTATAGTGGTTATGGGGTTATTTTCTGCATATAATTTGCATTTTCAACAACCAACCCACTAGTGTTGGTGGGAAGAAAATGTATGCTTTTTTATGTCATCTGACCATAGCACCAGTTCCAATCCAAGTGCCAATGCCTTTTAACAAACTCAATGCGTTTACATTTGTTGGATGACATGTTTTTTTTTGTTGAAAAGAGGAATCATATGCAGAACAGAACCCTGTACAGTAAAATCCGGTGGTGTATCTTTGATGTTGTGGTTGCCTCTGCCAGGAGGCTGAAGCTTG
This sequence comes from Oncorhynchus keta, assembly GCF_023373465.1. NCBI lineage: Eukaryota > Metazoa > Chordata > Actinopteri > Salmoniformes > Salmonidae > Oncorhynchus > Oncorhynchus keta. The sequence goes on along the minus strand of NC_068437.1, from coordinate 14,539,482 downwards.
GCCTTGTGTGGAGCTTCCAGAAAGACAATAACCCCAAACACACCTCAAAATAAACAAATAAATGGTTAATTGGACACAAAGTCAACATTTTGCAAAGGCCATCTGTGTCAATCATTTTGACCTTTCCCGCTTGGAGGGAAAAAAGATGACTTGTTAGTTAAACAAGATCTCATTCTCTGACCATTTGTTTAAAATACAATTTTTCAATATTTCTGAGAATACAATATCAAATAAAAAAAATCTAATTGTATTGGTCGTGTAAACATATTTTGCAGATGTTATTTCAGGTGCAGCAAAATGCCTATGTTTCCAGCTCCAACAGTGCAATAATAACTAACAATACAAAACAATAAACACAAATCTCCCAAAACTTTTATTAACAAATTAAGAAAAATCAGAACGAGCAATGTCCATGTCCGGAATATATATATATATAAAACACATATGGAATCATGTTGTAACCAAAAAAGTGTTAAACAAATTAAAATATATTTTATTTTTCAAAGTAGCCACCCTTTGCCTTGATAACAGCTTTGCACACTCTTATGGTTCCTACTCTGCATCTCACAAAGACACGGCGGTTGGAACCAAAAATCTCAAATTTGTACTCATTAGACCAAAGGACAGATTTGGCTACTTTGAAGAATCTCAAATATATTTAGATGTGTTTAACAGTTTTTTTGGTTACTATATGATTCCATATGTGTTGTTTCATAGTTTTGATGTCTTCACTATTATTTTAAAATGTAGAAAATAGTAAAAATAAAGAAAAACCCTGGAATGAGTAGGTGTGTCCAAACTTTTGCCTTGTACAGTATATACACAAACACTTAATTGTATATAAAAATATATAATATGTATCTCAACATTTCTAGATTAATGTGGATGCTACCATGATTACAGATAATCCTCAATGAATCGTGAAAAAGTATGAGTGAGAAAGGTTGGTCAAAGATCATACTCCCAAGACATGCTAACCTCTCCCCATTACCAGTAACAATTCATCCAGGAATGTCCGTAACCATGGAAGCATCCACATTATCGTAGCAATGTTTCGAAACATATATTCTTATTTACAATAAAAGTGACTCCAAAATGACAGAATACATTATTTAACATGAATTTCTATTTGGCACAAAATAATCTGAAATACAATGAAAATGAACTGAAAATGCATCCAACAAGATTGTACGGTCCCAAACTTGATGTAGTCATTGCGTGCTAGGAATATGGGACCAAATGCTTAACCTTTGAGTACTTAATTTATCATTTATAATTTTGTCCCCTACCTTTGAGAAAAAATGATATTACTTGTTAAACAATATTTCTTTCTCTGAGCAATTGTATTAGTATAAAACTATATAATTTCCTTGTTTTTTTTGCATAACATATAGCTCAATATTTTAATGATATATTTCATACAGTCATTATTGCTCATCTTTATCAAGGGTGTCAATTATTTTTAACCCCACTGTAAGGTGGGGTCCAACACAACATCTCATTCATATTTTCAAGCATGGTGGTGGCTGCATCATGTATAGGTATGCTTGTCATTGGCAAGTACTAAGGAGTTTTTTTTAAATAAAAAAATAAATGGAAAAGAGCTAACCAGAGGCAAAACCCTAGAGGAAAACCTGGTTCCGTCTCCTTTCCAACAGACACAGACAAATTAACTTTTCAGCAAGACAATAAGCTAAACCACAAGGCCAAATTAACACTTGAGTTCCTTACTAAGACAACTTTGAATGTTCCTGAATGGCCTAGTAACAGTTTTGACTTAAAATGGCAAGACTTGAAAATGGTTGTCTAGCATTGATCAACAACCAACTTGATACAGCTTGAAGAATTAAAAAAATAATAACAATGTGCTAATATTGTACAATCCAGGTTTGCTAAGCTCTCAGAGACTTACAAAGAAAGACTCACAGCTGTAATTACTGCCAAAGGTGATTCTAATGTGTGTATACTTATGTTAATTAGATATGAGTGTGTTTTATGTTTATTTGTTTAAAAAAAATATGTTAGAATTTTTCTTCCACTTTGACATTACAGTGTGTAGATCATAGACCAAAACATGACAATTAAATCCATTTTAATCTGTTAAAATGTTTGTTGGGGTGTGAATACTTTGAAGGCACTGTAAATATATTTACATTGAAACATAAATCAATTAAAAGACGGTTGCTTACCTCATTGCAAACCATGACTGCTTTGTATTCTAAGTTGTATCTCTCCTCATCAATCACATTAATTTTGTCGTACATCTTTGTGCAAAGGTCCTAATGAAAGAATACAACAAAGAAAAATGTTACCACCAGCATATAATACCTCATTTTATGCCTTTAACCTCCTTGGTACAGCTGAACCTGATAGAAGCACTGCTCATACAGCACACTGTATCAAGCATGTTTAATATGTTTTCATAATATCTGTGAATATCTGAATATCATACCACCAAATCTTCCTTGGAGTGGGGAATCTCCAGAAGAGGGCAGTTCTCATCCATGTATCTCTCCCGCTCTTTAACTTTCTCTAATGCTTCAGCTTCGAGCAAATCCTTAGCAACTGCCAGCATACAACTCTGGAGACAAATTTATGACAACTTATATTTTGACAGTTGATAAGACTATTGATTGACCAATATCTCCCGTTGGTTTACTACTTTATAAAAAAGTTTTATTACATAAAAAAACAAAACATTAAAGGAAGGGCTGAGTGGGATTCCTTACCTTCAGAGTATGCTTACGGCTTGAGGACACATTGCCTTTCTTGCTATTGGACAAAGGAGAGAAAGTCAGGTTTAGTAACACTCCAAACCAACTCATATTAAATCATAATCCAATTCTGAATGATGTCTCTGCACAATTTCACTTTTAAAGTGTTCCAATGTCCATACGTTCATACTTTTGTTGTTGCTATAAAAAGCATCATTCAAACATGGATTTACGGCACAGTGGACACATGTTTTATTTATTTGGTGCAGAGACTATTCAGAATGGGATTCTGATTTAATATGAGTTGGTTTGGACCATTTTCCAACTTGCTTTAGACACATTTTCATAATGCATTGTAGTCAATGGCAAAATGTGACAACCAATTTTCTCCGTAAGGAAACAAGATATAAAACAATGGTTTGGGGGATCAACTACGAGCCCAGAGAGTGAAAATAAGGCCATGTAAAAATGAGTGAGCGACCCCTTTGAAACACAATATGCAAACGAATTGGCATATACTTACTCAGCCATCTTAAGTGTTTGGTGTCTTCTATTCCAAAAAATGAAAAACAATAATTATTATGAAATGTGTACTTAAAAACAGCCAACATTTTACCAACAATACTTGTATATACTCCATCAGCTATAAAAATAAATAAAAACTATACCAATATGATTACTGATACAACTATATACAGTTCCTGTGAAAAGTTTGAACACACATACTTATTCCAGGGTTGTTCTTAATTTTTACTATTTCCTATATTGTAGAATAATAGTGAATACATTAACACTAGGAAATAACACATATGGAATCATGTAGTAACCAAAAAAAGATTATTCAAAGTAGCCACCCTTTATCTTGATGACAGATTTGCACACTCTTGGCATTCTCACAACCAGCTTCATGAGGTAGGCACCTGGAAACATTTCAATTAGCACGTGTGCCTTCTTAAAAGTTCATTTGTGGAATTTCTTATTAATGCATTTGAGCCAATCAGTTGTATTGTGACAATTTATTTAACTAGGCAAGTCAGTTGAGAACAAATTCTTTTTTTCAATCATGGCCTAGTAACAGTGGGTTAACTGCCTTGTTCAGGGGTAGAAGGACAGATATTTACCTTGCCAGCTCGGGATCCAATCTTGCAACCTTTCGGTTACTAGTCCAACACTCTAACCACAAGGCTACCTGCTGCCCTGGGGTGGTATACTGAAGATAGCCCTATTTGGTAAAAGACAAAGTCCATATTACGTCAAGAACAGATGACTCAATCTCAATCCACACTGCCCTTTCCCACCTGGACAAAATTAACACCTATGTGAGAATGCTGTTCATTGACTACAGCTCAGCGCTCAACACCATAGTGCCCATGAAGCTCATCACTAAGCTAAAGACCACAGGACTAAACACCTCACTCTACAACTGGATCCTGGACTTCCTGATGGGCTGCCCTCAGGTGGAAAGGGTAGGCAACAACATGTCTGCCACGCTGATCCTCAACACTGGGGCCTCTCAGGGGTGTGGACTTAGTCCCCTCCTGTACACCCGGTTCACCTATGACTGCGTAGCCAAACACAAATCCAACATCATCATTAAGTTTGCTGATGACACAACACTGGTAGGCCTGATCACCAACTATGATGAGACAGCCTATAGGGAGGAGGTCAGGGAACTGGCAGTGTGGTGCCAGGACAACAACCTCTCCCTCAATGTGAGCACGACGAAGAAACTGATCGTGTACTACAGGAACAGGTCCCCATTAACATCAACGGGGCTTTAGTAGAGCAGGTAGAACGTTTCAAGTTCCTTGGTCTCCACATCACCAACGATCTATCATGGTCCAAACACACCAAGCCAGTCGTGACGAGCGGACTGTTTTCTCTGCTACAGCACGGAAAGCGGTACCGGAGCGCCAAGTCTAGGACCAAAATGCTCCTTAACAGCTTCTACCGCCAAGCCATAAGACGGCTGAACAATTAATCAAATGGTCACTGGACTATTACATTGACCCCTCCCTCCATTTGTTTTGTACACTGCGGCTACTTGCTGTTATTATCTATGCATAGTCACTTCACCCCTTCCTACATGTACAAATTACCTCTAACCTCTACCTCCTCACACTGACCCGGTACCCCCTGTATATAGCCTTTTTATTGATATATTATTGTTTTACTTTTTATATATTTTATTACTTTAATTAATTTGGTAAATATTTTATTAACTCTTCTTGAACTGCAAGTAAGCATTTCACGGTAAGGTCTACACTTCTTGTATTCGACACGTGACAAATAAAGTTTGATTTGATTTGAAATAAGCAAAGAGAAACGAACGCCCATCATTACTTTAAGACATGAAGGTCAGTCAATCCGTAACATTTCAAGAACTTTGAAAGTTTCTTCAAGTGCAGTTGCAAAAACCATCAAGCGCTATGATGAAACTGGCTCTCATGAGGACCGCCACAGGAAAGGAAGACCCAGAGTTACCTCTGCTGCAGAGGATAAATTCATTAGAGTTAATTGCACATCAGATTGCAGCCCAAATAAATGCTTCATGGAGTTCAAGTAACAGACACACCAACATCAACTGAGTGAGTGTGTAGTTTATAATGGGTTAATAAGGGATGATTTAAGCAACAATGCCAACCTCTTGAACATCTTGGCCATGTACTGTTATAATCTCCACCCGGCACAGCCAGAAGAGGACTGGCCACCCCTCAGAACCTGGTTGCTCTCTAGGTTTCTTCCTAGGTTCCTCTCTTTCTAGGGAGTTTTTCCTAGCCACCGTGCTTCTACACCTGCATTGCTTGCTCTTTGGGGTTTTAGGCTGGGTTTCTGTACAGCACTTTGTGACATCGGCTGATGTAAGAAGGGCTTTATAAATACATTTGATTGATTGATTGATTGAACTGTTCATAGACAACAGTGCGAATCAGGCTTTCATGGCCAAATTGCTGGAAAGCAACCACGACTAAAGGACACCAACCAATAAGAAGAAGAGACTTGCTTGGGCCAAGAAACACAAGCAATAGAGATTAAACTGGTGGAAATCTGTCCTTTGGTCTAAATTTGAGATTTTTGGTTCCAACCGCCTTTGTCTTTGTGAGACGTAGCGGAGTCAGTGAATGGACGATCTCCACATGTGTGGTTCCCAATGTGTCACTTTGCTGGTGACACTGTCAGTAATTGATTTACAATTCAAGGCACATTTAACCAGCATGTCTACCACAGCATTCTGCAGTGACACGCCATCCCATCTGGTTTGCGCTTAGTGGGACTATAATTTATTTATCAACAGGACAATGACCCAAAACACCCCTTGACACTGTGTAAGGGCTATTTGACCAAGAAGGAGAGTGATCGAGTGCTGCATCAAATGACCTGGCCTCCACAATCCCCCGATCTCAACCCAGTTGAGATGGTTTGGGATGAGTTGAACCACAGAGTGAAGGAAATGCAGCCAACATGTGTTCAGCATATGTGGGAACTCCTTCAAGACTGTGGAAAAGCATTCCTCATGAAGCTGGTTGAGAGAATGCAAAGCTGTCATCAAGGTAAAAGGTGGATACGTTTCTCTTTGCTTATTTTAGCTGTTCTTCCCATAATATTGATTTGGTATTTTATCAAATATGGCTGTCTTCTATATACCACCCCTACCTTGTCACAAACAACTGATTGGCTCAAACGCATTAAGAAGGAAAGACATTCCAAGGCACACCTGTTAATTGAAATGAATTCCGGGTGACTATCTCATGAAGCTGGTTGAGAGATTACCAAGAGTGTGCAAAGATGTCATCAAGGAAAAAGAGTGGCTACTTTGAAGAATCTAAAATACCAAATATATTTTAATTTGCTCAACACTTACGGTTACTTTCTGTTTCCATATGTGTTATTTCATAGTTTTGATGTCTTCACTATTATTCTACAATGTAGAAAATAGTTAGCATGAAGAAAAGCCCTGGAATGAGTAGGTGTGTCCAAAGTTTGACTGGTACTGTAAGTTTAGATAAATTGAGAATGTTAGACAGGTCAGTACAAAACAGTTACACTTTATTCAAGCACATGGAATAACAACACTCTAGATTGTTTCTAATTTGTTATTGAGTCTGTCCCTTCTTATAATTGTCCCCACTCTCCCATACTTCCAACAGGGGCCATGCAGCCAGAAAGACTTGGGTTTGTAATGGAGACAAGTAATTAGAATACATTCTGAATCCCTTAAACTCAGCCGACTCAATCTTTGGTCTGGGCTCAGGGTGTCCCCGGAGATGGGAACGTTATCTTGAGTTGAGTGGAGGAGATCTAAATTGGTCCTAGATCTTGTCTTAAGTGGCTCTACTTTATGGCAGACTTGTCTCCGAGAGGTCACAGTAAGCCAACACGACAGCTGGTGGTGCCTTCTAGAACATCCCTTAGATGACCAAGGCCACGTTAGGCCAAAAATAACTGCTTCTGCTCTATCAGTTCTGTTCAGTGCACTAACTCAACTGTCTCCACTCTTCATGATTTCATACACTGAATAGATGTATTGTCAAAATAAGTTTATGAGCATCTCTTTTGCTTTCGAGCGTATTTATTGTTCAGATTCAAATTGAGATTGGTTTACTGTGTAATAAACCAGAGCCATGAATGTCTCATAATGCTATTTAAAGGAGTAGAGTTCTCAAAAACTACAGTCCTAGACAGTACATTTCAGACCTGCAGAAGAGTGGGTGCTTCACAGAGCTGCACAGTACTTTTAACATTGGAATAGTATCACTCCGGCTTCAATAAGCTCTATGACACAGGCATAGAGGTATACAGCAACCCTTGTGTGCTGACAGGTCAGCTGTTCAACTTGCCGTGGTATGAGGTCATCTATTGACAAAAGCGTATCCTCACTATGCCCATGAACTCCAGTAGAGTAACTCAAGTGCTTTGGTCATATCGAAAATCAAAACGCAGGACATTTTTGCGGCTCTGAAAATGCAGTGGAGCCAATACTGTGAATTAGGTTATACACTGGGTGTACTAAACATTAGGAACACCTGCTCTTTCCATGACATAGACTGACCAGGTGAATCCAGGTGAAAGTTATGATCCTTTATTGATGTCACTTGTTAAATCCACTTCAATCAGTGTAGATGGAGTGGAGACAGGTTGAACAAGGATTTCGGAGACATGGATTGTGTATGTGTGCCATTCAGAGGGTGAATGGGCAAGCCAAACTATTTAAGTGCCTTTGAAATGGGGTGTGGTAGGTGCCAGGTACACCGGTTTGAGTTTGTCAAGAACTGCACCACTGTTGGGTTTTTCACACTCAACAATTTCCTGTGTATATCAAAAATGGTCCACCACCCAAAGGACATCCAGCCAACTTGATACAACTGTGGGAATCATTGGAGTCAACTTGGGCCAACATCCCTGTGGAATGCTTTCGACACCTTGTAAAGTCCATCCCCCAACAAATTGAGGCTGTTCTGAGGGCAAAAGTGGACGCAACTCAATATTAGGAAAGTGTTCCTAATATTTAGTACACTCAGTGTACGATGTGTGCGATGTATCAGAGATGTCTACGATGTTGTAACAGGCTGTTTAGTTATCTCCAAAATATGTTGACAGGAAGGAAAACATTTGTAGATCACTTTCAGATTCATGTCTTGTGGTGGTGTACCCTTTCAGCATGTCAAGTCATCAGTCCATATATCAATCATTTACCACCCCATGGATAATTATACAGTTGATGTCTGCTCACTAAAACATATTTAATACACCACTGGAACCTGAGAAACTTTTCTTTATGCAAATACTACTATTGAAATGTTACACATTAAGATCCATCAACAACATAAATCAAGAAATACTGCACAAAACAACTGAAATATCAAATGTATTGAAATAAACCAAGTAATTAAGAAATTGATGTTTCCTCTTTAAAACACTGATGTCAATATTTTATAATTTATATTTGAGTCATTTGAACATGGATCATTTTATTGCAATTCAGCCGACTATGAAAATATGTATTAGTGTAATATATTACATATGTTTAAATAGGAATAAAATGTAATAGACAGAGAGCATTACCATGTGAAGCAACGACCAAAAACCTTAATTTATGATTATAGGAAATAAATCAATATTTCCAAAACATTCTAAAACTCTTGGACACTCTAACACTCAATGTTAATAGCCAATAAAAAAAGAGTAATCACATTCAAATACAATTCCAATACACAATACAATTCTCAAACATTTCACATATTCAAATGCATTTCACACGCTAAAATCCTTTTTTCCTCAACCAACAGGCATATCACTATAATACTACAAGTACTCATGAATAAGTTGGCAGAAAGGCGTCATGCTACTATATAGTAATTAAGACACTATTCCTCTGGATAGTGTCTAACTAGATAGAAGCACAGAACAGAGACAGACTGGATGGTTCTCACCTTGGAACTGAGGAGAGCGGCACAGGCTTGTTAAGGGATGTCCAACTGACTGACTGACTGCAGGCAGCTCAAGTGTTAAGAAGGTATATATTGCATTCTCTGATCACTCTCTATAATCCTACATTCTCATTATGGAAGCGGATTACAGACCAAACCAATGGGCTGACAAGGTCATGAAATACAGTACAGTGTTTCCCTGTTCGCTCCCCTCCCCAGCGTCTCCATTATAAATAACCCGTCCTTCAAGATTGTTGTTCTTATTTCATTATATTTTATTTAGCATATGCCATCACCCATAAGAAGCAGAGAGGGGTAGAACTTTAAAGGCCACTCACATCAACAGTAATAGAGAATCCTGTAATTCACACACATGCAGTATGTTCAGAACACCAGACGTGCAACTGTCTGGCATCCATGTTGTATATTGTAAAAGGATGACAAACTATTAAACTGGTCATACCTCGGAGGCGTCATGTGTCTGGGATTGATGTCCGTGCCTCCTGAGGAGCCCAAAGGACCTGATCACAGTTCTGTCACTTTCGGATCTCTTACTGAAAGAAAAGTAAGATAGACAAGGATTTCAAGGATGGTTTATGGATATTTATTTTACTACAAACTCAAGTTCTCATTATGGATGAAAGAATTAACCTTGGAAACATATTGAGTGCTACTTGGAAACATTAATCAGCACTACCTAAATACTAACATTTGTAATCAGTTCTCACATTGAGAGCTCTATTTTAACAAACCTAATGCAATGGTAAATATATGCGATCACAGTAGCACTATAGGTCTGGGTGTATGTACAATATTTTGGCTATTTCCACAGCCATTACCATGAGTGCAATAGCTGGAGGTGGTGCAAAAGGGCTGGGTTTTGATCAATAAACAAGTTGGAGGTGTGTCACTGGTTTGTCCACTCATGGCATTCCATGGCTTAATACTGCATTCATTAGTCTCAAGTTTTGTAAGTTATTGACACCAGTGTGTCATGAACAACATTTGCATAAGCAACAATAATGGAATTCAAAATAAAAGCCCCCCATTACAACTCATGCAAACCTATAGAAATTGTGAAAAATTGACTAAATAATACTACACAAGATTGGAGTGTTGTTATATATATTAGTTGAATTTGCATTGCATTGGGGGCATACTTACAGTGGCAAGAAAAAGTATGTGAACCCTTAGGAATTACCTGGACTTCTGCACAAATTGGTCATAACATTTTATCTGACCTTCATCTAAGTCACAACAATAGACAAACACAGTCTGCTTCAACTGTCAGGCCCTGATATTAGAATCTTAGCTGTTATTGCAGGACTTTGAATGTGGGAATTCACCTCACTATTCAGCCAATGTTGTGCATATTGACATTCATATTGCACACCCATGAAATGGTGTATCAGCCTACTCATTGACACTCACAGAACACAGCTGTGAAGAGTTTACTCAAATATTGGCATCGTCGCTCTTATTGCGGTACTCTGAAACCGCTGTGAAATAAGCAACATTAAGCTCACCAGTCAAATCAAATACATTTTATTGGTCACATACACATGGTAAGCAGATGTTAATGCGAGTGTAGCGAAATGCTTGTGCTTCTAGTTCCAACTGTGCAGTAAAATCTAACAAGTTACCTAACAATTTCACAACAACTACCGTATACACACAAGTGTAAAGGAATGAATGTTAGTTACTCAATGTTAGTGATGGCAGTTTAACAGTCTGATGGCCTTGAGATAGAAGCTGTTTTTCAGTCTCTCGGTCCCAGCTTTGATGCACCTGTACTGACCTCGCCTTCTGGATAATAGCGGGGTGAACAGGCAGTGGCTTGGATGGTTGTTGTCCTTGATGATCTTTTTGGCCTTCCTGTTTGCCCCCGCTGATGCGTTGTGCAGACCTCACTACCCTCTGGAGAGCCTTACGGTTGTGGGACTGGGATAGGTTGAATATGTCCGTAAACACACCAGCCAGCTGGTTTCACTCATGTTGGCTGCGGGGAAGGAGAGCCCACAGGTTTTGGTAGCGGGGTGTGTCAGTGGCACTGCATTATCCTCAAAGCGAGCAAATAAGTTATTTAGTTTGTCTGATAGCAAGACATTGGTGTCCACGACGGGGCTGGTCATCTTTTTGTAATCCGTGATTGACTGTAGACCCTGCCACATACGTCTTGTGTGTGAGTCGTTGAATTGCGACTCTACTTTGTCTCTATACTGACGCTTAGCTTGTTTGATTGCCTTGCAGAGGGAATAGCTACACTGTTTGTAATCGGTCATGTTTCCGGTCACCTTGCCATGATTAAAAGCAGCGGTTCGCGCTTTCAGTTTTGCGCAAATGCTGCCATCAATCCGCGGTTTCTGGTTGGGGACAGTTTTAATAGTCACCGTGGGTACAACATCACCGATGCACTTGCTAATAAACTCACTCACCGAATCAGCGTATACATCAACGTTGTTGTCCGATGCTATCTGGAACGTATCCCAGTCCACGTGATCGAAGCAATCTTGAAGCATGGAATCAGATTTGTCAGACCAGTGATGAATAGACCTGAGCACGGGTGTTTCCTGTTTAAGTTTCTGTCTATAGGCTGGGAGCAACAAAATGGAGTCGTGGTCAGATTTGCCAAAGGGAGGGCATCGCAGAAGTTAGAGTAGCAATGACCCAGAATTTTGCCATCCCAAGTTACGCGTTCAATATGCTGACAAAATTCAGGAAGCCTTGTTTTCAGATTAGACTTGATAAAATCCCCAGCTACAATAAATGCAGCCTACGTGGCTTCCAGTTTACATAGACTCCAATGAGGTTCTTTCAAGGCCTTCGGGGTGTCTGCTTAGGGGGGATATACATGGCTGTGATTATAATCGAAGAGAATTCTCTTGGTAGATAATGCGGTCGGCATTTGATTGTAAGGAATTCTAGGTCAGGTGAACAAAACGGCTTAAGTTCCTGTATGTTGTTATGATCACTCCACAACTTGTTAATCATAAGGCATACACCTTGTTTGTTTCTGTCAGCGCAATGCGTGAAGAAACCGGGTGGTTGTATCGACTCTGATAACGTATCTCGAGTGAGCCATGTTTCCGTGAAACAGAGAACGATACATTCTCTGATGTCACTCTGGAAGGCAACCCTTGCTCAAATTTCGTCTACCTCGTTGTCAAGAGACTGAACATTGGCGAGTAGTATACTTGGGAGCGGTGAGCGACGTGCCCGTCTACGGAGCCTGACCAGAAGATCGCGCCGTTTTCCCCTTCTGTGGCGCAGTTGTTCTGGGTCACCTACTGGGATCCGATTCTTTGTCCTGGGTGGTGGTCCAAACAGAGGATCCACTTCAGGAAATTTGTATTCCTATTCGTAATGTTGGTAAGTTGAAGTTGCTCTTATATCTAATAGTTCCTCACAGCTGTATGTAATAAGAATTCCTGGGGTAACAGTGTAAGAAATAATACACTAAAACAACTAAATACTACATAGTCGCCTTACTTCGTGTTCTTAGGAAACTATCTCTGTCGGCGCCATCAAATACATTCCTATTGCAATGTACAGCCTAATCTATGGATTGTATGCCCCCAATACAATTCGGAATTCAAAAACATCCACAATGCAATAACAAGATTTGGTCCAATTAAAAAAAAAATCTCATTTTGTTTAATTTATATAACAACAATTCAACCTTGTTTAGCATTATCGAGTACAATTGTGTCATTTTCACAATTTTTATCCGTTTGCATCAGATTCAATGTGGGGACTTTTATTTTGAAAGCAACCCGCCGATTACACTATTGTTGCTGAGGCTAATGTTGTTCATGATGATACACACATGTTATTGACAGTCTTTGCGTTGTCGTCAACTCCAATTCGCCTAGGGGCACGAAATATTCTCGTCCTACTCCATTGTGGATTGATAGGCTAATACAGTTTATTAAATAGCATAGGCTACAGTGACAAGTGATAGCAACAGAAAACAAACATGCAGTGTTTGCTCAATATATTTGGAGCACCGGAGGTTGGTGGCACCTTAATTGGGGAGGACAGGCTCGTGGTAATGGCTGGTGTGGAATCAGTGGATACCATCCATTATTACGAGCCGTCCTCCCCTCAGCAGCCTGCACTGGTTTGGAGTGTTGACAGTCAACATTGTTGTAATTGGTTTCAATGAGTATAGGCCTTTACGCATTGCACTTCTCGTCACATAAAACAAAAATAGGCTCCCGTAAATTGAATTGTATGTGTGAGGCATGTTCTCAATTAGCAAGACATAGCCTCGGCCTACCGTTGTATGGGGTTATACGCTGTAAAAAGAAAAAGTTTCCTGGAGTATTATTTAGGGGTTCTTCAAATTGTGAGGGATCCCCTATAAGTTCTTCGATGAACCCTTGAAAAGGGTTCTTCAAAGAATCCCTTTTTTTGGGTCCTCGAGGAACCTTTGGAAGAACCTTTTGGGGTACATTTTTTAACTACCCCCCTCCCATTGTTATTAAGTATCATAATAAGCATAACAAAAACACAATATTATAGTTTTCAATGTTTATTATGGTCCCATGTGTATACATTTTGGCATGTAGATGTTCATGTGTTGATGTTCTCTGTATCCATAGCCAGAATGATTTTGCAGTGAGTGGTGATCGAACATGTTTCCCTGTTATATTCATCAGAGGTGCGTGAACTCTGCAAATCCCCAAAATAGTCATTATACAGCTGATTAACAAAACATGCACACAGCAGTATTCATACTTTGGTTTTCGTAGTAAATGTGAATGAAAATAATTGTTTTCATACGCATTCCTTGTCCATAATGTAGATGCCTATGCGATATTCATTGAAGAGGTGAGGGAGTTAAATGTGATCTGCATAACATACCAATACCAATTGACATACCTTTGTTTGCCTCCTCTTCTGTATGCCTGCAGACACAAACACAAAAGTGAGCAGTTCAGTCATCTGTACCCAATACAGCTAGACTTCAACATATTGTTATAGCCTACATATTCTTACCTCTTTGTTGATTGATATCCATTGAATTGCGTCCAATTTCTGCTTTAGAAATGTTTGTACAAATATGAAAAGATAGATGTTATCATCATAAATCAATATCAATTTAGATCATACAGTTGACAAACCGTATCTTAAATTGAGGAGATCTTTACATTTTTTCAGTTAAGTGACTACTCCTGCTGGATTTGAATTTGAAAGGACAAATGTTTCTCTTGGGCAGTTAGGTTCCTGAAAAAAGAACACTAACTAAGGAGGTTCCTCAATGAACCCTGTCTCCTATGGTGTTCTCGGAAGAACCTTTTGGGGGCAATTTTCAGTGCCAAGAACCATAAGGTTTTTCAAAGAACTTTGAGAATCTTTGAAGAACCCTTGTTGAACCCCTAATTTTCAGAGTGCAGGACCGTTCGTAGGAGCGCGTCTTTGTTAACTGGACAAGAAGCACACTTTGGAAATGGGGATGGATACACACGAATGGAGTAAGCACTGTAGGTAGGCCTATGTGAATTGTGAATAGAAACATATTATGGATAAGCTACTTGGCTAATTACTGTTGAACCAGCTTTCGTTATAGTAGGGTAAGGTACTAAGGGCGTGTTTTTTTAATGAAAGTAAACGGAAAACAGGCAATTGTTGGAAAATAAATTAAATGTTTATAAATACAAATGTCACCGGATTATCGCATTTCTCCTTCCATGACATATACTGTAGCCTACATGGACATTTCTTTTTACGCACATCCAAAATAATAACAGGGGTTGATAATGTAATAGCCTACATAAAGCCTTTACAGACTGACCTTACTGTATGTCACCTGTAAAAAAAAGGCCATGTTTTTTAGAGCCCAATTCATACAGTCCCATTTCAACCACATTATTGGCAAGATGAGACTTTTGTATATATGTGCACATGCCGGCAAGTTTAGTAGTGGGAGTTGAGGTGGCCTGATGTGGGCGGACTTCTATTTTAATAAATACATTGAATATACATTATCACAAATAAATCTATTATTACATTTGTTTTCTGCAGGTCCTAAGAAACGTTATAAAAATGTATTATCAAAAGAATAGAATGGCATATTTTGAATTGCATCACCGCAATGTGTGGAACCAATGCCATATGAAAAAGGGAAATGTTGATATTTATTTTAAGACGGAAGTCCTAAGTCTCCTTTACAAATGTGCCCTGTATGCATGTATGTATGTATGCATGTATGTATGTATGCATGTATGTATGTACATATTGTTAGGTACTACAGGTCTACAGTTTTTTCTGAGGTCTTGACTGATTTCTTTAGATTTTCCCATGATGTCAAGCAAAGAGGCACTGAGTTTGAAGGTAGTCCTTGAAATACATCCACAGGTACACCACCAATTGACTCAAATGATGTCAATCAGCCTATCAGAAACTTCTAAAGCCATGACATAATTTTCTGGAATTTTCCAAGCTGTTTAAAGGCACAGTCAACTTAGTGTATGTAAACCTCTGACCCACTGGAATTGTGATACAGTGAATTATAAGTGAAATAATCTGTCTGTAAACAATTGTTGAAAAAATTACTTGTGTCATGCACGAAGTAGATGTCCTAACCGACTTGCCAAAACTATAGTTTGTTTGCAAGAAAATTGTGGAGTGGTTGAAAAACGATTTTTAATGACTCCAACCTAAGTTTAGGTAAACTTCCAACTTCACTGTAAAGGTGAAGTCCAGATGTGCCTAATGATGAGGTGCATTAATCTAAAGTAAAGGATTGGAATTAAGAATACATAAATATTTGGGCGTGCATTGTCAGAGCGGCATAGACTAAGACACAGTAGAATAGGATAGAATACAGTATATACTGTACGTATGAGATGAGTGTCAAATGTATTCAAGTGACTAGTGTTCCATTATTAAAGTGGTCAGTGATTTCAAGTCTATGTACAGTGCCTTGCGGCCCCCTTGAACTTTGCGACCTTTTGCCACATTTCAGGCTTCAAACATAAAGATATAAAACTGTATTTTTTTGTGAAGAATCAAGAACAAGTGGGACACAATCATGAAGTGGAACGACATTTATTGGATATTTCAAACTTTTTTAACAAATCAAAAACTGAAAGATTGGGCGTGCAAAATTATTCAGCCCCTTTACTTTCAGTGCAGCAAACTCTCTCCAGAAGTTCAGTGAGGATCTCTGAATGATCCAATGTTGACCTAAATGACTAATGATGATAAATACAATCCACCTGTGTGTAATCAAGTCTCCGTATAAATGCACCTGCACTGTGATAGTCTCAGAGGTCCGTTAAAAGCGCAGAGAGCATCATGAAGAACAAGGAACACACCAGGCAGGTCCGAGATACTGTTATGAAGAAGTTTAAAGCCGGATTTAGATACAAAAAGATTTCCCAAGCTTTAAACATCCAAAGGAGCACTGTGCAAGCGATAATATTGAAATGGAAGGAGTATCAAACCACTGCAAATCTACCAAGACCTGGCCGTCCCTCTAAACGTTCAGCTCATACAAGGAGAAGACTGATCAGAGATGCAGCCAAGAGGCCCATGATCACTCTGGATGAACTCTAGAGATCTACAGCTGAGGTGGGACACTCTGTCCATAGGACAAGAATCAGTCGTATATTGCACAAATCTGGCCTTTATGGAAGAGTGGCAAGAAGAAAGCCATTTCTTAAAGATATCCATAAAAAGTGTAGTTTAAAGTTTGCCACAAGCCACCTGGGAGACACACCAAACATGTGGAAGAAGGTGCTCTGGTCAGATGAAACCAAAATTGAACTTTTTGGCAACAATGCAAAACATTATGTTTGGCGTAAAAGCAACACAGCTCATCACCCTGAACACACCATCCCCACTGTCAAACATGGTGGTGACAGCATCATGGTTTGGGCCTGCTTTTCTTCAGCAGGGACAGGGAAGATGGTTAAAATTGATGGGAAGATGGATGGAGCCAAATACAGGACCATTCTGGAAGAAAATCTGATGGAGTCTGCAAAAGACCTGAGACTGGGACGGAGATTTGTCTTCCAACAAGACAATGATCCAAAACATAAAGCAAAATCTACAATGGAATGGTTAAAAAATAAACATATCCAGGTGTTAGAATGGCCAAGTCAAAGTCCCGACCTGAATCCAATCGAGAATCTGTGTAAAGAACTGAAAACTGCTGTACACAAATGCTCTCCATCCAACCTCACTGAGCTCGAGCTGTTTTGCAAGGAGGAATGGGAAAAAATTTCAGTCTCTCGATGTGCAAAACTGATAGAGACATACCCCAAGCGACTTACAGCTGTAATCGCAGCAAAAGGTGGCGCTACAAAGTATTAACTTAAGGGGGCTGAATAATTTTGCACGCCCAATTTTTCAGTATTTGATTTGTTAAAAAAAGTTTGAAATATCCAATAAATGTCGTTCCACTTCATGATTGTGTCCCACTTGTTGTTGATTCATCATAAAAAAATACAGTTTTATATCTTTATGTTTGAAGCCTGAAATGTGTCAAAAAGTCGCAAAGTTCAAGGGGGCCGAATACTTTCGCAAGGCACTGTATATAGGGCAGCAGCCTCTAATGTGCTTGGCCATCATTGAAAATAAGAATTTGTTCTTAACTGACTTGCCTGGTTAAATAAAGGTAATGGGCTTGTGTTTGAGTGCAGTGGTGATGAAGAATGGAAGACTTTCCTGGTGTATGGTGAGGGTGAGTGGTGCTATGATGTGGATAATAGTCCCGGATCCCAAAGGCCACGTATCTAGGACTTGGAAAGGAAAAGGAGAGCGGGTACGAGGCTAAGTTCAGTGAGGAGGCTCGGGCCTTGAGGGACAGCCAGCCAGTGAAATAGGAACCATAAAGGGTTTGGGAGAAAACAATGATACTGGAATACTCTAGATGGAAGGTCATGAGGCCACCTCTCTGCTCTAGTGGACCCCGGGTTAGGGCATACCGGACACCGCTGAAGCCCCTCCTGGCCGCAATAGGAACAGAGCCTCAGCTGTCTCCAGCAACGCCGCTCTGCCGCAGAGAGGTGTGGCCCCTACCTCCACAGGTTCAGGCTCTACCTCAGGACAGCCAAAGGAGGGAGGCGACTGGCAAGGTGGACACTGGTGCTCCCGAAAGTTATCCAGACAGATGGCCATCGAGGAGAGCGTCCAAAGATATGTTTTCATCCTGACATGCCAACTCCGTCTAGACCTCCTCGCGCAGACCACTACGGAAAAGAGTATGACGAGCCGGCTCATTCCATCCGCTGGAGACTACCACAGTGCGAAAGATGAGGCCGTAATTCGCAGCAGTCTGGGCACCCTGCTGGAGCTGGAAAAGTCTCTCAGCTCCCTCTCTGCCCTCTGAATGATGGTCGAAGACCACCCTGAACAGAGCAATGAACCTCTCGTACGAACCCAGCTCCTCCTCTCTCCCAGACATCCGTTGCCCACTCCAAAGCCCATCCGGTCAGCAGGGAAATGACCGTAGCAACCTTGGACCTCTCGGTGATGGAGGCTCCCATTTGATAGACGAAATAGAGGTAGCACTGGAGTAGGAAGCCACTGCATTTCGATGGAGTACCGTCATATTTCTTCAGGAAGGGACAGTCGGGCACCGCTGACCTGGGCGGACGGCTGGTGGGCTGGCTCACTGTAACTGTAACGTGGTAGGAGGCCTTCTGATGTCGGTATGGAGAACATCGCTGGTGTCGAGGTGGTGTAGAACACGGAGGACCTCCTCCGTGGCTGGACTCAATTTCGTCAGCTGGTCGTAGTCTTGATGGAGTAGATGATCTTGTTAATTAACTGTCTGGAAGAGGGTTGAACCTTCTACTGCTTCCATATTGTGATGTGTTATTCTATAATGTATACACCAGGAGTCAGAAAACAGGTGCAGAAGGTGAGTTCTAATACTGAACAGATACAACAACAAAAAACAACTTGGGAAGCGTTCTGAACGTGAGAGAAAACCCTTACTTAGTTGTTCCTCCATTAAAAGTTGCTTCATACCGCGGCACACCCTGCATGCTGCTACAGCATTCTGTGGCACGTCATTTAATTCTATGACATTTCTTCTGTTATTGCTAGTTTAACCTGAGGGCATCTTTGAGAAGCATTTGATAGTATTCCGTATTGACTTTACCAGAGAACTTACAACCTTTTTTGTATAGTATATGGGAATGATTAAGAAATATGGCTTAATTAAGTTGATTAATATTATAGCGTTTCAATCGGTGATGTCACTTGCTCTGAGACCTTGAAGTAGTTGTTCCCCTTGCAGAGGGCTGTGGCTTTTGTGGAGGGATGGTTAACAATGCTTTGAGGGTAGCTGTTGTCTATATATGCAAAGGGTCCCTGGTTTGAGCCCAGGTAGGGGCAAGGAGAGGAAGCAAAACTGTTACACGGGCACCATTTTTAAATCAGTAGAATCTCCTCTTTGTAATTATGTAAGTCTGGGCAACGAGCTCGTTTGTCATTGCTAGACCAGAAATAGTCTGAATGTTTTTATTTTTTCCCTACTTTTTCATTAGGCAGACATAAGCACAGTTGACACCATCGAGGTGCGCATGTTTACTTTCTACATCCGCTGTGGAGCCCAGTTTCATAATAAGACCATATTTCCCAGCTGCTTGTCATCATTTAGAAGTAATCACGAAAAAAACAGGCCTTATTTTAGTGCATAGACCCTGCCAGCTCCTCCTTCTGAACGTTCTATTCCCAGCTTATTGTTCAACATCACAATGCCTGTTTCTCTGTTGTTGGCAGTGAGACCTGCTCATGTTGTTTAATAGTTCAAATGTAAACAACAAAATGTAAACAACAAAAATAATATTGGAACTCTGCGGTCTTCCCATTGTTTCCTATGGGGGAAATATAGGCATGTCTGTCTATTTCGCCAAATATCTCGTAGATTTTTTTCAAGTCGGGTGTAACCGATGTGAAATGGCTAGCTACTTAGCGGGGTGCGCGCTAATAGCGTTTCAATCTGTGACGTTACTTGCTCTGAGATCTGGAAGTAGTTTTTCCCCTTGCTTTGCAAGGGCCGTGGCTTTTGTGGAGAGATGGGTAACGATGCTTCGAGGGTGGCAGTTGTTTATGTGTGCAGAGCAGCCAAGGTTGGGGCGAGGAGAGGGACGCAAAGCAAAACTTTTACACAGGCACCATCTAACCACAAGGCAGGTATCCTAGTGGTTAGGGCATTGGACTAGAAACTGAAAGGTTGCAAGATCAAATCCCAGAGCTGACAAGGTAAACTCTGTCATTCTGCCCCTGAACAAGGCAGTTAACGCACTCTTCCTAGGCTGTTGTTGAAAATAAGAGTTTGCTCTCAACTGACTTGCCTAATAAAATAAATACATCTGGAGAATCTCCTCTTTGTATGTCTGGGCAGCGAGCTTGTTTGTCATTGATCGCTAGACCATAAATAGTCATAAGATTTTATTTTTCCCCTACTTTTTCATTCCACAGAAATAAGTACAGTTGACACCATGGAGGTGTGGATGTTAACTTTCTACACAAATAGTTTTTTTCCCAGTTTTGTCCGACGAACAGATAGTAGTGGTAAAATAAAAAGGGATACATTTTGAACTGGAATTCTAAGCATCACTCCAAAACAGGCTCTGCGTACGTTCAATTCCACTAATTTGCTATGGGCTCGCGCTAGTGTTCCAGTTTAGCCAACGTTCTTAAGCCGTTTTGACCCGTTCTATTGTCCAGTCTATAGATAGCCAGAGCGAATTTACGAAAGCACCCGAATGTCCATTGAGAAAGCACAACGACTATACAATTTAGCTAAGCTAAGAAGGACGGGAATAATCAAGTCAATAAACGTTGGGTAGATAGATAGCCTATAGTTAATATACTGGCAAGTTTTATGCATAACTACTAACGATAGGTAGCTGGCTAACATACCGGTACATACTGCTGTAATGATATGCTATGTGGTTCGTAAGGACAGCGTAGCTAACAAATTGTCAGCCAACATAACGTGTAATGTAACTTATTTGAAAAGTCATTACTTTATTACATTGAGTAGCAAGCTACCCCTTGGTCATTAGGGCAAATCTGGCCTGTGATAGGAGGGGTATTTTTCACACCTAGCTCAGCTATTAGACTATTCTTTAGTAAAGGTTGAATAGTCTATTGTTCAGCTATTAGCCCTCCTCCCCAACTTGCAACAAATTTCTGTTCCCGTCTCATTCCATTCCCTCTTCCTCGCGTCATCATTCTGCGCCTGAGTGGCTCGCTTGTGGGCGTGCTGGTAGGATAAAGCAGCATCTTCGGTTTGGCGTCAAGAATTCTGCATACAGTAGCATGTTTGTATGAAGGTGTGGTTATTCACAGGCAAATTGTTATATGCTACGGAGGTACATTTGTGTCTTTTTGTCGAGAGCAAAACCTTTTTTATTTTCAATCAAAAATAATTGTTCTGAAAGCAACTTTTTTTCCGACACAAAGGAAGTCAAAGCGGACACCTACGAAGATGGCATCTCAGGTGAGCAGCACTGGGCTGTATTGACGTATCGTAAAAATTACATCTGCTGCTTTAGATTGAAAGGTCATATCTCAGTTATTGTTTTCATATCTATAAAAAATAAGCTGTTTTCTATCATTTCAGAGAGCGAGCTGACCAAGGGGTCGAAAATGTAGATATTGCCGAAAGGTTCACTGTCCGAAGAACAGGCTGTGGAAGCTTTATTGCTGGCAAAAGTGTCCATAACCAGAGGTAATTCAACTGTCCTGTGTTCTTTTTCCCCATCTCTGCCTGCCTCTACACAATAAGCAAGTAGATAGTTAGCTAGCTATGTTACTTCAGTTGCATTGCAAGGCAAGCTTACACAATTGTACATTCAATTTGCAGGAAATACTTTAGCTAGCTAGATTCATTACATCCTGTTTCACAAGACAGCCTGGTTTTATTAGGAGTCCCTAAATTATGAAACACAAATTACACATTCATTCTCCGAACACTAGTTAGCTGGCTAATGTTAGCTAGTTAGATAACTTGCTAAATAGAAAATTAACCTTGACATAAAAAATATGGACAAATGTTTGTCTCTACATTAAAAAACGTATTCCTCTCAATTGTGCATTTTTTGCTTCACTTGTTATGAACGTTATAACAACTTACATCTGGATCCACTGTAATGTTTTGTCAGCCATCTTTGTTGAAGAACGCCACAAGGCAAGGGTGGCTCGCGTCAAAATTCATCATTGGAACCACTTGATATAATTGATCATATAAAAACCTTGGGACGCAAATGCATAATGAGTGCTCTAACTCCCCCTTGTGGTGGTCTGGAGCAATGAAGCCGTGACACTGGGTACCTCTAAGTCCCGGCGGTGCAAGCTCGTAACTTTTCAAGGACGAACCACTGTACGGACTGATGACAGAGCCTAAATAAAGGGGAAGTAGTCAGGGAAGTGATGAAGACCAGGTGTGTCTAATGATGAGGCGCAGGTGTGCGTAATGAAGAATGCCAGGTGTGTGTAATGATTGGTTGCCAGGATCTGTGTTTAGTAGACCGGCGATATCAAGCGCTGGTAGACGTGACAGAAGATAGCCTAACATTTAACACTTACTTTAACACTTAATCATAGCAGTCAAATTAGTTAACGCCAGGGTAGTGGGTTCGATTCCCGGGACCACCCATACGTAGAATGTATGCACACATGACTGTAAGTCGCTTTGGATAAAAGCGTCCGCTAAATGGCATATATTATTATTATTATTAAATCAACATCCATTGATGGAAAATGATCTGGCGAGTTGAATAAGGGCAAATTATATTTTCTCTTGCAACATATTCAAAATTGTATATTACTTCATGTCATAGTTTGCAATTATTATTTTTATGAAAACCAAATTTAGCTTCTAACATCATTATAAGTTACATCGATATTCCTTCTTAATTGGTTCAATAAAGTTATGGGAAAAAAGGCTATTATTTTTTTCCTAGACCTGGCAACCCTCGACACACACCTACCCAGGCTGTAGGACAGTGCTGGTCAGAAAAAAAGTTAACTAGCTGATGGATGCAAACAATGTTCTCCCCCCAAAAACAAATCAAAATGACATCATCTGTTTCACTAGCTAGGTGTCGTCATCTAAAAAACCCTTAATTTATAAAACAGTTTCCGTATTTGGTTGATGACGGTTGGACCCGGTGCGGTCAAGCCATACTAGCCAGATGAAGATAGCTACTGAATGTAGCTGCTTATAAATATTAGCTTGTAGCAAGAGGCCTGGCTAGCTGGCTAGCTTGTTTAGTTTGTTATTTTCAAGAGGACAAAAAGTGGCTGCCTAGCTAGAACTTATTGCCATGGATTTCTAAATAATTGCTAAGAATTTTGAAAATGATTGCAGTTTATCTGGTCATTGTTTTCAGGCTGGTTGCATTGGTTCTAGCTACAGTAGCTAAGTACCAAGCTAAAGCTTGCTAGCTAGCTACCCCCAGAAGTTTCTAATAACATCAAAGATATTTGTGATTGACTTTGTCATAATGAAAACCAAAGTCAATGTAGTAGGGAGACGGCCTACCTCCAGTTTCTAAACTGTCATCAATGTTGACACAATGCAATATTATTCTGTATTTTGACTAGCTAGGATGACGAGCTAGGATGAAGCAGCAGGGACTCTCAAAGCAAAGGGATCACTATCCGTTCTTCTCTGACTCTGGGATGGATGTCAGGAACCTTATGGACTAACTAGCTAACATTTTTTATCCTGATAGTTTGATCCTGATCTTAGGTCAAATGCTCACTCATCTCCGGCGCGGCCCATTGGATTGCGTCCTACCTGACAGGTCGCTCCTACCAGGTGGCGTGGCGAGAATCTGTCTCCTCACCACGCGCTCTCACCACTGGTGTCCCCCAGGGCTCTGTTCTAGGCCCTCTCTTATTCTCGCTATACACCAAGTCACTTGGCTCTGTCATAACCTCACATGGTCTCTCCTATCATTGCTATGCAGACGACACACAATTAATCTTCTCCTTTCCCCCTTCTGATGACCAGGTGGCGAATCGCATCTCTGCATGTCTGGCAGACATATCAGTGTGGATGACGGATCACCACCTCAAGCTGAACCTCAGCAAGACGGAGCTCCTCTTCCTCCCGGGGAAGGACTGCCCGTTCCATGATCTCGCCATCACGGTTGACAACTCCATTGTGTCCTCCTCCCAGAGCGCTAAGAACCTTGGCGTGATCCTGGACAACACCCTGACGTTCTCAACTAACATCAGGCGGTGTCCCGTTCCTGTAGGTTCATGCTCTACAACATCCGCAGAGTACGACCCTGCCTCACACAGGAAGCGGCGCAGGTCCTAATCCAGGCACTTGTCATCTCCCGTCTTGATTACTGCAACTCGCTGTTGGCTGGGCTCCCTGCCTGTGCCATTAAACCCCTACAACTCATCCAGAACGCCGCAGCCCGTCTGGTGTTCAACCTTCCCAAGTTCTCTCACGTCACCCCGCTCCTCCGCTCTCTCCACTGGCTTCCAGTTGAAGCTCGCATCCGCTACAAGACCATGGTGCTCGCCTACGGAGCTGTGAGGGGAACAGCACCTCAGTACCTCCAGGCTCTGATCAGGCCCTACACCCAAACAAGGGCACTGCGTTCATCCACCTTCTGGCCTGCTCGCCTCCCTACCACTGAGGAAGTACAGTTCCCGCTCAGCCCAGTCAAAACTGTTCGCTGCTCTGGCCCCCAATGGTGGAACAAACTCCTCACGACGCCAGGACAGCGGAGTCAATCACCACCTTCCGGAGACACCTGAAACCCCACCTCTTCAAGGAATACCTAGGATAGGGTAAGTAAGGGTAGGTAATCCTTCTCCCCCCCCAACAAGATTTAGATGCAAGTGGCTGTTCCACTGGTTGTCATAAGGTGTATGCACCAATTTGTAAGTCGCTCTGGATAAGAGCGTCTGCTAAATGACTTAAATGTAAATGTAAATGTAAACGTTTTCCCATTCAGAGAAACAAATAACTTTGGCTTATTACAAACGCGGTATTGTAAACACATCGTGTCCGGTGTGTGTGCCTGTTTGCAGAGTTTTAATATTATAGGAGAATGTGTCAAATGCACACAAAGAAAAATGTTATGTGCAGTATGTAAACTTGACATGATGAACAGGAATTACATGTACTCTCACGGGTGGCCAATAAGGCCTGAAAGCCATGCCTTTACTAAGCCACGCCTCCTGAAAATAACCTGAGGATTAATATAAAAAGAACCAGCTGCTAGGTTAACCTGGCATGAAAGTAAATAATATCCAAATGATGGTTAAATGAACCCTTGTTTGGGAAATCCTAACAACCCAACATGTTGGGTTATTCAAGCAACCCAACTGGCTGGATCAAAACAACCCAACGTGTGTTCTGTTCTACATTCACCCAGCACTGGGTTACCAAATAATCAAAATTGGGTTGTTTTTAACCCTGCATGCTTTAGAGTGTAGAGAAGACATAGACAAGTCATAAACAAAATATAGACTTGATCACACAGGGACAAGAAATTGTGGCCAACTGAAAAGCATTTATTAATAAGTTTCTGTCCCAATGCTCCATTGCTAGCATCAGCCATGAAATATGATCACACAAACATTTTCCTATTCGGTCGAACAAATAACTTTGTCTTATTACAAATGCGGTATTGTAATCACAATCGTGTCCGTGTGTGTGCTTGTTTGCAGAGTTTTTTTTTTTTTTACAGCTTTGACAGTGCTACTGACCATAGTGGTGGCGCTTGACTTCAATGGATTGTGCATGCAAATTCAGTGCACACAACATTCTATAATAGACTTGTGTTTTTTGATGTGTCAAATTAAAATGTTTTTTTGACTTGTAAAATAGTGTTATTTGACATGCATCTTTTGAGTGTCTCTGGCAATCTGAAAAAAATGTATTCATTCCTTTCTGTTCCACTAATAAAATTGATTTGTACTTTTGTTTTACAGAAACATACGCTGGTGCAAATTATACCATGGTGATAAATATGACAAACTCTGAGCTATGTGTTGCTTATCAGCCATTTCTAGCATCAGCCATTAAAGATGCTCACACAAATGTTTTCCCATTCGGTCGAACAAATAACTTTGGCTTATCGGGATCTATATGTGGACTAATTTAACTCTCGGACTCAAACATCTTCTTCCTGCCATCCATGCCAGACTTGTCTTCAATGTTCTGACGCCAGTCTCCAACATTACGCAGTTCCTTATCCTGCAATAGCAACATTCAGGGTTTAGAATTCACTAAATGGTGTCCATGAAACCTTGAGATAGCGTGGTAAAGGTAAATAAGGAGGCTTGTTTGTCACGTCATATAATCGTTCCAGCAGAAGTTGTTTTTGCAGCAGTTCTATGGCCAATTTTAAGGCTTGCAGTAGAAGTTGTCCCGTAACCACAGATCTACTGTAGATGACCCTTGACCCTTCCCCCAATCCTACTTACAGTAGGGGGATACAAATATATCTCACTAATATATCTTAGTGGTTTGGGGCAACTCTATATAAAAATCAATCAGCCTTATTAACATAGGCACCCTCTGCTGAGCTCATCTATGAACTCATTTCAGTAAGACCAACCTCTTACAATAGAACATAATAACAAGGTCTCAGGTTTTACAATAACAATGTCTCCCAATGGGTCACCTTGGACACCCAGAACTAAAATCTTGTGTAATTGCGTCAGATGCTTGATTGAGTTCTGGGGGGAGACGTGTTAGAAAATGTGCTAATGAGACAAGTTAAGTCTCCACCCCTCTAAACGGAAACTCTCAGACAATTTTCGGCAAGTCTATGGTCCAAATGTTCCCTCCCCTTCTGAAATTCGAAAGACTTCCGAAATTGTGATTTGTCTAAATGATCAGTGACTCAGAATAAGTGCACCAGAACAAAGTTAGCCGATGAGACAACTCTAGAATAGAATTGTTGTGTTATTGAACAGTTACACACCTCTTCTTTCACCTCCTTCTTTACTTGTTTCAGGTTGGCTCTCAGATCCATGGACACCTTGTGCTTGGAGCCCAGCAGAGCCTGGAGCATAGCATCAGCAGACATACGCACTTTCCTCAAAGTTGGCTTCTTGAACTTGCCCTTCAAGTCGATAACTTTAATGTTCAAATCTTCAATCTTGTCAATGGAAAGAAGAGGACAACAACTGTCAACACATTGTTTCTACTGATGGAATGGATTTCAAGTTTTAGGAGGTGTGAGGGAAAGTGAATTTCGATATACCTCCTTGGTGGATTTGTTCACTTTGTTCTCCAGATCATATCTCTCCTCATCTATCACGTCAATCTTATGGTGTAACTCTTTCAAGAACTCCTGAGGTGATATCAACAAATATCAGACATTAATAATAATAATAATAATATTCAGCATCATCATCATAATGATAATACAACTACTAATATTATTATTTATATTATCTAATAGTGAAAACGTTATTCAACACGTTTGAATACAGCAACAAATGTTGTAATCATCTTTATACAAAGGCACATCCATCCACACCCCACTCCAAATGTATTTAGGGTTAGACCAAACTTTGATTATGGAGTGAAGTACCAAATTAAAGATGCACTCCAGATATTTTTGAATCTTTCCCGTTGAAAACAATAACCCAAGTATATTATCTTGACACAACTGCAAACTTCAATGAGTAGGGCATTCAAGGAGTTTGTCTGAAGTGATGGCATCGGCCACCCCCCTAGCTTGAGGAATATAATGTAATTATTAGATTAGTTGTTTGGTTTACCATTAACTGTTGAGTACCCCCTGGTAGGGACAGTGGAGGGCAGTTCTCTTCCATCCATCTTATTCTCTCCTGCTCATTCTCCTTTGCCTCATCTTCCAGTAAGCCTTTAGCAATGGAGAGCATCAAGCTCTGGAGACAATGAAAAGCATGCAGGTTACACTTATGAAAAGCCCGACCGGAATCAAGTAGACTTTTTTGTAAACAGGCTTTCATGTAAAACTTAACCGTAAGATATGATGTACTTGTGTTCTCCAGTATAACCCTTGTATTTATGGTTGCTGACATAGCCGAAGGAAGCAGGGGTGCTGGAGGTGCTGGATCACTCCCTGATTCATTGAAATAATTTGGGCAAAATTGTAATTGTTTTATTTAAATTTAAATTTGTATTACTCCTGTCTGTACAGACATAAATAAAATACTACACCAGAGAGCATAATTTTGCCACAGAAGATCAAAAGCTTCTAAAAATAACTGTGGATTAAGTTTTATCACAAGGATTTACAGTCGGGAAGGCCGCAATTTGGGCAGCACGCACACCTAATATGGAACAGATTATTACATTGTGGCCATAAACATATAATCAATAGAAGGGTTTTGGAACCTCTAACCCTGGAAATTTGACGGTTAAACTCATGGGTGAGCTAGCAATGGCTGTCAGTCCTGACTTGAATGGGAACTGCTATCTACGGATTATATTTCTATGGTTCGTTGCCACTGTCAGGCTATAGGCACGAGTGCATCAAACATCACCGGTGAGTAGCCTAGGCTTCATATTCACCATTGGGTGAGTCACTGCCACTGGAAAGTTTGTTTACTAGCCTAGGGTCTCTTCATTGGCCAGAGCTATTGTTTGAATTTAAGACCCGGTCGTTTTTATTACTCTCAGCTTGTCACGGTCAGAGTATTAAAAAATATAAAAAACATACAAAAATATTCTGGTAATGTCATGTAAATGACGTAGAATTGCATGGAATTAGTTTATAAAAGGCCTTTTTTCAGACAAAAAAAAACACAATTGTAAATGTAATTTATTGATAAAGGAGTTTTTTTCACTCTCTCCCCCTCCCCCCACAAGCACCCCCAACTCAAAGCATGTTCCCATGGTTGCTACTGCAGTAAAAAAATAAAAAAAATAATGAAACAATGATTAACATCAGATATTTGAAAATGTTTACCTTCAGGTAATGCCTCCGACTCGAAGACATCTTTTTCCTGTGGAGGTATAATATATTGTTTGATTTTTTAAAAAAGATTAAGGGAAAACTTGGACTGGGTCATTTACGTCATAATAAATGTTTGATCATAATCTTTGTTCGTTCTAAGTTACTCACTCTGACATCTTGGCGTTTCTTTAATTTCACACCCTGTGAAAAAAGAGAGGTCAATTATTTATAGTGATGGGCACTGATATGGAAAATTTGTATTGATATACAGTGCCTTTGGAGAGTATTCAGACCCCTTGATTTTCCACATTTTGTTAGGTTACATCCTTATTTTAAAATGTATTATATAGTTTTTTTCCACTCATCAATCTACACATACCTCATAATGACAAAGCAAAAACAGGTTAAGAATATTATGCAAATTCATAAGACATTTAAACTGAAATATCACCTTTACATAAGTATCCAGACCCTTTACTCAGTACTTTGTTCAAGCACCTTTGGCAGCGATTACAAACTTTAAGTCTTCTTGGGTATGATTCTACAAGCTTGGCACACTTGTATTTGGGGACTTCCTCCCATTCATCTCTGCAGAGCCTCTCAAGCTCTGTCAGGTCGGCTGGGGAGCGTCACTGCGCAACTATTTTTAGATCTCTCCAGAGATGTTCAAACGGGTTCAAGTCCGGGCTGGGCCACTCCCTAAGCCACTTCTGCATAGTCTTGGTTGTTGTCCTGTTGAAAGGTGAACCTTCGCCCCAGTCTGAGGTCCGGAGCACTATGGAGCAAGTTTTCATCAAGGATCTCTCTGTACTTTGCTCCATTCATCTTTCCCTCGATCCTGACTAGTCTCCCAGTCCCTGCTGATGAAAAACATCCCCACAGCATGATGCTGCCACCACCATGCTTCACCATAGGGATGGTGTCAGGTTTCCTCACTGCTGCAGACATTTTTTGGTACTCTTCCCCAGATCTGTGCCTCCACACAATCCTGTCACGGAGCTCTACGGACAATTCCTTCGACCTCATGGTTTGTTTTTTTGCTCTGACGCGGACTGTCAACTGTGGGACCTTATATAGACAGGTGTGTGCCTTGTCAAATCATGTCCATTCAATTGACTTTACCACAGGTGGACTCCAATCAAGTTGTAGAAATAATCTCAAGGATGATCAATGGAAACAGGATGCACCTGAGCTCAATTTCATGTCTCATAGCAAAGGGTCTGAATACTTATGTAAATAAGGTACATCAGTTTTTGTAAAAAAAAATTACGATTTTCGCTTTGTCATTATTCAGTATTGTGTGCAGATTGATTGTGTGTAAATGATTTAATCCATTAGAATAAGGCTGTAACGTGACAAAATGTGTAAATAGTCAAGCGGACTGAATACTTTCCGAATGTACTGTAAGTTGCAGTTTTTTTTATTATATCATATCAGATTTATAAATAACATTGCAATAGTGACATGCATTCAGGGTAGGCAGGGCGTACCCGTGTGATAATCAAATACAAAAAGCTGCTATGATTTTTGTTTTTTGCTATTTAATGTTTTTTCTCAATGATTCTGGTGATTTTATGCTCAAAATCTCAAAATTGTCTAAAACTGCATCAAAACCTAAGAAAAGGCACCAGGGTATTCATGCCTTTCTATCCATTCATTCAAATCCATTAGAATCCTTGACGCGAGATCTTATCTGACTCCAGTCACTGTTAATAGACAGGGTCAGCATGGGCATCACTGCTTTGCCTTGCTTGAAGTAGCTTAAATCGAGACGATTACATTTTTTGAGATGCATATTGCATCGACATGTTGTCTGGGTTTTGCCCTGGAGTATGCTGTCCAGAGGCAACCACCATGACACCATCTCCTTCACTGCTAGCTGTTGGCAGGTGAACAGAGTGAGAACTGGACTGTCCATTTGTGTAACGGCCGTCTGTGGTGGAAGAAGGTGAGGACCAAGGTGCAGCGTGGTACGTGTTCATATTTCCTTTAATAAACTGAACACTAAATACAAAAGAACAAGCGAATACACGAAAACCGAAACAGTCCCGTATTGTGCGAACACTGAAATGGAAAACAACTACCCACAAACCATAGTGGGAAAACAGGCTGCCTAAGTATGGTTCTCAATCAGAGACAACGATTGACAGCTGCCTCTGATTGGGACCCATACCAGGCCAAACACCTAGAAATACAACACACAGAACTAAAACACACAATGCCCACCCCAACTCACGCCCTGACCAAACTAAAATAGAGGCATAAAAAAGGAACTACAGTCAGGACGTGACAATTTGTCTGAAATGTCATTACCATTTAAAACTTGTTACCCAGACTTTTATACATCTTTCACATTTACTTTTACTTTGTGGACGTAAGGAATGGAAATAACTTTGTGTTAGTGTCAAGAGTGAACCTTGTATTTGCTTTCACAAAGTGGAGAGAGTTTACTTGCTAGCTAGCTAAGGGATTCAATACCGGATGGCTGAAAAGGTAAGAGATATAAAAAATAAAGTGATATGTTGTGTTTGCTATGTTGTTAAAAATATGTATGCGTGTGTTATAGCTACTCTGGATTACTTGTTTTGATTGTTGTTTTCAAACTACACTAGCAGCCAGCTAGCTAGTGTAGCAAGTGTAGCTAGCTTGTATTTAAAAAAAATTATGACAAAGTGAAAACATGCTTTTAGAAATGTTTGCAAATGAAATATCTAATTTACATACAGTTCCAGTCAAAGGTATGGACACACCTACTCATGCAAGTGTTTTTCTATGTTCTTACTATGTTCTACATTGTAGAATACTAATTCAGACACCAAAACTATGACATAACACATATGGAATCATGTAGTTACCAAAAAAGTGTTAAATAAATCAAAATATATTTTATATTTGAGAATCTTCAAAGTAGCAACCGCTTGCCTTTGCACACTCTTGCCATTCTCTCAACCAGCTTCATGAGGTAGTCTTTTTTATTTTATTTTTATTTAACCTTTATTTAAGTCACCTGGAATTCATTTAAATTAACAGGTGTGCATGGCTGAAAGTTAATTTGTGGAATTTCTTTCCTTCTTAACGTGTTTGAGCCAATCAGTTGTGTTGTGACAAGGTTGGTGGTGGTATACAGAAGATAGCCCGATTTGATAAAAGTCCACATTATGGCAAAAACAGCTCAAATAAGCAAAGAGAAACAACAGTCCAACATTACTTTAAGGCATGAAGGTCAGACAATATGGAACATTTCAAGAACTTCAAAATTTTCTTAGTGGCTTCGAACGTTTCTTCAACTGGAGGACCACCACAGGAAAGGAAGACCCAGAGGATAAGTTCATTAGAATTACCAGCCTCAGGAATTGCAGCCCAAAATCATTTTTCACAGAGTTTAAGTAAACAGACATCTCAACATCAACTGTTCAGTGGAGACTGCGTGAATCAGGCCTGCTGTAAAGAAACCAATACTAAAGGACACCAATAATAAGATGAGATGAATGGATGATCTCGCATGTGTGGTTCCCACCGTGAAGCATGGAGGAGGAGGTGTGATGGTATGTGGGTGTTTTGCTGGTGACACTGTCAGTGATTTATTTAGAATTCAAGGCACATGTAACCAGCATGGAATTCTGCAGCGATACGCCATCCCACCTGGTTTGCGCTTAGTGGGACTATTATTTGTTTTTCAACAGGACAATAATCCAAAACACACCTCCAGGCTGTGTAAGGGCTATTTGACCAAGAACAAGAGTGATGGTGCTGCATCAGATGACCTGGCCTCCACAATCACCTGACCTCAAACCAATTGAGATGGTTTGGGATTAGTTGAACCGCAGAGTGAAGGAAAAGCAGCCAACAAGTGCTCAGCATATGTGGGAACTCCTTCAAGACTGTTGGAAAAGCATTCCTCATGAAGCTGGATGAGAGAATGGCAAGAGTATGCAAAGCTGTCATCAAGGCAAATGGTGCCTGCTTTGAAGAATCTCAAAGGTAACATATATTTTGATTTGTTTAACACTGTTTTGGTTACTACATTATTCCATGTGTGTTATTTCACAGTGTTGATGACTTCGCTATTCTTCTACAATGTAAAAAATAGTTTTAAAAAATTGAAAATCCCTTGAATGAGTAGGTACTGTAAGTATTCACACCCCTGAGTCAATACTTTGTAGAAGCACCTTTGGCAGTGATTACAGCTTTGAGTCTTTCTGGGTCAGTCTGTAAGAGCTTTTCACACCTGGATTGTGCAACATTTGCCTATTATTCTTTTCAATATGTTTCAAACTCTGTCAAATTGGTTGTTGATCATTGCTAGACAACCATTTTCAGGTCTTGACATAGATTTTCAAGGAGATTTACGTCAAGACTGTAATTTGTCCTGCTGAAAGGTGAATTCATCTCCCAGTGTCTGATGGAAAACACACTGAACCAGGTTTTCCTATAGGACTTTTCCTGTGCTTAGCTCCATTCGTTTTTTTTTTACCTGAAAAACCCCACAGTCCTTAATGATTACAAGCACATCCATAACATGATGCAGCCACCACTATGCTTGAAAATATGGAGAGTGGTACTCAGTAATGTGTTGTATTGGATTTGCCCCAAACATAACACTTTGTAATCATTATTACTTTAAAGTGCCTTGTTGCAAACAGGTTTTGGAACATTTATATTATGTACAGGCTTCCTTCTTTTCACTGCAATGTTGTTGATCTATCATCATGGCCTCATGGTGAAATCCCTAAGTGGTTTCCTTCCTTTCTGACATCTAAACACCTGTATCTTTGTAGTGACTGGGTATACGGACATATATTTTGTTTGCAAATAAATTCATAAAAAAATCATACAATGTGATTTTTTGCAGATTTTTATTTTTATTTTGTCTGCCATAGTTGAAGTGTACCTATGATGAAAATTACAGGCCTCTCATCTTTTTAAGTGGGAGAACTTGCACAATTGGTGGCTGACTAAATACTTTTTTGCCCCACTCTATTACCTCAATTACCTTGACTAACCTGTGCCCCCGCACATTGACTCTGTACTGGTACCCCCTGTATGTAGCCAATCTAATGTTACTTTATTGTTGCTCTTTAATTGTTGTTTTTCTATTTTCTTCATTCTTATTTGTATTTGTTTACTTCAGTTTGTTTAGTAAATACTTTCTCAACACTTATTTTTCTTAAAACTGCATTGTTGGTTAAGGGCTTGTAAGTAAGCATTTCACTGTAAGGACTACACCTGTTTTATTCAGCGTACGTGACAAATAACATTTTATTTTATTACGATATACCCATTTCATATTGATACCAATATTATATCGAATTATTGATATTGGTGCCCACCACAAATTATTTCATATACATTTCCAACTCATTTAGTACATTACTTGCCAATGAGAAATTACCAGTTTTTTTTCCCATTGCTGCAGAAATGTTTCACATTTTTTGTACTTGAAAGTGGGACATTTCAAATCTTGTTTGTATCATGAATTAGTTTTAGATTTCCTTGGCAACTTTTTGTTATAAACTACCTGGTTTTGTTTTACAGTGGAAAAAAATAAGAATTACAATTCACCATTATGTCAACTTATGTGATGTACCTACAATGGTTAAAGGTCTTAACTTTTCACATATTCTAATGAGTATCAAACTATCAAATTGTTTGTGTTTTCCAATCCTGTTCAGATTAACGTTGATGGAACGTTCACCTAACCTAAACAGATGTACCAATTACCTCTCCCGGAATCTCTTAAGGAGGATTGTGCAGTAGTCGTGCCAAGTTGAGTCACCCAGGAATGTCCCTATACAGTGGATTCTGCCATAAGTGTTCTGCTAAGGGGAAACACTATAGCCTACTAATGCAAGTGAGGCCCATTTGGCCCTGGAAAAAAAGCAGCAGGGTCTAAATTAGGCTAAATATATGAGAACCAGCTGTTATCCATGAGAAGTGCC
Organism: Oncorhynchus keta; assembly: GCF_023373465.1. Taxonomy (NCBI): domain Eukaryota; kingdom Metazoa; phylum Chordata; class Actinopteri; order Salmoniformes; family Salmonidae; genus Oncorhynchus; species Oncorhynchus keta. The sequence goes on along the minus strand of NC_068437.1, from coordinate 14,504,503 downwards.
GTAATGGAAGGCTGAGAGATTATCAACAACCTGATACCACCTCTGTTGATGCCCACCTTACCCTCTAGAACATCCCTGGGATGGCAGAGATGTTCCACACCATCTGACATAAAGGTTCCCCTGCCTGCAACAGACCAATGAGACAACTCCAGTGCTTCAAGACGTACATAACTACTTTGAGTTGGCGTTTAAACACCTGTGGTCAGAACTGATGTCAGATACCACAATAAAAGCCCCTGGATAAATCTGCTAAACCTAAATATCCTATAAACATGTATTGTGAATTTGATAATCCCAGTGCTTTCGTAAATTATTAGATGTGCCTTTGGCTCCTCTTCTTTGGCAGATGGTGCCATGGACAGTGACTATCCTCAGTAAAAATCAAAGAGGCTTATCAGCTGGGTAAGTTTGAAATGGAAAACGCTTTCAAAGATGGTCATCATCGGTGACATTGATATCAGTGAAAAACATTTCTAATTCCTCAAAATAGACATAAAAAGTAATGAACACAAGGGAAGACAGAGTGCTGGTTTCAAGCACAGTGCACAGCAAATGTTTTTTGCAAAGGACCACAGGAGGATGCAGGTAGCTGGGTCCAGGAACAGGTAGAATGTCATACACAGGGGGTCCATAAGGGCAACAGTACAGGCAGGGAAAAGGCTAGTAAAGTAGTCCGGGAGATCAGGCAATGGGTAGAGAACAGGATATCCAGCTAAAGTACAGGCAGGGAATAGGCAAAAAAGCATTGTTAATCAGGCAGGCAAAAACTATCATACACGGGAGGTGTGCATCATGGGCAACCCAGATCGCTGAACGACATGTGTCACAAAACAAACAATACCTCACAGTGACGGGGTGCAAAGAACTGAACTAAATAGTGTGTGATACTATTTAGGTGTGTGAACAGGTGATTGAACAGGTGTGTGAACAGGTGATTAGAATTCAGGTGATTGGGATCTGGAGAGTGAGCTGCGTTCAGGGGATCTACGTGTTTGAGTGTGTGATTTGGAAGCAGGTGTTACACTCCTGACCAAAAGGGAACTCTTCTTGTCGTACTTTGGATATGTACACATCTTTAGAAAGACATTATTTGAGGATATTGCATACTAAAACGTATCAACGCATGTGATAAAAAAGATTTCTGTGACATGAGTGTTGGTATCATTGCATATACATAAAACCATGGAATATCAACATGCAGCCTTCAATGCTTGAAGTTAACTTCACACTTGATTAAACACTGATATACAAATGCAGTGACTTCATTCAGCGCACAAAGACATGTTTAGAAAGCTGACAATCACTGTATCACATTGCAATGGCAGGACAAAAGTCTTAACTGATATCATCTCTGTGATAACGTAGTATAATCCTCTATGATCTCCTTTATTATGTGAACCCAATTCATCAACCTGAGGTAGCTGCTTTACCACGGTACATGCCTTGCCATCCCCACCATCAACATAACCATCCTCAATTTTGAGATACTCCAGCCTGAGCCTTTATCTTTAAAGTATTAGTTAAATCAAAATAGTTTGTGTTGACACCAAGATAAACACTATTATCCATCAATTAAAGGTGTCACGTTTCAACACTTTGTCGGACTGCATATCAAGGCAGGTGACTGTATGAACATAGCCCACCTATATCTCCGCAATATTGGTTGGATTACCTCTTGTTTACCTCTTTACCTCAGAAATGGACATGGTGTTGATATTAGCAATGTCAAACGGCCCCCATAAACAGCATCTAAGTCGAGAACAGCTGAGACACACCTTACTGTAATGTAGAAAGTGCTGCATATCTCTTTCACAAATGTTTGCAAGGTACTTCAATAAAAACATGCAGTAATCATAAACATTTGGGCAATAAATCTGCTTGAAACAACAACTCCGACAGAATTCAAGAAAGCAACACCACAAAAACCTCCAGGTCCAAACAGATGCATTAAATCCAAAACCCCCAATATAAAGCTAACATATACCAGCACCAACGGATTTAAAACTAGGAAACAGAAAACGACTAAATGAATAGATCCAACCAATTCACCAGCAGAGCAGGCTGAAAGAATAGCAGTTCTTACCTAAGAGCTAAGTAGGAAGAGGAGAGCGACAGATTTTGGCAGAGGGATGGGTGAGACTGGCTAGTGGCTACAGCAGCAGATGGAATTATAAGATGGTATATATTGCATTCCCCAATGGCCAAGGAAATCCAATCTTTCTGTTTATGGAAGCAAATTCATCCACGGGCCAATAGGCTGGCAAGCAAGAACCCCCTCCTTCACACTTTCCTTTAGACAACAGCCTTATTTAGTACTTCCTTTTTGATTGGTTGTGGGTATCTTGGTTTACTACTGCCAGTTAGATAGGCACCTTCGCTTAGAAAGTGTGAAGAATTGAGAGATCGGTTTAGAGTTGCTAGTGTGTTTGATAGGGAGATTTAGAAAAACATGTCAACAAAGAAGTGGCGGTGTGATATGGAAGTGTACCACCACCACCACCAGTTTAAGCAGGGAGAAGAAAAGAGGGAAAGGAGGGAACACTCAGTGATGAAAGTTAAGGAGACGGCAGGTGTAGTAAGTGTGACGTGATAAAAGGTCCCAGTGAATTGGTTTTGTCTGCAAAGTGAAGGAGACTGTTCAGGAAGCTGTTAATCAAGTGACCATAGACTTATAATTATCAAGAACTGACAACAGTGTGGCCTACAGTGCAAGCTACTGTAGAGAAACAGTGAGCAGTTGATGGTGATGCAATATATACTGAAGAAAAATATGAACCCAACATGTAAAGGGTTGGTCCCATGTTTCATGAGCTGAAATAAAAGATCACAGAAAGGTTCCATACATGCAAAAAGCTTATTTTCTCTCAAATGTTCTGCACAAATTTGTTTATATCCCTGTTAGTGAGCATTTCTCCTTCGCCAAGATAATCCAGCCACCTGACAGGTGTGGCACAGCAAGAAGCTGATTAAAAGCATGATCACTGCACAGGTGCACTTTGTGCTGAAGACAATAAAAGGCAACTCTAAAATGTGCAGTTTTGTCACACAACACAATGCTACAGATGTCTCATATTTTGGGAGCGTGCAATTGGCATGTTGAATGCAGGAATGTCCACCAGAGCTATGGGCAGAAAATGTTATGTTAATTTCTCAACTATAAGCCGCTGCCGTCGTTTTATAGAATTTGTCAGTACGTCCAACCGGCCTCACAACTGCAGACCAACTGTAACCATGCCAGTCCAGGCTTCTTCACCTGTGCGATTGTCTGAGGGGGGTGGTGGGGAGGGGTGTTGAGGAGTATTTCTGTCTGTAATAAAGCCCTTTTGTGGAGGAAAAAAATCATTCTGATAAGCTGGGCCTGGCTCCCCAGTGGGTGGGCCTGTCCCCCAACTGGGTGGGCCTACAGTATGCCCTCCCAGGTCCACCCATGGCTGTGCCCCTTTCCAGTCATTAGGGCCTAATGAATTCATTTTAATTGACTGATTTTCTTCTATGAGCTGTAAACTCACTTATCTTAAGTGTTGCATGTTGCATTTATATTTTTGTTCAGTATACAACAGCATCGTGCTTGGGCTTTTCTTCCAGAACTTACCGGGTTGAGGTGGCGCTGAGCAGTGTTCATCCTAAACAGAGACCAGCACTGAGAAAAAGGGTACACCTGAACAGAACAAAGTAGTGTTGTAGTGCGTCATACAGTATTGTATGATTTGATAAAGTGTATGATGTTAGCTAAGGAGCTGTTTCTTTTAGACAGCCAGACTACGTTGAATCCAACACTGTGTTGCAATGGGAATATAGCAGTCAATACAAACTGAGTACAATGTGCATACAAAATAATAATCGGTAAAAAAAGATATATTAAAAAATAAGAATAAATGTAAATCAATCATGTCCTGCAGTCTTAAAGTGATTCATTAATCAATGAGTAGGAATATGGGATTGGTGACCTCATGTACTGTTCAGTTCTACACTTCGGAATACAAATCCCCGATTGTATGTAAAAAAGGGCTTTTTGCAGACGTCACGTCGCTAATGGGTTGGACAGACGAGTTAGTGAAGACAGCAGCCTCAGCATGCAATCCGGGTATGGGGGAGACAGAAAGGAAGGAGGAGAAGAAAGGAAAACCGTAAGGGAAATGTAGCACCACTGAGCGCCAGAAAGGGAGGACCCCGGGGTGGTGGAATGATGAAAGGGAGAGCTGAAGTCATGCCGGTTATAGGTCATGGAGGCTGGTGACAGACAGGCCACAGCAGAGGTTGTGTTATCCCTGAGTGTGTGGGATAAGGCTAATAATACTGTGATAGGGTCAAGGATAGGAAGACCCCCCTAACAGAAATGTGTGATGTCATCAAGATGCAATTTCAAATCAAATCAAATGTATTTGTCACACGCGCCGAAGGTTTAGACCTTACCACGAAATGCTTCCTTACAATCCCTTAACCAAAAAGGAAGTTTTAAGGAAATATAGTTAAGAAAAAATATTTACTATATGAACTAAAGAAGAAGAAAAAAAGTAACATCATAAAATAACAATAATGAGGCAACATTGACTCCGTACCGGTACCGAGTCATTGTGCGGGGATACAGGTTAGTCGAGGTAATTTGTAAATGTAGGTAGGGGTAAAGTGACTATGCATAGCGAGTAACTGCAGTGTAATAACAAAGGGTTGGGAATGTCAATGCAAATAGTCCGGGTGGCCATTTGATTAATTGTTCAGCAGTCTTGGGGCTAGAAGCTGTTAAGGTGCCTTTTGGACCTAAACTTGGCACTCTGGTACCTCTTGCAGTGCGGTAGCAGAGAGAAAAGTCTATGACTTGGGTGACTGGAGTCTTTGGCAATTTTTTGGGCCTTCCTCTGACACCGCCTAGTATATAGGTCCTGGATAGCAGGAAGCTTGGTCCCAGTGATGTACTGGGCTGTACGCACTACCCTCTGTCGTGGTTTACAGTCGGATGCCGAGCATTTGCAATACCAGGAGATAATGCAACTGGTCAGGATGCTCTAGATGGTGCAGCTACAGAACTTTTTGAGGATCTGGGGACCCCTGCCAAATATTTTAAGTCTCCTGAGGGTTAAAGGGTATTGTCGTGCCCTTTTCATTACTTTCTTGGTGTGTTTGGACTTATAATAGTTTGTTGGTGATGTGGACATCAAGGAACTTGAAACTTTCGACCCGCTCCACTACAGCCCAGTCGATGTGAATGGGGTGTGTGTTCAGTCCTTCTTTTCCTGTAGTCCACGATAATCTCCTTTGTCTTGCCTACGTTAAGGGAGAGGTTTTTCTCCTGCCACAACAATGCCAGATCTCTGACCTCCTCCCTATAGGCTGTCTCTTCATTGTCGGTAATCAGGCCTACCAGTGTTTTGTCATCTGCAAGCTTAATGATGGTGTTGGAGTCGTGCTTGGCGACTCCAACAGGGGACTAAGCACACATCCCTGAGGGGCTCCCGTGTTGAGGATCAGCGTGCTAGATGTGTTGTTACCTACCCTTACCATCTGGCGGCGGCCCATCAGGAATTCTAGGATCCAGTTGCAGAGGGAGGTGTTTAATACCACTGTCCTTAGCTTAGTGATGAGCTTTGAGGGCACTATGGTGTTGAACGATGAGCTTTATTCATAAACAGCATTCTCATGTAGGTGTACCTTTTGTCTAGATGGGAACGGGTAGTGTGGAGTGTGATTGAGATTGCGTCACCTAAGGATCTGTTAGGGCGGTATGTAAATTGGAGTGGGACTAGGGTTTCCTGGATGACATTTTTGATTTGAGCCATGACCAGCCTTTCAAAGCACTATATGACGTGTGTGTGCTACGGGGCGGTAGTCATTTAGGCAGGTTACCTTTGCTTCCTTGGGCACATGAACTATGGTGGTCTGCTTGAAACATGTTGGTATTACAGACTCGGTCAGGGAGACGTTGAAAATGTCAATGAAGACACTGGTCCGAGCATGCTCTGAATACGCGTCCTGGTAATCCATCTGGCCCTGCGGCCTTGTGAATGTTGACCTGTTTAAATATCTTACTCACGTTGTCTACGGACAGCGTGATCACACAGTCGTCCGGAACAGCTGGTGCTCTCATGCATGCTTCAGTGTTGCTCGCCTCGAAGTGAGCAAAAAAGCATTTAGCCCACCTGCTAGGCTCGCATGACTGGGCAGCTCGTGGACGGGTTTCCCTTTGTAGTCCTTATCCGTTTTCAAGCCCTGCCACATCCAACGAGCATCAGAGCTGGTGTAGTAGGATTCAATCTTAGTCCTTTATTGACACTTTGCCTGTTTGATGGTTCGTCTGAGGGCATAGCTGGATTTCTTATAAGCATCCGGATTAGTGCTTCGCTCTTGTAAGCGGCAGCTCTAGCCTTCAGCTCAGTTCTGATGTTGCCGGTAATCCATGGCTCTGGTTGGGATATGTACAGTGCCTTGCGAAAGTATTCGGCCCCCTTGAACTTTGCGACCTTTTGCCACATTTCAGGCTTCAAACATAAAGATATAAAACTGTATTTTTTTGTGAAGAATCAACAACAAGTGGGACACAATCATGAAGTGGAATGACATTCTGTAGCACTGTAGCACAGTTGGTAGAGCATGGCACTTGTAACGCCAGGGTAGTGGGTTCAATTCCCGGGACCACCCATACGTAGAATGTATGCACACATGACTGTAAGTCGCTTTGGATAAAAGCGTCTGCTAAATGGCATATATATTTTTCAGTGAGGATCTCTGAATGATCCAATGTTGACCTAAATGACTAATGATGATAAATACAATCCACCTGTGTGTAATCAAGTCTCCGTATAAATGCACCTGCACTGTGATAGTCTCAGAGGTCCGTTAAAAGCGCAGAGAGCATCATGAAGAACAAGGAACACACCAGGCAGGTCCGAGATACTGTTGTGAAGAAGTTTAAAGCCGGATTTGGATACAAAAAGATTTGCCAAGCTTTAAACATCCCAAGGAGCACTGTGCAAGCGATAATATTGAAATGGAAGGAGTATCAGACCACTGCAAATCTACCAAGACCTGGCCGTCCCTCTAAACTTTCCGCTCATACAAGGAGAAGACTGATCAGAGATGCAGCCAAGAGGCCCATGATCACTCTGGATGAACTGCAGAGATCTACAGCTGAGGTGGGAGACTCTGTCCATAGGACAACAATCAGTCGTATATTCCACAAATCTGGCCTTTATGGAAGAGTGGCAAGAAGAAAGCCCTTTCTTAAAGTAATCCATAAAAAGTGTTGTTTAAAGTTTGCCACAAGCCACCTGGGAGACACACCAAACATGTGGAAGAAGGTGGTCTGGTCAGATGAAACCAAAATTGAACTTTTTGGCAACAATACAAAACGTTATGTTTGGCGTAAAAGCAACACAGCTCATCACCCTGAACCACCATCCTCACTGTCAAACATGGTGGTGGCAGCATCATGGTTTGGGCCTGCTTTTCTTCAGCAGGGACAGGGAAGATGGTTAAAATTGATGGGAAGATGGATGGAGCCAAATACAGGACCATTCTGGAAGAAAACCTGATGGAGTCTGCAAAAGACCTTAGACTGGGACGGAGATTTGTCTTCCAACAAGACAATGATCCAAAACATAATACAAAATCTACAATGGAATGGTTCAAAAATGAACATATCCAGGTGTTAGAATGGCACGCCTGATAGAGACTGATAAACTGATAGAGACATACCCCAAGCGACTTACAGTTGTAATCGCAGCAAAAGGTGGCGCTACAAAGTATTAACTTAAGGGGGCTGAATAATTTTGCACGCCCAATTTTTCAGTTTTTGATTTGTTAAAAAAGTTTGGAATATCCAATAAATGTCGTTCCACTTCATGATTGTGTCCCACTTGTTGTTGATTCTTCACAAAAAAATACAGTTTTATATCTTTATGTTTGAAGAAAGTCAAAAGGTCGCAAAGTTCAATGGGGCCGAATACTTTCGCAAGGCACTGTATGTATGGTCACTGTGGGGACGACGTCGTCGATGCACTTATTAATGAAGCCGGAGACTGAGGTGGTATACTCCTCAATGCCATTGGATGAATCCCGGTACATATTCCAGTCTGTGCTAGCAAAATAGTCCTGTAGCGTGGAGTCTGCGTCTTCTGACCACCTCCGTATTGAGCGAGTCACTTGTACTTCCTGCTTTAGTTTTTGCTTGTAAGTAGGAATTAAGAGGATAGAATTATGGTCACATTTACCAAATGGAGGAAGAGGGAAAGCCTAAGCGTCATTGTGTGTGGAGTAAAGGTGGTCTAGAGTTGTTTTTCCTCTGGTTGCACGTGACATGCTTGTAGAAATGAGGTAAAATAGATTTAAATTTGCCTGCACTAAAGTCCTCGGCCACTAGGAGCGCTGCTTCTGGATGAGCATTTTCTTGTTCACTTATGGCCTTATACGACTCGTTGAGTGCAGTCTTAGTGCCAGGGTCGGTTTGTAGTGGTAAATAGACTAAAAATATAGATTGTCTTGATAGATAGTGTGGTCTACAATGTATCATGAGGTACTTTACCTCAGACGAGCAATAACTCGAGACTACCTTAATATTAGACATCGCGCACGAGCTGTTATTGACAAATAGACACAACCCCACCCCTCTTCTTACCAGACGTAGCTGTCCTGCCGAAAACCCAGTCAACTGTATGTTGTCTGTGTCATTGTTTTGTCACGACTCGGTGAAACATAAGATATTACAGTTTTTAATGTCCCTTTGATAGAATAGTCTTGAACGGAGCTCAGTTTATTCTCCAGTGAATGCAAGTTGGCCAATAGAATGGATGGTAAATGCGGGTTACCCACTCGCCGACTAATTCTCACAAGGCACCCTGATATGCGCCCCTGTATTTCTTATTTTCTTCATGCGAATGACAGGGATTTGGGCCTTGTCTGGGAGCAGCATTATATCCTTTGCGTCAGACTCATTAAAGAAAAAAATCTTTGTCCAGTAATTGCTGTTCTGATATACAGAAGCTCTTTTTGGTCATAATAGACAATAGCATCACATTATGTACAAAATAAGTTACAAACAATGCAAAAAAACCACACAAAATAGCACAATTGGTTTGGAACCTGTAAAACCGCAGCCATCCCCTCTGGCGCCATTCTTTAAATTTCTAAATGAATGTGGAATTTATAGTTGATTATCGCCCCATGATAACTGCTGCCTGGCTCCTTTTGAAGCATTGGGTGTAGTGTGTTAATTTCTCCTCTTCAGAGAGCAGAATAAGAGTTTCCTTATACTGAACCTCAGAACTTGAAGCCCCTATTCTCCTCGTTTCCTAGGATTCCTTTTCCCTGAGTGTGCATTTGCTTGCATCACGACTGATATTGATGGGGGAATCCTAGATGAAATGAGCCTTATGTAAATACTGGGTTGTATTCACTAGACACCAAACAGAAGAAAATGGACCGAAATGGTTAGGGACTACCTTAACCGATAAGAAACTCTCCTTTTTGTTGCATAAACGTTTTGCTATGGAATGCACAAATGAAAACATTCCTTGGAACACTATCAAGCAAAAACTCATTCAGGTTTTTGTTTAAGCCTATACAGAATAATCCAGTCAAACAATATACATAATGGCAACAATGTATCAGGTATTTATTTTATATTTAGACCTACCAATACATTTGACTCTTAAAAACATGACACAGGAAATACATTTCTTCACATATTCTGTTTTTATATTCAGTTCAGTCAGAACATTCTGGGCCATGATTATACAGTTCACCTAAGAACAAGTTGTAAAACCAAACAAGTTGAGAGACGACCCAAACACTCACCACAAGGGTCAAATTAACCTTCAATAACAGTTTCTTTTTTAATATAGCATTTTCCTGTCTAGGTATATCATGGCCTAAATTATATGGTGTGCAGAAGTGCACAAAATGTTCAATGACCACATCTAGGGTCGCTTAAAAAATATGTTAAGGGTCCAAAACAGTTACAGCAATACAGAAATAACCAATTTACATAACTGTATTATTTCATATTTCATTACATCATGTATTCCAATTAAAACATTGATAGCATCAATTAATAGACAGCATTGTATAGCATAAAAAAACTTTTATTGTTGCGTGCAAGTGTCACCGTACAGTACTCTGATAGCTATCCTTCCACCCATACGGGCCACAAAAGAACAAAAGTGTATTACCACCACTGCCGACGAAAATAAGTCATTCTAATACTACATCTCTGTCAGAGAAAATAGCAGGGAGGGATTTACAACAACTACAATCGGTATCCATGTGCAAAGTCCCATGTACACTACCGTTCAAAAGTTTGAGGTCACTTACAAATGTCCTTGTTGTTGAAAAATAATAATAATTGTCCATTAAAATAACAGCAAATTGATCAGAAATACAGTGTAGACATGATAATGATTTAAATGACTATTGCAGCTGGAAACAGCAGATTTTTTAAATGGAATATCTACATAGGTGTACAGAGGTCCAGTATCAGCAACCATCACTCCTGTGTTCCAATGGCACGTTGTGTTAGCTAATCCAAGTTTATCATTTTAAAAGGCTAATTGATCATTAGAAAACACCTTTGCAATTATGTTAGCACAGCTGGAAACTGTTGTTCTGATTAAATAAGCTATAAAACTGGCCTTCTTTAGACTAGTTGATTACCTGGAGCATCAACATTGTGGGTTCGAACACAGGCTCAAAATGGCCAGAAACAAAGACTTTCTTCTGAAACTCGTCAGTGTATTCTTGTTCTGAGAAATGAAGGCTATTCCATGTGAGAAAATGCCAAGCAACTGAAGATCGTATACAATGCTGTGTACTACTCCCTCCACAGAACAACTCAAACTGGCTCTAACCAGAATATAAGGAGGAGTGGGAGGCTCTGGTGCACAACTGAACAAGTGGACAAGTACATTAGAGTGTATAGTTTGAGAAACAGGCACCTCACAAGTCCTCAACTAGCAGCTTCATTAAATAGTACCCACAAAACAACAGTCTCAACGTCATCAGTGAAGAAGCGACTCCGGGACACTGGCTTTCTAACTGGCACGGGCGCAATAAAACCAACCTGACACAGAGCTTCTTCAGATTGAAGACACGGTCTAGAACATATTTTTCCTCCATATTTAACACCTGTATACAGTAAAACATTTAATCTCTTTCCTCTTCTGAGAAACATCACTGAGTAATACATTCAAAGGGTTATAAGTGGGCAAATAAACTCAGCAAAAAAAGAAATGTCCTCTCACTGTCAACTGCGTTTATTTTCAGCAAGCTTAGCATGCGTAAATGTTTGTTTGAACAAAACAAGATCCAACAACTGAGACATATACTGAACAAGTTCCACAGACGTGTGACTAACAGAAATTTAATAATGTTTCCCTGAACAAAGAGGGGGTCAAAATCAAAAGTAACCGTTAGTCTCTGAGGTGGCAGTGCATCTCCTCCTCATGGACTGCACCAGATTTGCCAGTTCTTGCTGTGAGATGTTACCCCACTCTTCCACCAAAGCACCTGCAAGTACCCGGACAATTCTGGGGGGAATGGCCCTAGCCCTCATCCTCCGATCCAACAGGTCCCAGACGTGCTCAACGGGATAGAGATCCGGGCTTTTCGCTGGCCATGGCAGAACACTGATATTCCTGTCTTGCAGGAAATCATGCACAGAACAAGCAGTATGGCTAGTGGCATTGTCATGCTGGAGGGTCATGTCAGGATGAGCCTGCAGGAAGGGTACCGCATGAGGGAGGAGGATATCTTCCCTGTAACGCACAGTGTTGAGATTGCTTGCAATGACAACAAGCTCAGTCCGATGATGCTGTGACACACCACCCCAGACCATGACGGACCCTCCACCTCCAAATCGATCCTGCTCCAGAGTACAGGCCTCGCTCATTCCTTTCACGATAAACGCAAATCCAACCATCACCCCTGGTGAGACAAAATAGCGACTCGTCAGCGAATGAACTTTTTGCCAGTCCTGTCTGGTCCAGCGACGTTGGGTTTGTGCCCATAGGCGACGCTGTTGCCGGTGATGTCTGGTGAGGACCTGCCTTACAACAGGCCTACAAGCCCTCAGTCCAGCCTCTCGCAGCCTATTGCGGACAGTCTGAGCACTGATGGAGGGATTGTGTGTTCCTGGTGTAACTCGGGTAGTTGTTGTTGCCATCCTGTACCTGTCCCGCAGGTATGATGTTCGGATGTACCGATCCTGTGCCGGTGTTGTTACACGAGGTCTGCCACTGCGAGGACAATCAGCTGTCTGTCCTGTCTCCCTGTAGTGCTGTCTTAGGCGTCTCACAGTACGGACATTGCAATTTATTGCCCTGGCCACATCTGCAATCCTCATGCCTCCTTGCAGCATGCCTAAGGCACGTTTATGCAGATGAGCAGGGACCCTGGGCATCTTTCTTTTGGTGTTTTCCAGAGTCAGTAAAACGGCCTCTTTAGTGACCTAAATTTTCAGAACTGTGACCTTAATTGCCTACCGTCTGTAAGCTGTTAGTGTCTTAACGACTGTTCCACAGGTGCATGTTCATTAATTGTTTATGGTTCATTGAACAAGCATGGGAAAGAGTGTTTAAACCCTTTACAATGAAGATCTGTGAAGTTATTTGGATTTTTACAAATCATCTTTGAAAGACAGGGTCCTGAAAAAGAGATGTTTCTTTTTTTTGCTGAGTTTACATCAACTTGCATGTTCCGCAAGTAGGTGCAACATCAATATATCCAGTTGACAATGACAGAAAGAAATGCTGCCTTTAAAAAAAAATCCATAACAAATGATCCGTTGAATGCCACGATTAGATTTGAAAAATAAAGATGGCCGAACTGCAGGGAGAGGAGGGAGTGAAGAGGAGGGGGAGGGAGTCCAGTCAAGTCCAAGCCACTTTCCTTGAGATGGCCTGCTTGAAGCACTCTGGGTCCCCGTCTCCTCCAGGCCGCAGAGCTCTCTCCAGGGTCACCAGCACATTCTGGTGACACTCCCTGATGTTGACAGGATACTTGGCCCTCAGCAGCTCATAGGCAGCGATCAGATGCATATTCTGTTTCACCATGAGGTACTGGATGATACAGGTCGGTGCCAGGGAGTGCCCGTCACGACAGTGGACCAGCACACGTTTCCTTTTTTCCTTGGAGGCCTCGATGCATTCGTTGATGTCCTCGAAATAGCGCTGCTTCAGGGTGGTGCTGCCCTCGCCCAGCTCGTCCGGCACATCGCAGATGTCCACCTTGAGGCGGGACCAGCTGTGGCGGGCGCCCTGGGAGCAGGTGCAGGGGATAAGGCAGAGGCTGGGGCCAGGGTCCCCCGGCAGACTGCTCATGTCGATGATACTGTCGATGTTGTTGCGGCACAGCACGCGCCCATTGTACGCAGTGTTCAGGTTGCCCACGAAGATGTAGTCTGTCACTTTCGATATGACGGGCACAGAGTACTGGAATTGTTCCTGTCCATTCTGTTTGTGCATGTCTGGGGTGTCTGGAGGACCCACCCTGCCCACTGACCCCATGCCTACCCCGGCCGGACCTGTGGCCGCCCTAATGCTGTAGTTACGCAGCTTCTTGGAGCCGGAACCAGAGGGGGGGTTGGAGTCGAACTCTGAGCTGCTGTTCCAGGGAGGAAAGAATAGGGAGAAGCGACTGGTGATCTTGGTGAGGTTCTCCACGGGGCTGGACAGGCCAGAACTGGAGGCCGTGGTGGAACCAGAGGCACAAAAAAACGAGTCCCTCTCCAGAGAGCCTGTGCTGCCGGCTGCTCCTGCACTGTGGGCCTGCTCCATTTGTAGGAAGACGCAAACGATATCAAACACACACACACACACAACACACTGATATCCTGAGTCCTGCATGGGTTTTTTGGAGCTGCACCCACCCGCGCTGTCCATATCAATTCCGAGCCCCAACCCTTCCGAGTCCCATCAGGACATATTTTTCTCTGCAACCCGACCCACCCACATATAATTGTTCAGAGAGCCGAGCTGTTACCCACCAAATAATTTGCAACACAATGCAACACAACAAGCTCCTGGGTTTCTAAAATCAATTATTATCTTGATTTAAAACATTGTTCGACCCACAATATAATTGTTCTTAACTGCGAGCCGACTCACTGGTTGAGAAAATGTTTTTTCCACCCAGGTCACTGGAGGGAAACCGTGGGAATCCGACCCAATGCAGGACTCTACATTTAAGTGCGATACGACACCATATGACGTGACAATCTCATGGATATTAAGGATATTCATTTTGGGAAGTCAGCAATACATTAAAATACTAGATTAACAAAAACAATAGAATGCAGTTAGCATACGTACAGTTACAGCCCTGCTACTTTATAGCCAATCGGGCGTCCGGCATCGCCATCAGGCATTGAGGAAATGCTTCCTTTGAAATCAATGAAAGCTGTTTTACTGCCCGTGTTGTGCTCGGTTGTGTCATGTCCAATGGTGGCGTCCAAGCTCAAAAATGGCAGAGGTTACATTTTGGATGACTGACACACACATTCATTATGTCTTCTTGTGAATTTAAATAATGAGAAATAAAGTTGATTTTTGGTTGTATATGGACTCGCCTATACCACTGGTTATTGTACTAAGATACAGTATATGAAGTCAAGAAGTTAGTAGCTAGCATAAACTCTTGCTAGCTAAATTGACTATGTTCACGCTGTAAACAAAAGCAACTTCCGTAATTAGAGGATCATTTAGTACAACCGCTAGCAACAATTACATGCTAAAGTACACACTAAACTGTACCAAAGCAATAATCAATGAATACGGTACATTACAGTAGGGAAAAATAGAATAAAGAAGCTCTTCGCCTCTGCTCCTCTCAGCTCTCAAAACAGTGCGCTCTGTGTAGCACGTAGAACGTCACATTGACACAACTCTGATGGCAAAGCAACACCAAGCGCATAGTGGACCTAAAGTGTTACAATGTAAGTACTACAGCCACCTACATAGCTAACGGCAGTCACTGAGGAGAAAATCCACCAGTATGTGTAGGCCTAACAGACAGACCTGGGCTTTGAGGTTGTTCTTCCACTCCTGGGTCTCCAGAGCTTTGAAGCGGCCATTGCTGTCTGAGGAGATGGAAAGGCAGAGGGGGCGGTGGGCCCTTGGGGACAACTTGGGGGCAAAGGCCATGGGGACAGGCCAAGGCTCACGGTGCTCAGTCCTACTCATCATCAAATTTGGACAGGAGCCTGCATTACACACACAGGGAAGGCATCCAGGTTTACTGTAACTTTGCACAGTTTCTTAAAAACTACGAGAAAGGCCTCAACAGCATAGTGGATCTCACATGCAAAAAGACGACTCTGATGATTTCATCTATAGCTTAACCACTGCGTGAACATTGACATTTCTGTTAACACAGACATCCCTGATTTACAAAGGACAAGGGATGTGTCAAATGTTATTAGTTATGAACCCCATGAACCCTAGAGATGTGCTGTTGCCTAATAAATCAGACTGATACTGTACTAATCATTTTTATACAGTCTGAAACAACCCTTCCAAAAAATGATAGCAGTTTTGAAACTGCAGCAAAAGTGCAGTAACTGAAGTCGACTGTGGTATTTTGGACACAGTAATTGCAGAATAACTACACTTAAGGACTTACATCTGGTGTATTAGAAGCAATTATTGGTTCCATGGTTGTCTTCGAATGATTTATTACACACAGATTGACCATGAAGATTTCCACCTTTCCAGGCACTATAATGGGGGACCCTGTTTTCTGCTAACAAGGCCTGCAGTACCGCGGTCGGCTTTGAATTCCTGTGGCTACGTTCTCCCCTGATACGCCTGCATGTACTTCCGTCTTGTGTACACGCCTTAGTTCATGAGCAAACATCTTGATTGCCACACACAGAGACCCACGGTTTGAAGTCAGTTTAATAAAACTTTTGGTGGATATTTTGTCTCAAATTTCGACGAGCTGAAGGACCCAACCCACTGACAATCGGCAGAGTCCTTTCTATGTAAATGTGCATGGCTATGCTGTACACACATTAGGGACTATATATGCTGTAGCTAATACATAGTTGTAAAACAGATTGTTATCAAACTAAAGGCTAAAACCCAACATTTATGATGCAGCTCAAACAGGATTCAACATTGAAATATTACCAGGATAAGAAAGGGTAAAAAAGTCAAATGTTTTCTTACCAGTGGCATATTCTGAGCAAGTGATGGACTGTGTATGCAAACTATGTTGAAGTCTGAATGTGCTGTGAAGATGCTTAGCAACCATTCCTGTGAATGAAGGAACATTGATCTTTGCAGTTCCATCTGTGTTATTTACAATTCATTCATACACAATGACTAGCTAAACAACATTATGTGTGTACATTACTACAAGTGCAACCCTTGATCATGATGACACTCAGTTCCATTACATTGCACATAAGAGTCATTGGACAAAGACGTCTTCTGTACGGGGGAGTATTGTTAAGAGCCCCGATGCTAGGTCTGAACATTAACACGCATTGCTTGCGGTACGGTTTTGGAAGCATAAGGACCTTTTCTTTCATATCAGCGAGAAATCATTTTCAAAAAGCAAAAGGTTACATTGATACACACCTTTTATAAGGTTCGTGTTCCCACACGGCCACATCTCCATGCTACAGCGCTTGTTTACGGAAGTTAAGACGGACGAAAGAGATAGGCCACTACCTGTGCTAATCCGCTTTCTAGCATGTTCTGAACAAGTAACTGGGAAGGAAGTGCTGTTCATCAAGTGGGTCTGTGCAAAACTGCTACAGTTACTGCATCTTTTTCATTTTAAAGATTTTTCTCACTGACATGAAAGATAAGGGGCATATCAGCATATGCGATGATTATTGACATTTCTAAGTGTTAAAACCGCATAGGAATTGTAGTTGACACGTAGCCAATTGTGGGCGAATGTAATGGCTGAAAATCCTACAAATGAAGGAGTGTTTTTGCGACCTAGTGCAATCCATGAAGAATACCTACCTGTCTTTCCATTCTGTTTGGGAAATACTTTTCCATCAAACAACTTAGGTGACATTAGGCCTTTGTTCCATTTTTCCACGTTTTCCATTTTCTGCCTCCTGGTGAGAGAGACAGACAGATTAACTAAAGAGAATGCTGAGGATCAACATTGGTCTCAACATTTTCCAAAGCTATCCAATATCAGTGTTGATAATGACAGCTGAAACCCTGTGTCTATCAATCAACATTGTCTAGGTAGCTGGCTAAATATATTCATTGTCATTGTAGAGAACTTACCTCCCCGCATAAAGATAAAATGAAAGACGAGCAGCAGCAGCATCAGTTGCCTGGATACCCGATGTTGAATTCTACATCTGGCAGAAATTAGCATTTGAATCAGGAACGTTTCCTCTCACGACCTCTACAAGCCAAAGTGTTGAATAAAATTATATTTTAATGTTCTTTACTGGTTGTCCATGCAGTTGGTCCTTTTTGCCGGTAGAAATGTGAGACATTATATCCACAGGAATTAGTGCGTTCAGATTTCAATCACCTGAAGCTTGCATAGAACATGTAAACACGTTCACGAGCTCGGCAAGTATGCATGAGTTTTTATTTTTATCTTGTGAATGCTGAAAATCTGAACACGTAGCACTACCAGTGCTTTGAAAAGTTGATGTAATTCTACATTCCTGTGGATATAATGTCTCACATTCCTACCGCCAAAAGGACCAACCACATGGACAACCAGTCAAGTACATTAAAATATCATTTTATTCAACATTCTGGTTTGAAGAGCTCGTGAGAGGAAACTTTTTAAAAAAAGAAGCTCAACATTGGCTGAATTAGACGTATCCAAATGTAATAAATGATTATTTGATAAAATAATCAAACATAAAACTTTAAACAGCCTAAAGTAATCCAGTTTAACCAATTGGTTTGGTATAAATCTGCTGGGCTGGGGAAATTAGGCAAACTCAATTTCTTAGACGGGGCTATGGATGCAAGGGACTGGCAGCCCATGAGAATGACATGATATTTGTTTTAAACATATTTTGAAGCTATGTGTGTGTTTTTAAAGACCTCAGATAACAAAAATATGGTATAAAACAACCTTATATTTTGTATTAGGATAGAGTAGGCTAATAGCATGTTTATTTTATTCAAGAATCAGATGAGCATATCATTACATTAAATGGCCATTGAACAGCATAGTATCACAGATCTGTTCCTTAAATCAGTTGCATGCCTAATTCGCATTCAAAAAAGTTTAAACACTCACCGTGTCTAGTGGAAGCCTATGAATGAGTTGGATTCGCTCTCATCGTCTCTGAAATGACAACAGATCCTTCTTATCATGCACTGGTTGAAATCTGCAAGAAGCAAACCCTCACTAAGAGCAATCACTCACTTAGGAGGCAATGATTTCAAGGCACGCTTTAATTGGACAGCTTAGCCGCACTCCAGGTATCCTGGAAACGCTAGTCCTACGATGTCACCCTGCTGTATACCGAAGAGCTGAGCACATAGCCCGTGGAGACATAATAGATATAATAGCCTATGGAGGACAGAGGGAACTCAAGCGATAGGGTGTGGGATAGGGAGAGAGTACAGGCCAGATGTTGTAATTACGTCCTTGAAACCAGTGGAGGACGGCTCATAATAATGGCTGGAACGGAGTCAATGGAATGGAAACCATGTGTTTGATGTATTTGATACCAACAGGTCAACTCAAAAGGTATTTATTGTATTGACGACAGAAGAGTCCATCAGCATTGTGTCATACTGCACATTTACTGACAAATATCATGACTGAGGTGCCGTTGTGAAATGTCCAGGGCATTTGCGGTGTCGGTGTGAACGAAGTGTTGGTGCAGTGTTGGACGTTTATGATTGCATGGAGACAGACACACAGCATCCACAGGATGGGTGGGCATATTTTACATTTCAAAGAGCCCCCTTAATCTCCTCGGCTCTTCATTTTCAGGTGCATGACGTGCGTCGATAAGAACATCGCCAGACGAACAGGGAAGGCCCCACCTGCCTGTTGTCAAGACACCTGCCCCCCAAAAGGCCTTTCTCTCTCCACCCTGCCTATTATTCAACGCCAGTTACGAAAACATTAACGACAAACAGACTTCAAAGACCTCAAAGGCCTCATGTCAAATGGCTCTTGGTGTCATGTGATGTATCTGATACTTTACCAGGGAGTATGCCATCCATGGTTTATTGATTAGGCCCGTAGTCACGATCAGAAAACAGAGGTTTCATGGTTCTTTGATGTAACTGTGCCCAGCCTTGGGAGGCTTACCACAGGCCAAGTCACCCAGCGGGAAGCCATGTGTTAAAGGACCGTGAACATGGATGGGCCAGAGCGGATCAGAAACAGGATCAGAGCTTTGGTTTTGGCTCTGATGCTCGATCACTTACATACTCAGGTTCTGGGAACTCATCTGCAGTTCTGCACTCACACACACTTGTCATCCATTCATCTCTTTCCAGAAAGTAGCAACAATTCACCAGAATCATTCAGAGGATTCAGAAAAAAATCTATTTGATTTCCAACGAAACATTTGAAATGGAAACGGGGGAAATTCCATTTGATTTCCAATAAAAAAAAATTAGGAAATTGAGGACATTTTCTTTAAATCCTTATTGAGTTATATTTCCTCTTAAAGTCATAGCTTCTTCTTCGACTACGACTGTCCGTCCGACTCTGTGAAACCTACCGTGACGACAATCAGGGTCAAATAAAATACCGTCAGAGTTACACCCAAGTTTTCATATTTGTTGCAATTTAGCAAAATGTGTTGGAATATTATTTGTATTGAGGATATGTCTGACAACATGCCCTCAAATGATAAAATAAATGTATTTACTTCTGTCATACCATTTAATGTGTTACACCAGACCACCGGTGAGAGCTGTAAGCAATATCCCAGTGATGACACTGAGACAAAGCCGGTAGAAACATTATAAAACATCTCTGGCTGAGATTCCAAGCCCTTGATCTGTTGTTTTCATCCCTGTTAATGAGGTATCATAAGGTCCTATAGGCTGACACTGCTGTGGCTCCCTGATTTCCCACTGCCCCAACCCTGTGTCACTTGGGAGAGAGGAGGCTGCTGAACTCAGGCTAATTGAGCCACGATAAGGCACATGATATCATCACCTGAAATTCAATCAGACACAGTCAGTTAGACGGTTGTGGAAATGAGAAGCCATACATGGATTTATTGCATATTTCCATCAATTAAGAGTATAAATACAACATGTAAAGCATTTGTCCGTTATTTCATGAGCTGAAATAAAAGATCCCAGAAATGTTCCATCTGCACAAAAAGCTTACTTCTCTCAAATTTTGTGCACATGTGTTTACATCCCGGTTTGTAATAATTTCTCCTTTGCCAAGATAATCCATCTACCTGACAAGTGTGGCATATCAAGAAGCTGATTAAACAGCTGCACCTTGTGCTGGGGACAAGAAAAGGCCATTCTAGAATGTGCAGTTTTGTCACACAACACAATGCCACAAACTTTGAGGGAGCGTGCAATTGGCATGCTGACTGCAGGAATGTCCACCAGAGTTGTTGCCAGAGAATTTTATGTAAAGTCCCCTCCAACGTTGTTTTCAAAGATTTGGGGGTACATTCAACTGGCCTCACAACCGCAGACCACGTGTAACGCACCAGCCCAGGACCTCCATACATTTTTTCTTCTTTACCTGAGGGATCATCGGAGACCAGCCACCAGGACAGCTGATGAATAATAAAGCCCTTTTGTTGGGAAAAACGCAATCTGATTGGCTGGGCCTGACTTCCCAGTGTGTGTGCCTCGCTCCCAAGTGGGTGGGCCTACAGTATGCTCTCCCAGGCCATGGAGTCTTTTTGTATGCTAGTCATACTGTCTGTGTAACATTTAGGTTTGACTGTAATGCTATATTCAACTTGAGTATAAAACCAATAAACAATGGGCTACATAGAAAATAGATAGATTATTTTCCTATTCTTAACTGGACCTATCACGTATGTATTTCATAACATGTCTATAAAAATTGCAACTATTTAAATCCGGATGTCCAGCATGCATATTGGAATATTTTATCAGCATTTAAAAGTGCTCGAGCCTCCAAGCTGCTATTAGCTAAGTGAAGTAGAGGGCGGAAGTGGTTATTTCTAGCCTCTTCCCATAGTTGCTGGAGCAAGTCTAAGTTTTCTCAAAAGTTCTTATTAATGAAGGGGATCCTGACTGAGTGTTTGAGTTCGAGAATGGAGTCCACCTGTTCACTGGAAAACAGGTTGTGCCACTGGGCCACAGGCTTACGGGGGTTGGACAGCATGTCTGCCCAGTGCCTCTGCTGGTTCCCTGTAGCATCACAACCCAGGAAGATCTTCCCAATAGCATCGTTCCTGGTAAACTTGTCATGGTCCCACACGGAAATCACCAGCTGAAGCCTCTGGAGGGAGCAATTGCAGACAACAGTCACTGCAAACTGTACTACAGAGGAGGTCCCATCACCTTTCTGTTTAAAGGGGCAATCTGCAGTACAAACAATATTGGTTTTGGTTAACAGCTGAGGAATGGGGTTGAATATATATAACCACTCTCAAATTTATAGACAGAGCTATGGATGCAATGACTGACCATCCATTATACCAAAATGATAGTTTAACCATGCTTTGATGCTATACAGTGTTTGTTTACAATTAAATTGTTTACAAATTGTGGAGTAAAACAAGCTTATACACTGTGTACAAAACATTAGCAACACCTGGTCTTTCCGTGACATATACTGACCAGGTGAATCCAGGTTTAAGCGTGTAAAGAAGTGCAATGCTGCTAGGTTTTTTAAAACAGTTTCACGTGTGTATCAAGAATGGTCCACTACCCAAAGGACATCCAGCCAACCTGACACAAGTGTGGGAAGCATTGGAGTAAACATGGGCCAGCATCCCTATGGAACGCCCCGATGAATTGAGGCTGTTCTGAGGGAAAAAGGGGGTGAAACTCAATACTCATATTTTGTTTACTCAATGTATTTTGAGTTCTGATTGGGGTACAACAGTTGAACTCAGCTCGAGGCAAGTTATATTCTTTAAAAGTGTATTTGTTTATATCGCACTGTAAAGGGGTTGCTGCTAATTTGACAGTAATTTACAGGCAGCTCAGTGGCAAGTAAAATTCTATATTTACAGTACACCTACTCTACTATAAATAAATAATCAAACCAAGTACTGTGATAGACATACGTTACAATACTGTAAAGTTGACTGTACTTTACTGTAGAAAAAAGTAATCGTAATCTGAAGGAATGAATGGATGGAGGAAATTCTTTGAAGGGAGGGGTTTGTATTTCACAGTATTTTACTGTAATTGTAAGGGATTGGTACAAGCAGGTTGGCTGCTAGGTAAAGTGTTAAACATTACAGCATATTAATGCATTTTTGTGTTTTATATCACTTGTACTTCTAGAGGCCTTAAAGGTCCAGTGCAGTCAAACACTTTTTCTGTGTTTTTCTAACTAGGTTGGAATAATACTGTGAAATCGTGAAAATTATGATGATGCCCTTTTAGTGTAAAAGCTGTTTGAAAAGACCACCTGAAAATCTCTGCTTGTTTTGGTGGGAGGGAGTTTTGTCTTGCATAGTGACATCACCAGGTGGTAAATTAGTTAATAGACCAATAAGAAACAAAGTTCCAAACCCCTCCCCACTCAAACCCCAATAACAGCTGGTTTTCAGTTTTCCACTCCCCACTCAGACCACTCCCAGACAGTTCTCGCAAAATTCTTGCTTGAGAAATTGCTATTTGCTAAGAAGCTATTGTTGTGTCTTTTTTTAACCATTTTAATTGTTAACAATCACAGTAAGGTACACAATTGTTACTCAGAAATGATTTGATATTGACAGAAAAACAGATGGATTGGACCTTTATAGGCTTCTGAAATGGCAGTTACTGCAAAACGGACCAAAAGGAAATGGCAAAATGCTCAAACACTTAAAGAGCAACTGAAGGCAACAACGGCCTATGTGGCATCGATATTAGTCCGAAACATTTATTCTACTGTCAAAATAGACCACAAAGTATAAATAGGATAATTTTGGTCATAAAGTCAGTATCGTCTAAAATACAGATTTGTGAGATAATTAGAAAAAAAAGTGTATGTCACGGAATGAGGGGTACCTGTCAAACCACGATGTGTTACGACAGGAAAAACTCAATGTCACTTTACGCTATTCAGTGGTGTTTTCCTTGGGTTTAATTTATTTCAATCGTGCCCACATGCCCACAGCTGGCAGCGCTGTAATCGTCAATTCGGAGCGCAGCTGCACCAGTCCCGATCATGAATGCCCATGGTCAATTTGGTTTGACATTCAATATCCCTATGGGTAAGTTAGGGACCACAGGAGGCTGTTGATGGGAGGACTGCTCATAATAATGGCTGGAATGTAGTGAAGGGAATGGTATCAAACACATGGAAACCATGTGTTTGATGAATTCGATACCATTCCATTGACTCCATTCCAGCCATTACTATGAGCCCGTCCTCCCCATTTAAGGTACCACCAACCTCCTGTGTTAGGGACGATCAGTCAACTATCCCCACAGATAGGCAATCCAAAGTCAAACCAATTTTTCCATAGGTCGCACACCAGCCGGCTAAAGAAGTTGGCTAGTTTGCTAGCTAGTCTAGGCTACTTCCAAACACAAGACCTGGTTAAACTGTTTCAAGTTATCTGGAAATGTGAGTGACTGTAACTGTGCACTGTTTTGCAGAGTGAAAGAACAGACGCTTCTCACGAGATACCCACATCAGAGATACACATATCAAAGCACTCCTCCAAGACACAAATCTCGTTCTCAGTCAAATTACATAATGAGGAGAATTGAAACCGAGGCTCAAACAGGAAGTTCAGCCCCTTTTTAAGGTTTAAGACTTGCTGCAACTCCAACCTGACCCCTAGACATTTTAAATTGATGGGGCACCATAACCACATATCAGCTGAATTGGTACAGCATTCTCACTCATGGGTGCAAGAGGTTAGCCTCTTACAAGGCACAACTCAAAATAGAATAATGAGTCAGAAACAGCAATACCATGCACCCACTAGTGGTCAAAAGGTTTTTGACCCCCCAAAGGTCCAGTAGAGTACTGTATTCTATGGGGTGGAATGGAATTCCATTCTAAATACAGCAGTTATATCCCAGCCTATAACATTCCCACAATGCACCATCATTTACAGTATGCTTCGGTAAACGTTTCTGAGTATATAACTGTTGATAATACCATAAATTACCATATAAATGAGAGCCAAAAATGCCTCATCTTAGCCATATCCTGAGGTACGATCATACTTACTTGAATTTGTTCAAATGACACCACAAATGTAAAAGATTCGTTGAAGTAGGGATTTTGTGTGCACTTTTTAACAGATGTCTTCTTTCTCTTCCACTTCTTCTTGTCCAGAGCTAGCTGTACTTTTACATAGGGATCTACAGTGTACATGAATGACAGTAGAATGTAGTTTGAGCATCCAGTATTATTTGTAATAATCGAAACTGGCCACAATAATCCTGTAGTATTATTTGTAATATTCATAATTTAGCCTGGAATCCAGACCTGTTTTGTAACAGTCCACTCCTTGTTACTCCATGTTATATGTTTGGCATGTGACGATTAGTACAAGGAGTGGAATTTCAGCACAAAACCGGTCTGGATTCCAGGCTAATCATAACTCTTCACAAAAACAACCATTCGGTCTTCCTCTCAGAGAGCCAGGGCTTGGACCTACCTGATGAGCTCCCTAAATCCATACTCTTTAGGTTCTTGGCTTCCAGGATGACAACAGTCAGTTTGCTGGTGGTCGGGACGTAACGCAATGAGAAGCAGATTTCCCCCAGAATGATATCCTGTAATCACAGAAGGTAACCAGAAACGACATGAACAACCAGGTGGAAATACAGTATGTAAGCCAATATTATCTCAAGGAAAATTAGGTAGAGGTAGACTAAAGAGGTAGACTACAATTACACATCTTGCTTCCTGTTCTTGTATCAGCATTATGACCGGTCCAAAAATCAAGTCACATCCTAACCTCAGACTTGGAGGGTTCACTAAGGTTTTTCCACTCCTCGATCACATGATTCCAGTCGATGGTTCCGAGCTGCAACCTCAGCTCCCCGATGATGTCATGTTTGGAGAACCTATCGAAGTCGAACACCTTCATGACTAGGGTGGACTCATTGAGCTCAGCTTTGTCAATCTGGACACAAGACAGTCAGATGAGGTTGAAGAGTGGGGCAGAGACACAGACTCACTAACATTGTGTATGAAACAATAGCCTGGCTAAAAAGCTCTTAAACATATAAAACATACAATAGGAATATCAATCTAATACCTCAAATGTGAAGTGTTCATTGAAAATGGGGTTAAGGGTTTTCCTGTAGACCTTAGTCTCGAATGTCTTTGACTTGTTGGGGGTGATGTAGACTTTAACATAGGGGTCAGAGGTGCCTCCCAGGTCCATAGCTGGCAGTGCTGTAGCCTGTTTAATCCCCACTGTCAGCTGCACGGGATGAGTGATGGCAGGAGAGTCAAAGACAGTAGGGGAAGACACACATGGGCCACACACACATGCAAGATCACTGTAATTCCAATTGCTGTATGGTATAAACATAAAGGCACACTGAAGTATACTTCAGTGACATTTTGAAAAATCAGACATTTCTGTCTTGTAATGTGTAATAATTCATACAATATACTGTATATAAAAAAGTATGTGGAAACCCCTTCAAATTAGTGGACTCGGCTATTTCAGCCACACTCGTTGCTGACAGGTGTATAAAATCTAACACACAGCCATGCAATCTCCATAGACAAACATTTGCAGTAAAATGGCCTTATTGTAGAGCTCAGTGACTTTCAATGTGGCACTGTCATAGGATGCTA
This sequence comes from Oncorhynchus keta, assembly GCF_023373465.1. NCBI lineage: Eukaryota > Metazoa > Chordata > Actinopteri > Salmoniformes > Salmonidae > Oncorhynchus > Oncorhynchus keta. The sequence continues at coordinate 14,478,613 of NC_068437.1, read as the reverse complement.
CCTTTCCAACAAGCCAGTTCATCAAATGTCTGCCCTGTTAAGGCTGCCCCGGTCCATTGTAAATACTGTTATTGTAAAGTGGAAACCTCTAGGAGCAACAACGGGGTCAGCCGTTGAAGTGGTAGGCCACACAAGCTCATAGAACGGGAATGCTGAGTGCTGAAGCGTTTAAAAATCGTCTGTCCTCGTTTGCAACACTCACTACCGACTTCCAAACTGCTTCTGGAAGCAATGTCAGCACATTAACTGTTATTCGGGAGCTTCATGAAATGGGTTTCCATGGCAAAGAAGCCGCACACAAGCCTAAGATCACGATGAGCAATGCCAAGCGTTGATTCTCTGCGAGAACGCGTTCTCTGCAAGCCAGGCCTATCTCCCAACATCAGTGACTGACCTCACTAATTGCGCTTGTGGCTGAATGGAAGCAAGTTCCCGCAGCAATGTTCCAACATCTAGTGGAAAGCCTTCCCAGAAGAGCAAAGGCTGTTATAGCAGAAAAGTGGGGACGAAGTCCAAATTATTGCCCATGATTTTGGAATGAGATGTTGGCTTGTGGTGGCTAGGGTGTTTTGATAACGTTACAAGTTCAAAAGACTAACTAACCTCTTGTGCCTTGTATTCCAGAGAGTAGAGTAGTCTTCCACGGTTTTTAGCTGAGCCGTAGTTTGCATCATCCGAGGCAGGTTGAACCTGCCCATCAAGAACACTGTCATAGCTCGAACCAGCCAATCACATTCATCGGCTACACAATCCCTCAAGCAGTGGCCCATCCCAACATACATTGCCAGTCAAAAGTTTGGATACACCTACGCATTCAAGGGTTTTTCTTTATTTGTCCTGTTTCCTACATTGTAGAATAAAAGTGAAGACATCAAAACTATGAAATAACACATAGGGAATAATGTAGTAAGCAAAATCATGCAGTAAGACTTGAACAAATCAAAATATATTTTATATTTGACCTTCAAAGTAGCCACCCTTTGCCTTGATGACAGCTTAGCACACTATTGGCATTCTCTCAACCAGCTTCATGAGGAAGTTACCTGGAATGCATTTCAATTAATTGGTGCGCCTTTTTAATGGGAATTTGTGGAATTTCTTTCCGTCTTAATGCATTTGAGCCAATCAGTTGTGTTGTGACAAGGTAGGGGTGGTGTACAGAAGATTGCCCTATTTGGTAAAAGACCAAGTCCATATTATGGCAAGAGCAGCTCAACTAAACAAAGAAAAACGACAGTCTATCATTATTTTAAGACATGAAAGTCAGTCGCAAAGACCGTCAAGCACTATGATGAAACTGGCTCTCATGAGGACCGCCACAGGAAAGAAAGACTCAGAGTTACCTCTGCTGCAGAGGATAAGTTAATTAGAGTTAACTCCGCCTCAGATTGCAGCCCTTACTTCACAGAGTTCAAGTAACATTCACATCTCAACATCAACTGTTCAAAGGAGACTGAGTGAATCAGGCCTTCATGATCGAATTGCTGCAAAGGAACCACTACTAAAGGACACCAATAAGAAGAAGAGACTTGCTTAGGCCAATAAGCACGAACAATGGACATTAGACCGGTGGAAATCTGTCCTTTGGTCTGATAAATCTAAATTTGAGATTTTTGGATAATATCCGCAAGTGTGGTTCCCACCGTGAAGCATGGAGGAGGAGGTGCTTTGTTGGTGACACTGTCTGTGATTTATTTAGAATTCAATGCACACTTAACCAGCATGGCTACCACAGCATTCTGCAGCGATACACCATCCTATCTGGTTTGCGCTTAGTGGGACTATTGTTTGTTTTCAACAGGACAATGACCTAAACCACACATACAGGCTGTGTAAGGGCTATTTGACCAAGAAGGAGAGTGATGGTGTAGCATCAGATGCCCTGGTCTCCACAATCACCCAACCTCAACCCAATTGCTTTAGGATGAGTTGGACCACAGAATGAAGGAAAAGCAGCCAAGAAGTGTGCAGCATATGTGGGAACTCCTTCAAGACGGTTGAAAAAGCATTCCTCATGAAGCTGTCTGAGAGAATGCCAAGAGTGTGCAAAGCTGTCATCAAGGCAAAGGGTGGATACTTTGAAGAATCTAAAATACAGTATTTTGATTTGTTTAATACTTTTTTGGATACTACATGATTCCATATGTGTTATTTCATAGTTTTGAAGCCTTCACTATTATTCTACAATGTAGAAAATAGTGAAAAGAATAAAGAGAAACTCTTGAATGAGTAGAACTTTTGACTGGTACTGTACATAGGGAGCTAATGCTACACCTCTACTTCACTCCTCCACAACGGCGACCAATCCAAGCAAGAAGAAATGGATAGAATGGAGCAGACGCTCTGAGTTATCCCACGAACACCAAGCTAGTACTACTACTACTACCTTTACTTACTAGCGATGTAGTCGTGGAACCAGTCGCCCCTTGTAGATTGATCTGATGGTCTGGGTTGTTCTTTCTCTTTTTCTTGCTCTTGCAGCAGTATTTCACAAAGACCCAAATAATACACACCAAAAACAGCAAGACGATGACGGCAAAGATGGTGTAAATGGCCCATCTTGGCACTGCGTGAGATAGAAAAAGACAGCAGTTTGTCTCATTATGACACACTTCTGAACCATGAGGCAAGAGCACAGCCAGAAAGATTAAGGAGAGATCAACTTGTAACAAGTTGAAATGGAGAGCTTTTTGAAAACATTTGCCTGCATTTATTTGACAGCAGCAGCCCCTAGCTGCCAAGTCCTGGGAGTCAGTGTAGTCAAGTCGTCTCACACATCTGAATCATGCAGCAAAGAGCACAGCCAGCAGGAGATATGAACGTATATAACAAGTGAAAATTGAGAGCTAAAAAATGTGCGCTTGAAGTGGAATTTGGAATTAGATATGTCACATAGAAACAGGTGCCCAGGCAGGCAGGCTGCTCTACTCGGCTATGTCTGTTGAAAGTGGGACAGATGGGGGGCAGTGTAGGGGTGACCACTCATGACAGAGTGTGTGTGGAGGGGGAGTGTCAGAAGAAGAGAGGGGGTGGAAAGATAGATGGAGGGAGAGATGTGGTGGGGGTGGGGGAGTGGTGGAAGAGGTGTGGGCAGTTAGGTGGTTACTTACAGTGAATCTTGTGCAGCAGCGGCGTTAGTGGGGCTGGCAGTAGCTTTGTTATTAAGTCGCGGTAGGGGTTATTTTGCCGTTTGCTAATGGGGTTTAAGGAAACATGGTATATGTATAGGGTGAATAGCTGAGACCTAGAATCAAGAGGAAAGAGCAAAAACAGGCTATGAGGAAAAGCAATTTGGGTAATTCATAGCTCAGGTTGTTACTGTGTCTGCTGACAGCAACTGCTACTTTAACACAGCTACTGTACTGTTGCTCCACAGCAGCCTCTTCTGGTGACATAAAGCACTAATCATTTTCATAGCTTTGATGTTGAAACTATTTTCAAACTCAAGTTAAGCCCCCACCCATTCTTTCTTAACATCCATTCTTTAAAAACATTGTGCCTCTGCTTGCAAAAACTTGGTTGCCGTGACAGAGAGCGGATACTTAGCCATAACCATTGTTAAACAACTGCAGAGTTGAGTGCTGACAGCTCCACACAGGCAGTAGCCAATCAAAAGAGGGTGTGCTGCACACCCTGATAACATTATGTGAGACAAAATGGCCATAGCACAGGGAATTACTTTTCTTTACATGTACATGGCAAATTGGCCAGTATTACCTAGTGTTGATTTTTCAGTGTAACATTTCTAGATTTGATTCAGGAGTTAAATTAACTATGTAAGTTTTAAATTAACACTCATTGGTGTTAACCCCCATGTTGGTGTTAACAACCAGTGTTGAACCAAAACCACACCCATCAGTATCATATATCCCAGAATGCTCTTTTGTGGGTTGATTTTTCGAATTGTTTGTTTCAATATCTATGTTTTTGCAGGGACATAGATTGATTGATAAACCAATGTGCTACTTAATTTATTGCACCATTACTAAAATGGTTGTTCCAGTTTAGATGCTTTAGGTAGTCTCATATCTTAGTCTTCCTGACCCTGGCAATCATTCTGAATGCAGGTTGCGGGTAAATAAAAATTCTAAATGTTGGATACCCCACACTGGCCAGCATAATGTGACTTTCAGACCCGATGTGGCCTGTAAACCATGAGTTTGAGGTTAAAACTAGGTTAAAATTAGGCCCTCAAAATAAGGCCTTATGAAATACATATTATATTGTTTTAAGGAATTACATTTTAATGATAACATATTTACTTAGGATTTTACTTGGTGAAGTCCACACAACTGAAACTGAATGAATGCAGCAAACATGCCTCCTTCAGTAAGCAATACAGTCACGGGTGGTAACTCTACAATTAATTGAAAAGCACTTTGGGAAATATGCAAATAAGGCTTTAAACTAAACAGTGTGTTAATTTAACACTGAAAAGTGTGGACCCGTATAGACACTGGAAAAGTGTTAAATGTAATACTCTCAGTGTTTATTTAACCCTGGAGAATTTGCAGTGCAGTAAATACAGTTCACATTATTTGAGCGTTAGAACAAAAGTGGAAAGACAAAGTACCACAATAGCTTGAGTCTTTGTTCCCATGAACACAACCAACAACCATACAATATCCCCAAAAAACACATTATCAAAAGATACCTATATTCTGACAGAATCAAGTTTTACAATATAGGAAAAGGAATATGTAAGCACAGAGTTAACACTCACTTTCAGGACCAGTGCAGTTTGTACCCTTATTACCGTAGCCTACTTGAAGACTGTATTACTCTATCCTTCATCCATGCAGTTCTCCAGCAAAAGGGAGTTACAGGATAACAACAAATGAGGGGAAGGAAGTCACTTTGCCCTGAAAGTCTGAAAGTGGCTGGACCAGCCCATAAACGTTCTGTATGAAGTGTTGATCAGTGAGAAGAAGACGTGATCACATGGGGAAGATAAATATTATACCATTATGCATTTTGCATAGTTCATTGCTAAGTAGATAAAGGCCAACTTAGTTAGGCTGTAGCCTTTAATATTGTTCCAATTACTAGTATTAAACAACACAATAAGCTGTGTATTCTGGTTTAAACATATCTTTCTGTAGTGTTTAAGTACTCAATCTTCAGCCATATTCCGGATTCCTACCGCAAGCTCTGAACCTTTACACCGGATCATCGCAACTAGCTAGCTGCAATTCCGAGTGGCTACTCCTGGCCAACGTCTCTGGCCCAAAACAAGCTACAGTTAGCCTTGAGCTAAGCCCATCTCCCGACTAGCCGAAGAGGCCCAACGATACCTCTTTTGCCAATTGGCCTGGACCCTTTACTGCCGACACGGAGCGCCGCCGATCCATCACGACTGGTCCGCCGACATAATCGTCCGAGGTGGTCTCAACAGGCTTTTTCGTTGCGACATCGCCAAAGATCCATCTGCTGGCCAAGGCCCGCGAGCTTTCTGAAACGCTGTGTCTCCAGCTCACCAGAGCTCCTGTAGCATAATCCTGGGCTACAATTACCCGGGCCCACGACCGGTCTGTCGATGCCACCGCAAGAAGAGGAATAAACAGACTCACCCCATCGCGACGTCCCCCAAAGGTTAGCTCTCTAGCCCTCGCTATCTCCCTACTTGCTATTCGGCCTGCTAACGGCTAGCTTGTCTAGCCCGGCCTACTGAACTGTTAGCTTGTTAGCACAGGCCTGCTAACCATCTGACTCACCTCATCCCAAACACTTCTGAACCCATTTACTTTCTCTCTCTTTGATTTTTATTTGTTTATACCTTCCGGAAACCTGCCTCACCCACTGTGATACGGATTCGCTATCACTTTTAATTTTGATTTATTTTTATGACACACTCAAGAACCTCCAGACGCTAACCAGCTAACTAGCTACAAGCTATTTAGTCATTGTTAGTTTAAAAATAAATAAAATAAAAAAAAATAAAAAAAAACCTGGATAACACTCGCCAGCCCAGCTTCCTGCCCATCCACCGCTGCCCCTGGACACTGATTTCTTGGCTACATAGCTGACGACGCTGGACTGTCCATTAATCACGGTACCCCATTCTGCTTGTTTGTTTATCTGTCGGCCCAGTTGCCTAGTCAACGCCATTTTACCTGCTGTTTGTTGTGCTAGCTGATTAGCCTCGCCTACTGTTTTTAGCTAGCTTTCCCAATTCAACACCTGTGATTACTGTATGCCTCGCTGTATGTCTCTCCCAAATGTCAATATGCCTTGTATACTGTTGTTCAGGTTAGTTATCATTGTTTTAGTTCACAATGGAGCCCCTAGATCCACTCTGCATACCCCTGTTACCTCCTTTGTCCCACCCCCCACACATGCGGTGACCTCACCCATTACAACCAGCATGTCCAGAGATACAACCTCTCTCATCATCACCCAGTGCCTGGGCTTACCTCCGCTGTACCCGCACCCCACCATACCCCTGTCTGCGCATTATGCCCTGAATATATTCTACCATGCCCAGAAACCTGCTCCTCTTATCCTCTGCCCCCAACGCTCTAGGCGACCAGTTTTGATAGCCTTTAGCCGCACCCTCATACTACTCCTTCTCTGTTCCGCGGGTGATGTGGAGGTAAACCCAGGCCCTGCATGCCCCCAGGTACCCTCATTTGTTGACTTCTGTGATCGAAAAAGTCTTGGTTTTATGCATGTCAACATCAGAAGCCTCCTCCCTAAGTTTGTTTTACTCACTGCTTTAGCACACTCTGCTAACCCTGATGTCCTTGCCGTGTCTGAATCCTGGCTCAGGAAGGCCACCAAAAATTCAGAGATTTCCATACCCAACTATAACATCTTCCGTCAAGATAGAACTGCCAAAGGGGGCGGAGTCGCAGTCTACTGCAGAGATAGCCTGCAAAGTAATGTCATACTTTCCAGGTCCATACCCAAACAGTTTGAACTACTAATTTTGAAAATTACTCTCTCCAGAAACAAGTCTATCACTGTTGCCGCCTGCTACCGACCCCGTCAGCTCCCAGCTGCGCCCTGGACACCATTTGTGAATTGATCGCCCTCATCTAGCTTCAGAGTTTGTTCTGTTAGGTGACCTAAACTGGGATATGCTTAACACCCCGGCAGTCCTACAATCTAAGCTAGATGCCCTCAATCTCACTCAAATCATCAAGGAACCCACCAGGTACAACCCTAACTCTGTAAACAAGGGCACCCTCATAGACGTCATCCTGACCAACTGGCCCTCCAAATATACCTCCGCTGTCTTCAACCAGGATCTCAGCGATCACTGCCTCATCGCCTGTATCCGCCACGGAGCCGCAGTCAAACGACCACCCTCATCACTGTCAAACGCTCCCTAAAACACTTCTGTGAGCAGGCCTTTCTAATCGACCTGGCCCGTGTATCCTGGAAGGACATTGACCTCATCCCGTCAGTTGAGGATGCCTGGTCATTCTTTAAAAGTAACTTCCTCACCATTTTAGATAAGCATGCTCCGTTCAAAATGCAGAACCAAGAACAGATACAGCCCTTGGTTCACTCCAGACCTGACTGCCCTCGACCAGCACAAAAACATCCTGTGGCGGACTGCAATAGCATCGAATAGCCCCGTGATATGCAACTGTTCAGGGAAGTCAGGAACCAATACACGCAGTCAGTCAGGAAAGCTAAGGCCAGCTTCTTCAGGCAGAAGTTTGCATCCTGTAACTCCAACTCCAAAAAGTTCTGGGACACTGTGAAGTCCATGGAGAACAAGAGCACCTCCTCCCAGCTGCCCACTGCACTGAGGCTAGGAAACACGGTCTCCACCGATAAATCCATGATTATCGAAAACTTCAATAAGCACTTCTCAACGGCTGGCCATGCCTTCCGCCTGGCTACTCCAACCTCGGCCAACAGCTCCGCCCCGTAGTTCCTCACCCAAGCCTCTCCAGGTTCTCCTTTACCCAAATCCAGATAGCAGATGTTCTGAAAGAGCTGCAAAACCTGGACCCGTACAAATCAGCTGGGCTTGATAATCTGGACCCGCTATTTCTGAAACTATCTGCCGCCATTGTCGCAACCCCTATTACCAGCCTGTTCAACCTCTCTTTCATATCGTCTGAGATCCCCAAGGATTGAAAGCTGCCGCAGTCATCCCCTCTTCAAAGGGGGAGACACCCTGGACCCAAACTGCTATAGACCTATATCCATCCTGCCCTGCCTATCTAAGGTCTTTGAAAGCCAAGTCAACAAACAGGTCACTGACCATCTCGAATCCCACCGTACCTTCTCCGCTGTGCAATCTGGTTTCCGAGCCGGTCACGGGTGCACCTCAGCCACACTCAAGGTACTAAATGATATCATAACCGCCATCGATAAAAGACAGTACTGTGCAGCCGTCTTCATCGACCTCGCCAAGGCTTTCGACTCTGTCAATCACCAAATTCTTATCGGCAGACTCAACAGCCTCGGTTTTTCGGATGACTGCCTTGCCTGGTTCACCAATTACTTTGCAGACAGAGTTCAGTGTGTCAAATCGGGAGGGCATGCTGTCCGGTCCTCTGGCAGTCTCTATGGGGGTGCCACAGGGTTCAATTCTCGGGCCGACTCTTTTCTCTGTGTATATCAATGATGTTGCTCTTGCTGCGGGCGATTCCCTGATCCACCTCTACGCAGACGACACCATTCTATATACTTTCGGCCCGTCATTGACACTGTGCTATCCAACCTCCAAACGAGCTTCAATGCCATACAGCACTCCTTCCGTGGCCTCCAACTGCTCCTAAACGCGAGTAAAACCAAATGCATGCTTTTCAACCGATCGCTGCCTGCACCCGCATGCCCGACTAGCATCACCACCCTGGATGGTTCCAACCTTGAATATGTGGACATCTATAAGTACCTAGGTGTCTGGCTAGACTGCAAACTCTCCTTCCAGACTCACATCAAACATCTCCAATCAAAAATCAAATCCAGAGTCGGCTTTCTATTCCGCAACAAAGCCTCCTTCACTCACGCTGCCAAGCTTACCCTAGTAAAACTGACTATCCTACCGATCCTCGACTTCGGCGATGTCATCTACAAAATGGCTTCCAACACTCTACTCAGCAAACTGGATGCAGTCTATCACAGTGCCATCCGTTTTGTCACTAAAGCACCTTATACCACCCACCACTGCGACTTGTATGCTCTAGTCGGCTGGCCCTCACTACATATTCGTCGCCAGACCCACTGGCTCCAGGTCATCTACAAGTCCATGCTAGGTAAAGCTCCGCCTTATCTCAGTTCACTGGTCACGATGGCAACACCCATCCGTAGCACGCGCTCCAGCAGGTGTATCTCACTGATCATCCCTAAAGCCAACACCTCATTTGGCCGCCTTTCGTTCCAGTACTCTGCTGCCTGTGACTGGAACGAATTGCAAAAATCGCTGAAGTTGGAGACTTTTATCTCCTCACCAACTTCAAACATCAGCTATCCGAGCAGCTAACCGATCGCTGCAGCTGTACATAGTCTATTGGTAAATAGCTCACCCTTTTCACCTACCTCATTCCCATACTGTTTTTATACTGTTTTTATTTATTTACTTTTCTGCTCTTTTGCACACCAATATCTCTACCTGTACATGCCCATCTGATCATTTATCACCAGTGTTAATCTGCAAAATTGTATTATTCGCCTACCTCCTCATGCCTTTTGCACACATTGTATATAGACTGCCCATTTTTTTCTACTGTGTTATTGACTTGCTAAATTGTTTACTCCATGTGTAACTCTGTGTTGTCTGTTCACACTGCTATGCTTTATCTTGGCCAGGTCGCAGTTGCAAATGAGAACTTGTTCTCAACTAGCCTACCTGGTTAAATAAAGGTGAAATAAAATAAAAAATAAAATATAGTGTTTGCACATTACAAACACACATTTAGGTAATCTATTGACAGAGTTGATGCATGTGTCAGTATACCTAATGAGTAACACAACAAAGACGTTTCCAGAATGAACCACCCGTGGTTTTGATTATATTACTCAAAAAATCATGTCTGTTAGACAGTCACGTGATAAGCACATTTTGGAGAGGCTTGAGTGGGTTTCTTTTAAATGTGTAAATATTACACTGGTATATTGCTTGACTTAACTTTTTGTGCAATAATAACAGATACATTTGTTTCCAGAACGTGTTATTCCAATGATGTGTGCTGATCCCAATCATCCCTTTCCTCTATTTTGTTTCAACTTGTAGATAGGTACGGTTGGAAACCAGTGGAGGCTGATGGGAGGAGCTATAGGAGGACGGGCTCATTGTAATGACTGGAATGGAATGGACGGAACGGCATCAAACACGTCAAACGTATCAAAACCTGTGTTTGATTCCGTTCGATTTATTCTATTCCAGCCATTACAATGAGCCGGTCCTCCTGTAGCTCCTCCCACCAGCCTCCACTGTAGGACACTTTGATGTATACCCTAACACATGTAACAGAGGCAGTGACTACAACAACTCATGTACACACAGTGACACCACACAGTGTGCTTGTGTGTGTGTGCGTACGGGCACGCATGCGGGTGTTTGTGTGTCACACAACATTGGAATGCTTGGCTCCATCTCAGGATTAGAAGAGGAGAGACATTCGATTGACTAAGATATAGTACAATAGTCTGGAAGTGTTTTATACACATGGGGTAATAGCATAGTATCAAATAACATCTTGGAGGGAAAGCAAGAGTAGACAGAAGCATTTTCATTTACATATGAATTAGCATAAACAACGGTTCTGTTACACCACTGTGCAAAGTGACAACCGTCCGTCCCTCCATGAGTGAATAGTCACCGCTCCTATCATCTCATTAACTATTTATATGTATCCCATTACGTTCCTCTATTCAAATTACACACATCTGACTACTTTGTATTTATGCTGCAAGTTTTTGAGTCCTCTTGGTTTTATAAATATGCAATTTATAAATATTGGTTGCCATGACAAATAAACAACATAATCTCAATTTGTGGAGTCCTACTACTCCTGTACAGCGGGTGGCAGTATTGGATAAATATCTGAGATGTTTTTTTTTTTTAACGGAAAAACACTGTAGAAAGGGAGGGCAATTTTACGGTACTCGCTTAGGCACTCGCAAGCACTCTTAGGCTACTGGTTTCAAATGGTTCTTTATGCTGCATAATCTGTTCAACATATGTGGAAGTTTGTCATTATAGCCTATTCAAATAGACCATTTTGCAAGACCAAATGCATTCTAAAGTATTCCTGAAAGTCAATTGGCTTTGTACTTTCGTTTTCATGGTGAAGAAACTTTAGAGTTTGGAGATTGTTTGCGTTATTATTTTTCAAACTATTATCTTTCAAACTGCTTTATCAAGCAAGATGGATTCAATGGTGCGCAACCCGGATGTCAAGCAGGTGAGATGTCAGATATCCTGCGGCAAAACTGTATTTTCATAATCGTCAACAGAAAAACGACTTGTATACGTCTATGTTTGAGCACTGCTGTTGAATGTTTATGTCTGTCTCTAGAGAGACGCAGCTCAGGCTGTGGTTGTTGCAGTGTCATCAGACGCAATTTTTGACCCAGAAGTTGAGCAAGTCCATGGAGCAACAGAACCTTTGAGAAAGGGAGATGCTTTTTCTTTCATGAAGGTGAATAATTCGTTGTTTTAAGCACCCATAATGTATGCACAGGTAGCAGTATTACAAAGTGTCAGTTAAAAGTGTTATGCACATAGAAATGGAATTACAGTCTTTACAGAAATATAGTTGGCCTTACTATATTTTTATGGTTTTGTATGCTTTCATCCTCATCAGGCCATCCAGGTAGTGAATGAAAGACTGCTGACCTTGAACTCTGATGAGACATTGCTGTTCGATGTGATTCTGCTTTCCAATGATAGCGAAGAAAAACACTCACGGATCATTGCCAGTGCAAAACATTATGGTACGGCATACACTCCGAATTAGGCCTACAATAGGGGTATGTACTGTATGTAAGGTTAATCACTATTTTGTATTTCTTGTACTCCCCAAAAGGTCTTGATATTGGCAGATTTTGCTTCTGTAACAAGGAGGATTCCATTGAGAGCCTGCAATCAAACAACGTGAAACTGTTCCTGTCAACGGATACTAATGATGTGTGCAAGGCCTTACAAAAAGGTATGGTGTTTCGAAGTCTTACATTAACTCAGAAACTAACCTTAATTTGGTGAGCATTTGTTATCGTAAAGGTTTGAATTAAATACCGCCCTCACTCGCTCACTCTCACATACACACACACACACAATCTTTCCCTCAAACCAACTGTTAAATTCCCCTGTTTCTTTGGACATTGCGTCAGGTGTTCCAGCAGCCCTACTGTACCGTCAGACAGACCCACATCATCAGACAGAGGATCAGCTCAAAGTGGTGTTCTCGGGAGACGTGATTGGATCCTCAGAGGAGATGCTGCATGGCTTAAGAGAACAGGGCTTCACCGAGACCCAGCTGCAGGGCTTCAAAACTGCAAAGGTACAGTAGTCATCCTATAACAACATACCTGTCCTGTCCTTCTAGAAGACATGACGATGTAGGACCAAAACAGGTTCAATGGCTTACTTCATATGGCCTTCAAAAATGTTCTATTTAGAACTGCAAAACACTTTTATTTTTAGCAGTGTATATAATACTGTATGGGTTTCCATTGATAATGCACTTACTATATGTGAGTTGAATTAATTACTCGCTTTCACTAAATTAAAGTATTGCTGTTTGTACTCAAGGGTTCCGTGAAAGAGTTTGCCGTATTGATGGGAGAGATGAGGAGGAGGTTTGGGTTGGAGGGAAGCCCCCTCTGCACCGGACTGATGACAGTATGGAGCTCCAGGGATGTGTGTGCCAGCGCCCTGAAGACTCTACGAGGCTGGGGACTGCTTGTGGATGAGGCCTTTTGCCTGGCCGGAGCCCCTCGTAGCCCCATCCTTAACTTGGTACGGCCGCACATCCTCTGCCTCGATGGCCTGTATCACATGGAGGGGTTCACTGCAATGTCATGATGGATGGCAGACCGATGGGAAGAAGATGTATGTATGGGTATTTTTCTGTTACATTTTTGGATGGAAGCTTTCTTGTATGCTTTTTGTCTCGAGTTTTATTTTACCTCACCAGCATTTTTATCATTCATACAACAGCTGCCACCTTCAGTATGTCAATGAACCAACTGCTTGAACAGATTGTTGTGTAAATAAATATAAAAATATTCCTTTAATCTTGATTATTTCATTTTTACAAACTACAAAAAGTGAATAAACTCCAAGAGCAGCACATAATGCATTCTGATTGACACAATTTTCCTCAGGTGGTGCGGTGCATATAGCCTTCGTAAATAAGAATGACCATAACTCCAATATTTGAACCTGTGAATTAGCCTCAGGTAAGTCATGTGATGCGTGACAGGAATGACAGGTAAATAGCAACAAGTAACCAATGATGTGCAATGAACACCTCTCAGGAGAGACTGTGTCCAGTGTATGGATCCTTTACAGTCGAACACCACAGTAGTGGTAAAGAAGCCATCGGATCTTGCATAAACAACAAACAAATAAATAAATTAAAAATAAAGATTTGAAATCTCTGTGTATTAGCAGCTTGATGTCTGAGTCACTCGTTTACAGTAAGATACAAAGTAGATATGTTACAGTCCGTGGTTCGAATCCAGGCTGTATCACATCCGGCTGTGATTGGGAGCCCCATAGGGCGGCACACAATTGGCCCTTGTTTGGCCGGTGTAGGCTGTCATTGTAAATAAGAATTTGTTCTTAGCTGACTTGTGTAATTAAATAAAGGTAAAAAAAATAAAATACTAGTTTATTCATAAAACATCAGTGGAGTGTACTATTAACTGCATTCGTCATGTCTGGTTAGCAACTGGACAGTGCCTATATTATGCAGGAATTATATATTAATTATGTAGTGACAAAGATAAGATTTCTGCAGATCATGGTAAAATGATACCGCTTGAACCATTATTAGAAGTCTAAGGACCTTTTTTTGTTCGTAAGGCTCGACAGGTCCTAGGGGCACTGAGGAGATCCTTATAGCATCCTGTGCACCATTTCTGTTTGTTTTGCTATCCAGTTTTCCCTTCACAAAGTTCAAGACCTTGAGGCAATCTATGTTTGACTCAGAAAGGGATTTCTGTCATCTATTCCTTGATTCCTACAGCAACACCTTTGACGAAGATGAAGGTGAGCCCAGCAAAGGAACTATCCTGAACCAAAATATAAATGCAACAGTTTCATAGATTTTTCTGAGTTACAGTTCATATCAGTCAATTTAAATCAATTCATTAGGCCCTAATCTATGGATTTCACATGACTGGCCAGGTGCACAGCCATGGATGGGCTTGGGAGGGCATATGCCAACCCACTTGGGAGCCAGGCATAGCCAATCAGAATGAGGTCCTGGGCTGGCGTGGTTACACGTGGTCTGCGGTTGTGAGGCCGGTTGGACTTACTGCACAATTTTATAAAACGATATTGGAGGCGGCTTATAGTAAAGAAATTAACATTACGTTCTCTGGCAACGACTCTGTTGGACATTCCAGCAGTCAGCATGTCAATTACACCCTTCCTCAAAACTTGAGACATCTCTGGCATTGTGTTGTGTGACAAAACTGCACATTTTAGAGGGGCATTTTATTGTCCCCAGCACAAGGTGTAGCTGTGTAATGATAAGTAAAAGATGGCGCCGGAAGGTAGGGCTGCCGTCTTATCGGCTCTTAACCAACCATACAATTTTGTTAATTTTTTTCGCATTGTTCGTAACTTGTTTTGTTACATAATGTTGCTGCTACCATTTCTTATGACCAAAACGAGCTTCTGGTCATCAGAACTGGGATTACTGACCTCAAATTGGACGAGGAGTCGGACGCGAGGGATATACTATGGAAACCCGACCAGGCCCGAATCCACGTGATTCGACTGGAAAAGGAAACGTAGGTTTTGCGGAAAAAGATCAGGATGTCTTGTGAGGATCAGGTGACGAGTGGCTAATCTGCCCTTGCCTTCTGTTCTGCTAGCTACTGTTCAATCGCTGGAAAATAAATGGGATGAACTGAAAGCAGGTATATCCTACCAACGGGACATTAAAAATTGAAATATCTTATCTTTCAGCTGGTGGGTTATACACTCTATCGGCAGGACAGAGCAGCAGCCTCTGGTAAGACACGAGGCGGGGGCCTATGCTTATTTGTAAACAATAGCTGGTGCAAGATATCTAAGGAAGTCTCAGGGATTAGCTCGCCTGAGGTAGAGTATCTCATGATAAGCTGTAGACCACACTATCTACCTAGAGAGTTTATCTATAGAGAGTTTTCATCCATCTGTATTTTTCATAGCTGTCTACATACCACCACAGACCGAGGCTGGCACTAAAAACGCACTCAGTGAGCTGTATTCCGACAAAAGCAAACAGGAAAACGCTCATCCAGAGGCGGCGCTCCTAGTGGTCATGAACTTTAATGCAGGGAAACTTAAATCAGTTTTATCTCATTTCTATCAGCATGTTAAATGTGCAACCAGAAGGAAAACAATTCTAGACCACTTTGAATCCACACACAGAGACTCGTACAAAGCTCTCCCTCGCCCTCCATTTGGCAAATCTGACCATAACTCTATCCTCCTGATTCCAGCACCAGTGACTCGGTCTATAAAAAAGTGGTCGTACATACGCCAACCAGAAGCCATGGACTACAGGCAACATGCGCACTGAGCTAAAGGGTAGAGTTGCCGCTTTCAAGGATCGAGGACTCTAACCCGGAAGCTGATAAGAAGATCCATCAAACAGGCGAAGCGTCAATACAAGACGAAGATCGAATCGTACTACACCAGCTCCGATGCTCGTCGGATGTAGCACGGCTTGCAAACTATTACAGACTACAAAGGGAAGCACAGCCAAGGGCTGCCCAGTGAGCCTACCAGACGAGCTGATTAACTTCTATGCTCGCTTCGAGTGAAGTAACACTGAAACATGCATGAGAGCATCAGCTGTTCCGCACGACTGTGTGATCACGCTCTCCGCACCCAATATGAGTAAGACCTTTAAACAGGTCAACATACACAAGGCCACTGGGCCAGACGTATTACCAGGACGTGTACTCAGAGCATGCGCTGACCAACTAGCAAGCGTCTTGACTGGCATTTTCAACCTCTCTTTGTCTGAGTCTGTAATACCAACATGTTTCAAGCAGACCACCATAGTCCCTGTACCCAAGAATACTAAGGTAACCTGCCTAAATGACTACTGACCCGTAGCACTCACGTCTGTTACCATGAAATGTTTTGAAAAGCTGGTCATGGCTCACATCAACACCATAATCCCAGAAACCCTAGACCCACTCCAATTTGCATACCACCCCAACAGATCCACAGATGATGCAATCTCTAATGCACTCCAAACTGCCCTTTACAACCTGGACAAAAGGAACACCTATGTGAGAATGCTATTCATTGACTACAGTTCAGAGTTCAACACCATAGTGACCTCAAAGCTCATCACTACTCTCAGGACCCTGGGACTAAACACCTCCCTCTGCCACTGGATCCTGGACTTCCTGACGGGCCACCCTCAGGTGGTAAGGGGTGCGTGCTCAGTCCCCTGCTGCACTCCCTGTTCCCTCATGACTGCACGGCCAGGCATCATTATTATTTTTTGATCATGCTGTTGACAACGGAGAAGTGGTCACGAACAGGTATTTAAACAAATGTGTGCACAACATTTGAGAGAAGTATGATTTTTGAGCTTATGGACAGTTAAGGTCACAGTAGCTGCCTTATGCACAGTAACTCAACTAATGCTTGATCCATTATGCATTGGTTTTGATATCTCTTGTTCATCCTGAGTATGATTGTTTTTCCAGGCTCAGTTTTATGGAGAGTCTGGAAAACCCACCTCAAATGTTCAGGGTGACCTTTGATACTGGACCCTCCATCGTTGATGTCATGTGTTGTCTCTCATCATATACTGTACACGTGTAGCATTTTCTCAGACTATAGAAATCTTACATAGCCATGATATTTGGAGTAAATTGGTATAAGGTTGAGAGAAAGAGAGAGTTAAAAGAGTACAAACTCAAGGCCGATTTCTTGTCTGAGTGACATAATTCATGCCAATACTTCACTATTAGAAACAAAAATGATTCCAAAAGGGTTCTTTGCAGAGGGATAGGGTTTTACCAAGAACAGTTTTTATCTGAAGAACCCTTTTTGGGGAGATGAGGGGATCTTTGTAAGGCAAAGGGTTCTACCTAGAACTTGTATCATCCTAAGAACTGTTTTTTGAAGAAAGGATTATTTGATGATTCTTTGGAATGCAAGAAAGATCATTTGGAAGGTAAGAAGGGTTCTACATAGAACGCTTCTGAATCTGAATAAGCTTTTTTATCGTATTTCTTTCCTTTATTTGAAATAGTGACCGAGCATTAGTGTTTACCTCAGTGTTTGAACTTTAACATCAGGAGTGAGTCATCTGATAGTGTAAAAAAATAGAGGTTTGAGAATGTTTTAAACTCTACATGTATGGGAATATGTGTGCATGTATCTGGTATTCCCTTGATCATTTTACATAAACAGTAGACATAGTGGATATTTTTGACAGGATTTCTGTCTTTCAAATGATTATTTTCTGTGATTTTATTCAGCTGAGAGTAGGAGAATAAAATGGAATAAGTGAACCAGATGTGTATTGTATGTTACACAGCGAATTGGCCAGTTTTACCAAGTGTTGATTTTTCACTGTAACATGTATAGTGTTGATTCAGGAGTTAAATTAACTTGACACTCACAGGGGTAAAAGAACCACAGTGTTAGTGTTCATAACCAGAGTTGAGTGTGCTTTTGTCATATTTACTCTGTGTAAAGTAAAACACAGAACCACACCCATCATTATTATATTTCCCAGCATACTCTAGTGCTGGTTGATTTTCAGAATTGTTGGTTTCAATATCTTTCTTATTGCATGTACATTCATTTGTTGATTAATATTAATCTACACACAAAGATAAATAACACACATTTTTCTAAAATAATCCAATCTGTTAGTAGTTGGATTTATTGCACCCGTTACTGAGATGTTTAGACGATTTATGTAGTGTCCTTACTCAATCCTCCTTTCACTGGTAGTCATTCTGAATGCAGGTTGAGGGTGATTAATTCCAATTGTTGGATATCCGCACTCTGGCTGGATTCCAATAGGAATTACACATCACTTTGCAAGCCAGCATAATGTGACATGCAGGTCTGATGTAGCCTGGAAACCTGGAGTTTCCTAACATCACTGTGTTAGGGTATAACTAGGACCTCAAATATATGTATTATGATATTTGTAATGTATTGTCATAAAAAGTCTAATTATAAAGGCTAATAAGGCTGGTGTAACTGTTCATAGAGGGTTCTACGAAGAACCCTTCAACAATAAAAATGTTCTCAGGGGAACCATTTATAGGGGGTTCTAGGCAGAACCATTCATAGAGGGTTCTATATAGAATAATTTACAGGGGGTTCTATGAAGAAACCAAAATAGAGGATTCTCGGTAGAACCCTCTGCAAAGGGTTCTACATACCACCAAAATGGGTTCCCCTATGACACCCCTGCCCAATGGGGACAAACCAAAGAACCTTTTTTCTAAGATGTGAATTGTAGCTTCATGTCTTAGCTAGTTTGTTCAGAAAACACCATATCAAACGGATGAGACGTTTAATGTTGTATTGCAGGGATTCATCGGAAATACAATGAAACCAAGTCCAGCACATATGTCAAGGATGGAAGAGACTAATCAATGTATTATGGACTGGAAGTGTAACTAGGTATCTCAGCCAGGATACATACACAGTAAGTTTGAAATGGAGGAGAAATTAATTTTTGCCAGTGACAGATGATATAGTTTTAAAACATCTTCCTTGCTGATCCCTTTAGCTCTACCCTATATCACAATATGATCTCTCTTCTGTTCCATTGACGTCAGAATACCTCTTTCCCAATGGAGACCTCGGTATCTGTGGCCCACAAAGTGCAACTTGTCTCTCTAGTTTCCTTTATATAAAGACTAAAGGCTTCTGTTTTTGCCCCTATCCCACACCCACTTGAGAGATCAACTTTATGTGCATGATCAAACTTGTTAAAAACAACTGCTCTAATATATTCTGTTTCCCTAAATAAATAGTTTAGCGTCATTGGCAGAATTAGTGTTGGGGACGTACACTGTGTAAAGGTGGCTGTGAGGTCGTGGTGGGCACTGGCACCTCCCTGATCCTTAGCCGCTATGTTGAGATCAACGCTCTGCAGAAGGCTGTTGGATCTGTGCCCTGGTACCATGGAAAAAGTAGGACAGAACAGATGACATATTACATTTCTAGAATCACCCAATAATCCTTTATTTTTTTAAAATTCTGATGTCCACATCCTTGTATCTCCCAAATTCAAGAAGGTAAAAATTATTTTGCGTTTAGGTAGGTCCTTAGAGAGGTCCTTGAATACCCATTTCACATCCCTCTAGAGAATCTAATGCCATTCAAGCATGTAAACTGTGAGAGGGAGTTAGCTGATTACTGTTAAACGCTAGCTGTCATTTCCCTGTTGTTTCACAGCACACGGTTGACTGTGAGAAACTGCCTCCCCACTGTCTCTTTCAAGATCAGTTGAAAGGTCTAACCTCTGACTGGAGAACAACAGTAGATTACAAGTCCCTTCATGAACAGGCAGTTTGTAGAATAAACTCAATGTACTACTCACTTTGACCGGTTGATGGCAGCCTTCCATCACTATACAACCTTGTTAGTAGATCAAGAGAGGAAGGGGAAGAGAGAGACCCAACTCAGAAAATCTGTCTCCCTCCAGCAGGTGGCGTTTTTTCATTGTTTTGCCCACCAATCAATGAGTTTTTGTATGGAGGTCAATGAGAGAGTGTCGAATTTGTTCAACGAAAAAATGTATGGTTTATTTGCTAAATGAGGTTTATTTGATTGAATAGAAGTTTTGTAATGCTTAATTTGTTACAAGTGTATGGATATAAGTAGGGCATGTGACATCCCAGCAGCTTTGAGAACAAACACTTTCTATTGAAATTGTCTCGAGAAGGCTATGCATATTCATGGTATGAGGCTAGTAGCGAAGCAGCTCTCTCCATTGACTACAGGCGGTTGACGTTAGCAACCTCATCGAATATTCAAAAAATAATGAGATGTATCCACCAATCAAAAGAAAGGATAGGCAGCCCGCAGTGCCGCTTTGTGGACATTGACTTTCATTTTTTGGTTTTTGGAGACAATGAACTTCTCTCACGCTGGTATAATTTATTTATTTATTCAAAGTATTCAAAGTTTAGTTTTTTAAATTGTGTGTCAGTTGAATCTATGACTAGTTTGGTGGATTGTTTGTGTTCATTGCCCTGTTGAATCTCCCTATTTAAACATTACCTATTTTTTACGTTTTTGTATGTGAAGATATGAATGAATCAAATAAAGACGTAACACCCAGTTATTGGGCCTTTCCTGTGTACATTGTGTTCTTTCAGAGTAGTTGCAGCTGATTGGGTGTAGCTGCAACGTTGCACCAACAGCAATGTTTATCAGGATGTGTTATGGTTGGCTGTTGCCATGAGGAAATGAATGTGATTTCCGGGAGCAAATTGAGACCGAGTCAAGACTGAGCCCAGAAAAATGCGAGTTCAATTCAAGACCATGATTGCAATTTTGTCAAATCACCACCATAATAAGAGTTCAATATGTCCCGTATTTCTGTGTTCATATTTCAGAACAACATATAGATTCTTTAGACCAGGTCTGCCCAACCCTCTTCCTGGCGATCTACTGTCCTGTAGGTTTTCTGTCCAACCCTAATTTAGCGTATCTTGATTCAGCGAGTGAAGGTCTTGTTGAGCAGCTAATTAGTAGAATCACAGAACAGAAGATGCATACTGAGAGAAAATAGAGCCACTCTCCAAATGATTAATTACCAAAACACAGTGGGGAACAATGAGCCTTCTACACCTTCAGAAAAGGCCTAAGGATTTATAAAAAATAATGATTACAGTAGTATAACAAGAACGATAATTATATTATTATTTACAATGACCTACTGATCTCTTCAGTTTTTGTTGGAAAGGAAAGGGTTTTAAAACTGAAGAGAAAAAAAGATCCAATCAGGATTTTTCT